>NC_051310.1:151697195-152008695 GCF_015220235.1 Choloepus didactylus | reverse complement strand
TGCCTAAGAGTCTCCCCCTGAGTACCTCTTTTTTGCACAGATGTGGTCCTCTCTCTCTAGCTAAGCCACCACAGCAGGGGAACTCATTGCCCTCTTGGCTATATGGGAGCTGACTCCCAAGGGTGTAAATCACCATGGCAACACAGGATATGACTCCCAAGGATGAATCTGAACCCAGCATCATGGGGTTGAGAATATCTTCTTGACCAAAAGGGGGATGTGAAATGAAACAAAATAAAGTTTCAATGGCTGACAGATTTCAAATGGAGTCAAGAGGTCACTCTGGTGGACCTCCTTGCACACTATATAGATAACCTCTTTTAGGTTTAAGGTATTGGAATAGCTAGAAGTAAATTCCTGAAACTATCAAACTCCAACCCAGTAGTCTAGACTCTTGAAGACGATTGTATAACAATGTAGCTTACGAGGAGTGGCAGTGTGACTGTGAAAACCTTTTGGATTGTACTCCCTTTATCTAGTGTATAGATGGATGAGTAGAAAAATGGAGACAAAAACTGAGTGAAAAATAGGGTGGGATGGGGGGATGACTTGGGTATTCTTTTTACTTTTATTTTTTATTCTGATTCTTTCTGATGTAAGGAAAATGTTCAAAAATAGATGGGGGTGATGAATGCATGACTATATGATGGTACTGTAAACAGTTGATTATACATCATGGATGATTACAAGGTATGTGAATATACTTCAATAAAACTGAACTTAATTTAAAAAAAAGTAAATGAATAGTAGGAAGGGATGGGGGGTATGGGCTGTTTGGGGTGTTCTTTTTTACTTTAACCTTTATTCTTATTCTTTTTTGTGTTTGGTAATGAAAATGTTCAAGAACAGATTGTGGTGGTGAATGTACAAATAAATAATGATACTGTGAACAGTTGAATGCACACCATGGATGACTGTAGAGTATGTGACTTTATGTGAATAAAATTGAATGAAAAATAAACATATACTTCTACTAATTTGGAGCTTTTATTTCCATTGAGTTCTCACTCTAAGGCTACAAAATATTGAGAGGATAAGGTTTATTAAAATAGTTGTATCATGCAGTTACAATGTTTGTGTAAACTGAAGAGAGTAGAACAATTTAACATAATTTAATGATTTAAACAGATCATAATAAGTATCTCGATTATAGAAACAATTTACAAGACAGATACTTTGTAACATTGAAAAAAATTCATACATAGTTTTCAAACTGACATAATTCTGTATTTTACCCAAATTCCTCTGCTTATTTGTTAATTTTTTTATTCCTGTCACATGAATGCAATCATTATCCAAGTATCTATGTACATATACAGTATACAATTTTGAATCTTGTATGTCATTTATCATGATATTTCAAGGTTTTTGTTTTTGTTTTTAAACACAGTGTTCAGAAAATTAATTTACAATTTTCAGGAAATATTATGAAAGAGTGAAATGTCATGCACACTAGATGACTGCAAATCCTATGAAACTCCAGGCATTCTCCATGAGAACTCCTTCAAGATATATGATTCCATATTTGTCTGATCCCTTCACTGTTTTTAAGTTATTTTATAGCTCTGGCAATTGTAGAATACTGATAATGAAATTATTCTAACTGTAGAAATGCACATTTTTTCTCATTATGTACAAATGATTCCCCTCTATCTCCCAGATCATAGAAGCCTGATTAGTACCCATTCACAAATTCAGAATTTGTCATTGCCTGTCTATTTCTCTGATTCACTTTTGATTCTCTTTTTAACATTATACTATTTCCCCTATTCATTAATGAGTGGAATAAAATCTTTGACGTGTTCACTTTTATTTTTAAGGGTCATTATTTTACTAATTTTTCCATTGAGTAGAATTTCTTAACTACATGTTGCCAAATTGATGGCTATATGGAAATTTCTGATATTTGCCATTATACATTTATCAGGATATAATATCTCAATACATATGGCTAGTTTATTCTGCTATTTCAAAAATCCTATTTAATAAAGATTCAAAGTATATATAATGACATTTGATGACCCAGGAAGATAATTGTGTTTAAGGAACATGACACAAACTGCTTATTTTGGACTTTAGTTATGAGAATTCAGTTTATCAGTATGAGTGATCACCACTAACATAGACTAGTAGTTGCAGTTATTTTGATTGTAAAAGCATTGTACATCTCAGCATTTATTAGTACTTCCATGGGCTTCTGGGATGAAAGGTTTAGCTGCACAACAGATACTTTAATTTGAAATTTTTCTTAAATATCCTATACTAACTGGAAACTAAACAGAAGATTAAATCTGTTCCTTTAATACATTTGCTATCTTTCTTTCTCTAGGCCATATTTACACTAATTCATAGGCTCATGCTGTACATGCATCCTTCTTCAGGGCGTCAATAAAGAAGATAAAAGTCTCCAAGGGCGTAGAGACAGAAATGAGCAAAAAGACTTATTTCTGAACTTAAAAATAAATATTAATTACTATCAAGTGAGTTCTCTTCCACATGTGTTTGAATGTATGTTTTAGATTTAGTAGAGAAAAGTTTCTTTAAACAAAAACTAACTGTTTAGCATTCTTTTTTCCTAGTAGTTGGTCTAAAATGCAAGCTTTTAATACAAATTTAAAAACTTGGAACATGAACTTTACTAAAAATTTACAAATGGAATTTGACTAAGTAGACTCCCATTATCTTTCTTTTCTTCGGTATCTTCAAACCAGAAGTGTACTTTATATGTTTATGCTGTATTTTTTCATTGCCTTCAATGTGTAAGGTTACCTGAGTAACATGGCCCATTATTAACATAAACAAGCCACAAGTATTTATTGAGCACAAAGATAATAAAACCAATATTTGTTCTCAGGAATTCAAGGTCCTGGGTGTCCTAAAAAAGAAGTTTATCACTCTTGATCTCAAATCAGCCCATAGAAACCTCAGAAATACACATAATCTTAAAATTCAATTTTATTGAAATATAGTCACATACCACATAATCATCCAAAGTGTACAATCAATTGTTCACAGTACCATCATACAGTTGTGCATCTAGCACCAGAATCTATTTTTAGAATGTTTTCCTGTACCAGAACAAGTGAAATTAAGAATAAAAAATATTAGTAAAAAAGAACACCTAAATCATCCCCTCCTCCCACAAGATTTTTCATTTTATTTTATTTTGTTTTTTTAGCAATATCAGATAAAAGGCATCCTCCAAGAATAGTTATCTAAAATGACAGCAGGGGGAGGCGGGGCAAGATGGCAGACTGGTGAGCTGTAAGTTTTAGTTACTCCTCCAGGAAAGTAGGTAAAAAGCCAGGAACTGCGTGGACTGGACACCACAGAGCAATCTGTCTTTGGGCATACTTCATAAAACACTCATGAAAATGTCGAACTGCTGAGATCAGCAAAATCTGTAAGTTTTTGCGGCCAGGGGACCCGCGCCCCTCCCTGCCAGGCTCAGTCCCGTGGGAGGAGGGGCTGCCAGCTCCGGGAAGGAGAAGGGAGAACTGCAGTGGTAGCCCTTCTCAGAAACTCATTCTACTGATTCAAATTCCAACCATAGATAGACTGAGACCAGACAACAGAGAATCTGAGAGCTGCCAGCCCAGCAGAGAGGAGACAGGCATAGAAAAAAAAAAATAACACGAAAAACTCCAAAATAAAAGCAGAGGATTTTTGGAGTTCTGGTGAACACAGAAAGGGGAAGGGCGGAGCTCAGGCCTTGAGGCGCATATGCAAATCCCGAAGAAAAGCTGATCTTAATGGCCCTGGTTTCTTTGTCTATTAGCATTTCAATAACCCATTAGATCTCTGAGGAGGGCCATTTTTTTTTTTTTTTTAATCCTTTTTTCTTTTCCTAAAACAATTACTCTAAGAAGCCCAATACAGAAAGCTTCAAAGAATTGCAATTTGGGCAGGTCAAGTCAACAGCAGAACTAAGAGAGCTCTGAGACAAAAGGCAATAATCCAGTGGCTGAGAAAATTCACTAAACACCACAACTTCCCAAGAAAAGGGGGGTATCCGCTCACAGCCACCATCCTGGTGGACAGGAAACACTCCTGCCCATCGCCAGCCCCATAGCCCAGAGCTGTCCCAGACAACCCAGTGTGACGGAAGTGCTTCAAATAACAGGCACACACCACAAAACTGGGCGTGGACATTAGCCTTCCCTGCAACCTCAGCTGATTGTCCCAGAGCTGGGAAGGTGGAGCAGTGTGAATTAACAAAGCCCCATTCAGCCATCATTTGAGCAGACTGGGAGCCTCCCTACACAGCCCAGCAGCCCAGAACTGCCCTGGGGGGACGGCACTCACCTGTGACATAGCACAGTCATCCCTCAACAGAGGACCCGGGGTGCACGGCCTGGAAGAGGGGCCCACTTGCAAGTCTCAGGAGCCATACGCCAATACCAAAGACTTGTGGGTCAGTGGCAGAGACAAACTGTGGCAGGATTGAACTGAAGGATTAGACTATTGCAGCAGCTTTAAAACTCTAGGATCATCAGGGAGATTTGATTGTTAGGGCCACCCCCCCTCCCCGACTGCCCAGAAACACGCCCCACATACAGGGCAGGCAACACCAACTACACACACAAGCTTGGTACACCAATTGGGCCCCACAAGACTCACTCCCCCACTCACCAAAAAAAAGGCTAAGCAGGGGAGAGCTGGCTTGTAGAGAACAGGTGGCTCGTGGATGCCACCTGCTGGTTAGTTAGAGAAAGTGTACTCCACGAAGCTGTAGATCTGATAAATTAGAGATAAGGACTTCAATAGGTCCACAAACCCTAAAAGAACCCTATCAAGTTCAGCAAATGCCACGAGGCCAAAAACAACAGAAAATTATAAAGCATATGAAAAAACCAGACGATATGGATAACCCAAGCCCAAGCACCCAAATCAAAAGACCAGAAGAGACATAGCACCTAGAGCAGCTACTCAAAGAACTAAAGATGAACAATGAGACCATAGTACGGGATATGAAGGAAATCAAGAAGACTCTAGAAGAGCATAAAGAAGACATTGCAAGACTAAATAAAAAAATGGATGATCTTATGGAAATTAAAGAAACTGTTGACCAAATTAAAAACATTCTGGACACTCATAGTACAAGACTAGAGGAAGTTGAACAACGAATCAGTGACCTGGAAGATGACAGAATGGAAAATGAAAGCATAAAAGAAAGAATGGGGAAAAAAATTGAAAAAATCGAAATGGACCTCAG
Organism: Choloepus didactylus; assembly: GCF_015220235.1. NCBI lineage: Eukaryota > Metazoa > Chordata > Mammalia > Pilosa > Megalonychidae > Choloepus > Choloepus didactylus. Next base: position 152,003,480 of record NC_051310.1, on the reverse strand, counting down.
GGATATGATAGATAATATGAAACGTCCAAATATAAGACTCATTGGTGTCCCAGAAGGGGAAGAAAAGGGTAAAGGTCTAGGAAGAGTATTCAAAGAAATTGTTGGGGAAAACTTCCCAAATCTTCAAAACAACATAAATACACAAATCATAAATGCTCAGTGAACTCCAAATAGAATAAATCCAAATAAACCCACTCCGAGACATATACTGATCACACTGTCAAACACAGAAGAGAAGGAGCAAGTTCTGAAAGCAGCAATAGAAAAGCAATTCACCACATACAAAGGAAACAGCATAAGACTAAGTAGTGACTACTCAGCAGCCACCATGGAGGCGAGAAGGCAGTGCACGATATATTTAAAATTCTGAGTGAGAAAAATTTCCAGCCAAGAATACTTTATCCAGCAAAGCTCTCCTTCAAATTTGAGGGAGAGCTTAAATTTTTCACAGACAAACAAATGCTGAGAGAATTTGCTAACAAGAGACCTGCCCTACTGGAGATACTAAAGGGAGCCCTACAGACAGAGAAAGAAAGACAGGACAGAGAGACTTGGAGAAAGGTTCAGTACTAAAGAGATTCGGTATGGGTACAATAAAGGATATTAATAGAGAGAGGGAAAAATATGGCAAACATAAACCAAAGGATAAGATGGCCAATTCAAGAAATGCCTTCACGGTTTTAACGTTGAATGTAAATGGATTAAACTCCCCAATTAAAAGATATAGATTCGCAGAATGGATCAAAAAAAATGAACCATCAATATGTTGCATACAAGAGACTCATCTTAGACACAGGGACACAAAGAAACTGAAAGAGAAAGGATGGAAAAAAATATTTCATGCAAGCCACAGCCAAAAGAAAGCAGGTGTAGCAATATTAATCTCAGATAAAATAGACTTCAAATGCAGGGATGTTTTGAGAGACAAAGAAGGCCACTACATACTAATAAAGGGGCAATTCAGCAAGAAGAAATAACAATCGTAAATGTCTATGCACCCAATCAAGGTGCCACAAAATACATGAGAGAAACACTGGCAAAACTAAAGGAAGCAATTGATGTTTCCACAATAATTGTGGGAGACTTCAACACATCACTCTCTCCTATAGATAGATCAACCAGACAGAAGACCAATAAGGAAATTGAAAACCTAAACAATCTGATAAATGAATTAGATTTAACAGACATATACAGGACATTACATCCCAAATCACCAGGATACACATACTTTTCTAGTGCTCATGGAACTTTCTCCAGAATAGATCATATGCTGGGACATAAAACAAGGCTCAATAAATTTAAAAAGATTGAAATTATTCAAAGCACATTCTCTGACAACAATGGAATACAATTAGAAGTCAATAACCATCAGAGACTTAGAAAATTCACAAATACCTGGAGGTTAAACAACACACTCCTAAACAATCAGTGGGTTAAAGAAGAAATAGCAAGAGAAATTGCTAAATATATAGAGACGAATGAAAATGAGAACACAACATACCAAAACCTATGGGATGCAGCAAAAGCAGTGCTAAGGGGGAAATTTATAGCACTAAACGCATATATTAAAAAGGAAGAAAGAGCCAAAATCAAAGAACTAATGGATCAACTGAAGAAGCTAGAAAATGAACAGCAAACCAATCCTAAACCAAGTAGAAGAAAAGAAATAACAAGGATTAAATCAGAAATAAATGACATAGAGAACAAAAAAACAATAGAGAGGATAAATATCACCAAAAGTTGGTTCTTTGAGAAGATCAACAAGATTGACAAGCCCCTAGCTAGACTGACAATATCAAAAAGAGAGAAGACCCATATAAACAAAATAATGAATGAAAAAGGTGACATAACTGCAGATCCTGAAGAAATTAAAAAAATTATAAGAGGATATTATGAACAATTGTATGGCAACAAACTGGATAATGTAGAAGAAATGGACAATTTCCTGGAAACCTATGAACAACCTAGACTGACCAGAGAAGAAATAGAAGACCTCAACCAACCCATCACAAGCAAAGAGATCCAATCAGTCATCAAAAGTCTTCCCACAAATAAATGCCCAGGGCCAGATGGCTTCACAGGGGAATTCTACCAAACTTTCCAGAAAGAACTGACACCAATCTTACTCAAACTCTTTCAAAACATTGAAAAAAATGGAACACTACCTAACTCATTTTATGAAGCTAACATCAATCTAATACCAAAACCAGGCAAAGATGCTACAAAAAAGGAAAACTACCGGCCAATCTCCCTAATGAATATAGATGCAAAAATCCTCAACAAAATACTTGCAAATCGAATTCAAAGACACATTAAAAAAATCATACACCATGACCAAGTGGGGTTCATTCCAGGCATGCAAGGATGGTTCAACATAAGAAAAACAATCAATGTATTACAACACATTAACAAGTCAAAAGGGAAAAATCAATTGATCATCTCAATAGATGCTGAAAAAGCATTTGACAAAATCCAACATCCATTTTTGATAAAAACACTTCAAAAGGTAGGAATTGAAGGAAACTTCCTCAACATGATAAAGAGCATATATGAAAAACCCACAGCCAGCAGAGTACTCAATGGTGAGAGACTGAAAGCCTTCCCTCTAAGATCAGGAACAAGACAAGGATGCCCGCTGTCACCACTGTTATTCAACATTGTGCTGGAAGTGCTAGCCAGGGCAATCCGGCAAGACAAAGAAATAAAAGGCATCCAAATTGGAAAAGAAGAAGTAAAACTGTCATTGTTTGCAGATGATATGATCTTATATCTAGAAAACCCTGAGAAATCGACGATACAGCTACTAGAGCTAATAAACAAATTTAGCAAAGTAGCAGGATACAAGATTAATGCACATAAGTCAGTCATGTTTCTATATGCCAGAAATGAACAAACTGAAGAGTCACTCAAGAAAAAGATACCATTTTCAATAGCAACTAAAAAAATCAAGTACCTAGGAATCAACTTAACCAAAGATGTAAAAGACCTATACAAAGAAAACTACATAACTCTACTAAAAGAAATAGAAGCGGACCTTAAAAGATGGAAAAGTATTCCATGTTCATGGATAGGAAGGCTAAATGTCATTAAGATGTCAATTCTACCCAAACTCATCTACAGATTCAATGCAATCCCAATCAAAATTCCAACAACCTACTTTGCAGACTTGGAAAAGCTAGTTATCAAATTTATTTGGAAAGGGAAGATGCCTCGAATTGCTAAAGACACTCTAAAAGAGAAAAACGAAGTGGGAGGACTTACACTCCCTGACTTTGAAGCTTATTATAAAGCCACAGTTGCCAAAACAGCATGGTACTGGCACAAAGATAGACATATAGATCAATGGAATCGAATTGAGAATTCAGAGATAGACCCTCAGATCTATGGCCGACTGATCTTTGATAAGGCCCCCAAAGTCACTGAACTGAGCCATAATGGTCTTTTCAACAAATGGGGCTGGGAGAGTTGGATAGCCATATCCAAAAGAATGAAAGAGGACCCCTACCTCACCCCCTACACAAAAATTAACTCAAAATGGACCAAAGATCTCAATATAAAAGAAAGTACCATAAAACTCCTAGAAGATAATGTAGGAAAACATCTTCAAGACCTTGTATTAGGCGGCCACTTCCTAGACTTTACACCCAAAGCACAAGCAACAAAAGAGAAAATAGATAAATGGGAACTCCTCAAGCTTAGAAGTTTCTGCACCTCAAAGGAATTTCTCAAAAAGGTAAAGAGGCAGCCAACTCAATGGGAAAAAATTTTTGGAAACCATGTATCTGACAAAAGACTGATATCTTGCATATACAAAGAAATCCTACAACTCAATGACAATAGTACAGACAGCCCAATTATAAAATGGGCAAAAGATATGAAAAGACAGTTCTCTGAAGAGGAAATACAAATGGCCAAGAAACACATGAAAAAATGTTCAGCTTCACTAGCTATTAGAGTTGCAAATTAAGACCACAATGAGATACCATCTAACACCGGTTAGAATGGCTGCCATTAAACAAACAGGAAACTACAAATGCTGGAGGGGATGTGGAGAAATTGGAACTCTTATTCATTGTTGGTGGGACTGTATAATGGTTCAGCCACTCTGGAAGTCAGTCTGGCAGTTCCTTAGAAAACTAGATATAGAGCTACCATTCGATCCAGCGATTGCACTTCTCGGTATATACCCGGAAGATCGGAAAGCAGTGACACGAACAGATATCTGCACGCCAATGTTCATAGCAGCATTATTCACAATTGCCAAGAGATGGAAACAACCCAAATGTCCTTCAACAGATGAGTGGATAAATAAAATGTGGTATATACACACGATGGAATACTACGCGGCAGTAAGAAGGAACGATCTGGTGAAACATATGACAACATGGATGAACCTTGAAGACATAATGCTGAGCGAAATAAGCCAGGCACAAAAAGAGAAATATTATATGCTACCACTAATGTGAACTTTCAAAAATGTAAAACAAATGGTTTATAATGTAGAATGTAGGGGAACTAGCAGTAGAGAGCAATTAAGGAAGGGGGAACAATAATCCAAGAAGAACAGATAAGCTATTTAACGTTCTGGGGATGCCCAGAAATGACTATGGTCTGTTAATTTCTGATGGATATAGTAGGAACAAGTTCACAGAAATGTTGCTATATTATGTAACTTTCTTGGGGTAAAGTAGGAACATGTTGGAAGTTAAGCAGTTATCTTAGGTTAGTTGTCTTTTTCTTACCCCCTTGTTATGGTCTCTTTGAAATGTTCTTTTATTGTATGTTTGTTTTCTTTTTACCTTTTTTTTTCATACAGTTGATTTAAAAGAGAAGGGAAATTAAAAAAAAAAAAAAAAAAAAGTAAAACAAGGGAAAAAAAAGATGTAGTGCCCCCTTGAGGAGCCTGTGGAGAATGCAGGGGTATTCACCTACCCCACCTCCATGGTTGCTAACATGACCACAGACATAGGGGACTGGTGGTTTGATGGGTTGAGCCCTCTACCATAAGTTTTACCCTTGGGAAGACGGTTGCTGCAAAGGAGAGGCTAGGCCTCCCTATATTTGTGCCTAAGAGTCTCCTCCTGAATGCCTCTTTGTTGCTCAGATGTGGCCCTCTCTCTCTGGCTAAGCCAACTTGAAAGGTGAAATCACTGCCCTCCCCCCTATGTGGGATCAGACACCCAGGGGAGTGAATCTCCCTGGCAACGTGGAATATGACTCCCGGGGAGGAATGTAGACCCGGCATCGTGGGACGGAGAACATCTTCTTGACCAAAAGGGAGATGTGAAAGGAAATGAAATAAGCTTCAGTGGCAGAGAGATTCCAAAACGAGCCGAGAGATCACTCTGGTGGGCACTCTTACTTTTTAGGTTCTAAAGAATTGGGGTAGCTGGTGGTGGATACCTGAAACTATCAAACTACAACCCAGAACCCATGAATCTCGAAGACAGTTGTATAAAAATGTACCTTATGAGGGGTGACAATGGGATTGGGAAAGCCATAAGGACCAAACTCCACTTTGTCTAGTTTATGGATGGATGTGTAGAAAAGTAGGGGAAGGAAACAAACAGACAAAGGTACCCAGTGTTCTTTTTTACTTCAATTGCTCTTTTTCACTCTAATTATTATTCTTGTTATTTTTGTGTGTGTGCTAATGAAGGTGTCAGGGATTGATTTAGGTGATGAATGTACAACTATGTAATGGTACTGTAAACAATCGAAAGTACAATTTGTTTTGTATGACTGTGTGGTATGTGAATATATCTCAATAAAATGATGATTAAAAAAATAAAAAATAAAAAATTAAAAAAAAATTTGCTGGGTGTACTTCCAGTAATGTTTCTTTGTGCTTAAAAAGACATGGGATTTTTGGAGTAATGCAAATGTTCAAAGATTGTGGTGATGAAAGCACAACTATATGACGATACAGTGAACAACTGATTGTACACTTTGGAAGATTGTATGTTATGTGATTATATCTCAATAAAATTGCATTAAAAATGAAAAAAAAAAAAAAAGACATGGGACAGGGACAAGAGGAAAGAGATACTTTTCTGCCTGTGGACCTAGTCAACATTTGTCCACCGGAATCACTGCAGCCACTTTTTGACCTTGAGGAACAACACTGCCGACACGTTTAAGATGTCAGGGCCAAAGCTGTGTTATCAAGCAGGGTCAGCGGAGTCAGGAACCATACCAGTTATGTTAACAGGGAGAATACATCACAAGGCTTTGTTAACAAGGTCACCGAAAGACTAAAAACGTAACTCTGAGGTTTCAAGGAGGTAGTTACTGCAGAACAGCAAACACCACTTTTAGGGCTGGGGGGACAAAGGGAAGAGGTTGGAATCATCAGCACTTACTTAGAGGGTGAGTTTCATGGAACTGAAGTGCAGGCTTCTGAGAAGGGGTCTGGTGCCGAAGTCTCCGGGCTTGGGCTTGGAGGACCCAGACTCTGAGGAGGGGTGCAATGAGGCTGGATCTGGGCGTGGTGGAAAACCAGCAAGTTGGATTCAGCTGCGCTCCTGGAAGGCGCTGCCTCTGCCAGGTGGAGCAGCTTTGCTGAAGCGATGCTGCAGGAGCAGGAAGCCCTCACGCAGCCTTCACGGAGGGATCCAGCGCCCCCTATTGGTGGAGCTTAACAGGGAGCAGCTGGCAAAGCAGGAAAGTGATTCCTGGAGTCCCAGCCCCTGCGTAACAAGGGGGGGTTTAGAAGGGTGTGCTTGGAGCTTGAAGGATAGCCTGATAATGGACACAGGTGGAAAGTACCTGAATCCTGGAAGACATCGCTGAGCCACTGAAATAAAAACCATGGAGCTGCCTCACCTCAAACTTCTTGCCACGAGACAAAATAAATGTCTCTATTGTATATTCAAAAAAAAAAATAAAATAAAATAAAATAAAATGACAGCAGGTAGTTTAAAAGTCATAAAAGTATGAAAGTCAAAAGGGAAATTGGAAATTTTTAGTATTTCCAATTTAATAGTAGACAAAAAAGATTGAAGGATAAAGAACAGGAGAAAAGTAGAAAACAATTAAAAGAAAGCATGTTTAAACCCAACCTTATGAAAATTGTATTAAATATGAATTGAAAAACAATGTAATTTCTAAAGTTTGAAGCAATCAAGGTGCCCTCTATTAGAAGAATGAATAAACTGTGTTAATATCATGCAATAGAATATTATTCACAGAATGAACAAATAAGCTATCAGACCCTGAAAAGAAAAGGAGGAAACAAATGAATATTGCTATGTGAAATCAATCCATTCTGAATAGTCTACACACTATGATTCCAAATACATGTCATTCTTGAAAAAGCAAAACTATAGAGACAATGAAAATATCATTGTTTGTTAAGGACTCAGGGGTGAGAGGGACAGAATGAAGAGGTAGATCACATGGGATTTTGGATACTGAAAATATTGTGTATGATAGCGAAATGGCAGATATATGAAAGCATATATTTGACAAAACCCATATAACTGTATAACATGAAGGGTAAACCCTAGTGTAAGATATGGACTTTAGATACTAAGAAAATATCAATATTGTTTCATTATATGAATTTTAAGAAATGTACCAAACTAAGAAAAGAGGGCAATAATAGGAGAAACCATTTGGTGTTAAGATAGAAGAAAGATGGGAGGAAATTTATGGGAAGTCCCCATATTTACTACTCAATTTCTCTATAAACCTAAAACTGTACTAAAAATCAAAGTACATGGAATGAAAAACAGAAACAGAAGGTTTGAAAGTTATCAACAAATATCCTCTAGCTAGAATAATACATGTAAGAAATGCAAGACATGCATTCTTAGCAAGAACACATGGAGTATTTACAAAAATATGTGCCAATTGTTGGGCCTAACACAAATATCAATAAATTTCAAAGAAGTGAAATCCCAGAGAGAATATCTTTGTATACAACAGACTCAAATTAGAAATGAATGATAAATAATAAAATCATTTCTAAAATAATACAACAATATTGAATATAAATGAACATATGTCAACAAAACTCATAGATCAAAGATGACATCACTAGGAAAACTGAAAAATATTTTGACATGGTGATCATAAAACCACACATATCAAAATTTGTGAGACACCCTTAAAACAATGCTAAGAAGGGAATTCATAGTTTGAAGGCTGACACAAAAAGACAGAACAAAATTATTTAAGAAGCTAAAAATATGAAGATAATGCAGAAGGAAAAGAGAAGAGGGGAAGCAAATTTAACCCAAAAGAAACAAATGCAAAGATTTCTCAAGTTTGGATATTTAAAAGGACTCCCAAGACTTTATCTAACCTAAATGGTGCAGCAAAAGCAAGAGATTACAGACACTGAGAACATGATAGCCACCCAGGAGAAACATTACCAGGGTCCTTAAGGTACAGAGTTGCACTTCACCTCCAGGTTGAACCACAAAGATTTTTGCAACAAATCTTGGCTTCATGAGAACTCAAGGAATAAGTCCCTGGTGGGGAGTCTTAAGCCCCAGTGGTCACTGAGTCAATGTCAATATGTGTTTGCTGATGTCAGTGCTGCTCAAATGTCATGACTTTGTAGACCAGGTAACATTTTACAGTGTCTGGATACTCTAATGTTGCTATTACAGGAAAGGGAGGTGATATTGCCATCTAATGTTTAGAGGACAAAGATGATGCTAAACATACATTCCACAAAACAGCCCTGCACTAAAAAGAAATATCCAACAAAAATTGTCAATGCTGACAGTACTGAGAACCTCTTTACCAAGTCGAGGCATTTCAAAACACAAAATAAACAACACAAAAACCTCATCTATGGAATTTAAAGCTGAGAGTAGAAGAGTCCCCAAGTATTAATCAATTGTTTTAGCAAAAATTCCCAGGAGAAATGCACATTTTTCAGGACTGTGTATTGATTCATCAGTGAGCTGGTTACCAGGTATTTCTGCACTATAGTTAAATAAGCAGACAATTACACTGAAATTACATCTATGATATAAATGAAGGATAAGTGCAGAAAATAGGTAGGTGCAGAAATATGGGGAGAGTATAAGAGGCTGGAGAGAGCGGTGTCAGTTCAGGAAACAGACAAGGTGGACGGGGGATGGGCTGTGGATGTGCCTTCCTCTGGGCATCCCACCCCCACCCACTAGCCGTTTGTGACTGTTATAAGCCCTGTGATGTCACACCAGAACCCTGGGTTGGCCTGTGCTTTCTCAGTACTTGTTGCCTGAGGCAGCACTTGGCTGTGGTTGATGGAGATCCTTCTCTTCAATCTGAGTTGCTTCAGTACCCCGTGGCTGAGCACAAACTCACCCATGTGGGGACTGGATTCTTTCTTCTTCCTCTTGTGTGTAGTGGGGCTATTCATCATCTTGCTCCACTACAGGCAGAGGAAATGTGTTTCAGAGAGTCAAGAAACATCTGGATTTCAGTGAGGTAAGGGAACCTGGGACCAGCCCACATAGAGATCACTGTTTTGTCCTCTTCCATTTCCCACTTTTCAAAACCCATTAAGAGGACCCAGAGAGAAAAATTAGTGTAGGAAATAAAAGATGGTAATCTGAGAGACAGTTTGGGCAGGTCAAATATGATGAGATGAGACCCCAGCTCAAGAGCATCCATCTGCGGTGGCAGAGGGCTATAAACTAAATTCCTAAACCGAGCAATTTATTGGTTAGGAATAAGACTGAGAAAATTCAAGACTCCCAGAGAAGAGAGTCCCTCAACACTAGTCCACCAGGTGCATCCCATATCAGGTGCCCCTGGGGAAGCATTTTCGTCTGTTAGTGCTATCATGCAGAACAAAAGGGGCCACTAAAAGATACTAACAATGTTTTTATCTAAGCTCTGGTCTCAGGGAGCACCATCCTACAGGAAGAAGCACATATCCCTGCAGGAAGGTGACACTGTGCTCTGTACAAAAGGCACCTGCTGATTAAATATAAAATGAGATTTGGATGATGAGAAAAGTTTGGTTATGGATGTTGGTGAGGGAATCAAAAATTTGCAAATATAATTGTAATGGACACTTAAAAATGGTTTACAGGCAAATTTTATGGTAGCTGTATGTTACCACCCTATAATTAAAAAAAAAGAGTAATTGAGGAACCCCTCCAGAACCCACATTTTGCCTTATTTAAACAAAAATTAGAAATGACTGCCCACTTATATGTAAATCACAGGCAAAGAATGGATTAGTTACTCATAAAAATGCAGTTTGGCAGGTTGCTATGAAACGGGATTTCAGGAAATAGGTCCCACGCCTTCCTTATTTTCTTGTTTTTCAGTGCCTGTGCAGACAAGAAGCAAGTGAAAATGGGTACATTGACAAGTAAGGATCTGCACTCCCAACACACTTGCTCCAAGGATGAACTTATCTCTCATGATCCCTAAAAACCAACACCACATGAACAGTCTCTCAGGATGCCCAGTGTTTGAGTAACTTCTTCAGATAGCAAAGACTACAGGGAGCAAAAACCCAAAGAAAGGCTGGCAAACCTGGGGCACTATCACATCCCTGCTCCACCAGTACTTGGAATTGAAGAAGGAAGGAGTTGGAGAGAGGGACAGGTGTAAAAATGGTGGGATGGACTTGGTTGGTTTGGGAGGCAGGGATTCTGGGGCCTACTGAGGCCTAAAGCTAACATTCCTCTTGTGAAATAAAATGTGTTCAGCTTACCTCACATGGTATTGTGGAATTAAGGGGGATTAGTGTGAAAGGCATTCATAAATGATTAAACATTAAACATGTGTGAGGCTCTCCATTGCTTCCCTTGACCATTTGACACTATATCCTTGTACTTGGAGCTCTTAGAGTCTATTCCTCCAAGAGACTCCCTTGAAGGGTTGTGACATGCAGCTCTATAGAATGTGTTTCACTCCTGCCTTCACCACATGTAACCCAGTCTCCTGATTTCCCAGCGTGGAGGGCTTGCCAGGGAGGCACCATGGGGACACTGGACATAAGTCCTCAGAAAAGGTGACTTTTCTCATCTCCTTCTTTCCTGTTCACCTTTCTGAGCATGGGCCAAGATGTTCCAAGTTTCCAGAGCTGTCTAGGGTAGGTGAGAGAGGGGACCATGTAGGGAAACCATGATGAAGCCATGGGATTGGGTGAAATATCTACTGGAGACTCAGGGTTGAAGGGAATCAAATCGGATGTGAAGCAGTGAAGACCTTCCCCCAGCCAGGACTGCCAAGGTGTCTTGATCCCCTTCCTTCTCTGACTGAAGCTCCTACCTTCTGTCTCCCACAGCCCCCTGTGCAAGCAGCCTGGAACAGCCAGATACCATGAAGTCACCTGTCATCCCTGGGTCTTCCCATCTACTCGGGATGACCATCTGCTGGAGGGGTCCCATGTGGAGGATGCTGCTCCCTCGGTGACCCCTTCAGCATATCGGTATCTGGCCTCCAGGTTACCTCCAAGTCCTCACAGAGACCAGCTGGCAACATCTGGGGCTGAGTCTCTGCTTCTTTTCTCTGCCAGCTCACTCTTCTCTCCAGGGGCCGAACCACCTGCCCCTCTCTGGGAGGCTCTTGGAGCACCGCTGAGGTTAATAACCTCCCACCACTTCATGCCTGGGGAAGCCCATCATCCCCTAGTGGGCACCATCCTATTTCTGTCCCATCCTCCCTCATTCCCTCCCTTTTTCTCCTTCCCCTCTTTTCCCTCCCTGTCACTGCTGCCACCTCCACCACTGGCCTTATCGCTGATCCTGAGTCTCATCCCAACTTAGCTCTCGGTTTCCCATCCCAGTTTTTCCACCTCTCCCTGACAGCCTTCATACCTCTGTCTCAGTATGTCCCCTTGACCTGTACTTCTTTTCCTGTTTGTCTTCTCTTCCAATTCCTCGTGCCAATGGTTCTACCATCTCTGCCACAGGGGAATCTTGACCCACTCCACCCTGAATCCCTCCTTTTTCCCCTTTTTTCACCACTGACTGTGTCCTGCCCTTTATCATCTGAGCCTCTGGACCTGCCCACCCCCTCCCTTTCCTTGCCTTTGCTCTCCCCTCTGCCCACCTCTATGCCCTCAGTGCACCTACAGAGGTCATGGGCAAGGGGCATTCCTCCACCCCAACAACCTGCCCTCACCTCATTTCCATCACTTATCATTGACCCCCTCCCCCTCTCTGACCTTCCCCTCTCTGTGGACCCCACTCCTCATCCTGCCTATATATTGAGTCAGGTCATCATGGCCCAGGCCAAAATTCCCAAGGGTGTGGCTGGCTGCTGCCCTCCCCCACCACTCACCCCTGGACCATCAAAAGCAGCTGCTGCTCCATCTACTGAGGTGGCAACCAAGCCATTCCCACCCCATGCGATGGCCTGCGAAATCCACCCTGGCCAGCTGGACTCCTCTGATGAGGCTCCAACAGAAATGGACACAGAGCTCCAGCCCCAGGCCTGTGCTATTCCATCTGCAGGTTGGCCTCAGGGGCCTCTCACTGCCAACCTCAAGATGTGACCTGAGGGACCTGTCAGCTTCCCAGTTTGTGGAGGCCTAAGGAAAGGCAGAGGGATGGCCTAAGTCAGCAGGAACTCCCTAAGTTCCTTCTTGTAGCAGCACTCTTAGGAGACCATGTTTCATAAATCTCTCAAAGAGGAGGGCACTTTGAATCCCACACAGACAACATCCACAGAGAAAGATGGCTGAGGGACTTAAACACAAAGGGAGGAGCTTCCTGCCCAGGCTAGGATTTTTCCCAACACCCTGATTCATGATCCCACCAGTCCTCGAGGAGAAAATTCAGGTCCTCTGTAAACAAAAGAGGGTTGACATACTATGGTGGGCTCTTCATTGACTCTGGAAAAGTAGAAACATTAAAGGGGGAGAGGCCTATGAAACCCGGACCAGAGTGGGATCTGTGGGGACTTTGCAGTCTCTCAGCAGGTGGGAACTTAGAGGGAGGCCAGAAGAAGCAGCTTCTGGCAGCAGGGGCTTCCTAAGATTCCCCTTATGAGAAAGCACTTAATAAGACCACATTCCATACACTTCTGAAAGACAAGGGCACTCTTCACTCCACCTTGGAACATGTCCACCAGGAGAAAGGGTTGAGGGACCCCCAAGACCAAGGGAAGAGCAACCTGCACAGGCCAGAGATTTTCATGAGACCCTTTGTTTCATGAACCCACCAGGCCTCAAAGAGATCACCCACTGCCTCACAAAAAACAAAGGAGGCAATGACCTAAGGAGGGTCCTTAGGTGGCTCCCTAAAAAGAGGCAACTGAAGGGGCAGCAAGGACCCCAGAAACAAGCGGCAGGAGGCCCTGCCCCTCGTATACCTAGATCTGGAGTAACTACTTCTGGGCCTCCTGGGCTCCCTGGATCCTGCCTCCATCAATGAAGAGACAAGAAGAAGCCCAGGGCCATCCCAGCAGAGATGGGGTTGTGAGGAAACACAAAAAGTGGGTACAATTTGAGGACAAGCCCAGATGCCTGCTTTATTCTCCTGCTGCACCCTCCAGCAAGCTACATCCAGGAGTCTCAGGAACATTTTTAAATTGGTTCACTCAGTGCTGTGGGGGGTGCAGACCCTGAGCAGATCCACCTTCCCTCCTCTCAGAAAATAAAGATGTGTTTCTTCTTTGAAGCTGCTGCCTTTTGTGGTAACTTGTTATTCATCAAATAAGTAATTCAAACAATGAAATAAACAAGAAACAAATACTCCATCCTTCTCCTAGTCAGAATTCTCCTACTTCCATTTTTGGTAATAAACAGAAAATTTGAATTTTCTTCTATAATTCTAAAATTTTACTTTGTGCATACCTAATGATGTGACCTTCAGGCATTCCCTTCAAATGTGTCTACTGACAATCATATTTAGCAGTAACTTTTCAAAGTTTTGAAAGGTTACTCATCTTTAAATATCTATGAAATCCTTCATTTTTTGATTTGTTTCCAAACGGATTATCGCTGTTTTAGTCTTCTCTTTTTTTTTAATGAGAGGACAGTTGGACAATGGGCTTGAGTGATATTTGTTCCTGAGTTGTTTGGAGATGTTCCTCAGGATTTTCACCTAATCCTGACATTTGGACTTCAAGATAGCTGCAATTCACATTACGACATTATATGAAGTATGAGCAAACAGACAAATAAATAAGTAATAAAAAAATTAACAAATCATGACCAGGTCAAAATGCATATTCCCATATCCCTTTCTAAACACCTTAACCCCCTTTTTTGGAAGAGGGGGCCAGATAACCTTCTGCTCCTTGCTCTAGCTACTTTCTTGTTAGCAAGTACATTATCAGCTTATACACTGACAGTTTTCCTGCTCATGGGCAATGGAACCATTCATGGCTTGAAATATTTCCCTCCATTCAAAGCCTTTATTAAGTGTTTCTTAGTATGGATATAACTGGGTTTTAGTAATTTTGGATGTTTTAAAGAAATGCAAAAATAAGTGGAGCCAGGATTCAAAGTGCAATTATGGAAGTTAAATTCATGGAATTCCTTTTCACATCCTAATATCCAACAGGATATTTACTGTCATCTAATGTCCAGGCTTAATGTAGAAACATCAATATTTTATGCTTACAACAATGGCATATGATCTCTTGCTTTCACTGAATAATACCATTATGGAGAAACTATTGATGTAGTTCAAGGATATCTATGTTGAAAGAAATTTTGAAAATGAAAGTCAGAAAGATTTCATTCTATAATCACCAAGACTGTCAATGAGATATCACACCCATAATTATAATTTTACATAGAATAAAGATGTTTTTGCCAAAGTAATTACGGTAATTACTCAATGAACATTGAGTTAATCAGAAGGGACATCATTATTGGGGACAAATTTAATCCCATGAGCCCTTTAAAACCAGGGCATTGACCCCACAGGTTAGGAGACAAGAAGTCAGAGAGACTGCAAAGGTCAGAAGATCCCAATGTGCCATTGCTGTTGAAGACGGGAGGCCACATGTTTAAGGACATGGGCAACTTACTGGAGATCTGATTCCAGGCTGACAGCCAGTGAGGAAAAGCAGCCCTCAAACCTAGGGCATGAAAAACAGAAAAGAACTGGATTCTGCAAACAATCTGAATGGATGTGGAAGTGGATTCTTCCTCAGATCCCACAGCTAAGAGCCCAGCCCAACCACAGCTTGATTTTAGACATGTGAGAACCCAAAGAACCCGGTCAAGCCTGTCCAGATGTCTGGCTTTCCAAACTGTGAGCCAATACATGGGTTTTAAGCCTCTAAATTTTGCTAATTTGTTACAGCAGTGATGGAAAAATAATATAGAGGTACTTACAGTGATGTGTCTTTCCTGATGGTATCTGAATGATCTGTAAGGATTGAGTAAAACCCCCACTTGGGTAAAATTAAATTTTTACCTTGAGAAATTTAATTGATAAATCATCTGCAATGTAATAAAGTAAGAATTAAACACTATAAATTAATAAATGTAAAGTCTAATTGCCTTAGTTGTATAGTGGTTAGAAATAATTTTATTTATTCACAACTTAAAAAGGAATAGTCTTCATATATTTAGGTAGCTTATCTTGAGAAACAAGGAATGATCCTAGAAAGTTAGTGTAAGAGAAGATAGGGAGAGAAAGAAGGACTACTGTTCTCAGAATAGTTACTGATAGATTGGACAGGCATGTGTAGTTGGTGGAAGAGTCTCATCTGCAATAGTAAGTTGCATTTAAGATTGATTGAAACTTGATGTGACTTCAGGAAAATAACTGGCATCATGGTCCAATGTCACATTCAAGTTGGCATAATGACTGGGGTTATAGGAATTAGAAAAAATAATCTTACAAACATCTGAAGAATTCTTTTAATGCATCATGACCTGGGATTGAGTTCTAAGGCAGAATTCCCATTTTTTTTTTTTTTACAGAAAAATGAATACAAGGATGGGTTGACTTGAGTAAACGTTTTACATACTAGGTCATTTAAACAGAAATGGAAAATGACAGTGTAAATAAGGAAATAAGGAACCTCATTTCAGAACCATCATCACATGGTGGGGTGTGAATGGAGAACATCCCTGGAGACGCACACTGAAACACTAGCCAGGCAAAAGCCAACCAGAAAAGGCAGGACACCATTCAGGGAGGGGAAAAGCATGGAGGGAGAGCTCATCCTGCTGTGCATACCTACTGAAACAGCTGAAACTTGAGGATAGAACTCAAACACCAAGGAGCATTTTCCACTGGTACACTGAAAGGAGTAATAGCAATGCAAACCTTGTCAACTGGTGAGGAGATTCATTCAATCTCCCACAAAAACTGCATGAAAAGAGACCTGTGCATTTTCAGATGTAATCACTATTCACCTCATTATCTACTGTCCTACACTAGATGTCTGGCATCCTGTTAAAAATTTTGAGGTCCTCAAAAGACAAAAATAAAAACTTCAAGACATAAACCTATCTAGAAATACAGACTGAGAGATGACCAATGTATCAGATCCAGAATTTACTTTAAGTAACTATGTGTAAAATGTTAAAAGATTTTTGGAAAGTGCAGACAACAAGCATAAACAAAAACAGAATCCAGAAAATAAATGGAGACAACTAAAAGAGAGAGTCAAAAGGAAACACTACCAATAAAAAACCAGTAACAGAGTTGAGGGTTGAAGGAAGAATAAGTGAAGCTGAAGAAAGGTCAATACAAATTACAAACCTGAAATAAGAAGAGTAAAGAACAGTAATAAAAAGAATGGATGATCAGATGGTCAAATGGTCTAATATATGTGGAAAAGGACATTAAGAGAGAAAATTGAGCAGAGGTTGTGTTTAGTTGGTAATTGTGAATAATCTACCAAATCAAATGAAAGAAGTCAAGCCACAGATCCCAAAAGTGGAGAAGTCAAAGCAAGATAAATATCAGACACACATGCACACACATATATGAACCATGACATAATATTCAGACAGCTGGAAACCAAAGATAAGTGGAAAATTTTGAAGGCAGACAGATTTAAGGGATAGTTAATACCAAAAATGCCAAATAACAAAAACAGAAGCTTTCACATGAAAAAGCATGCAAACCATAATAAAATTGAGTGATCTTAAGTATTGGGAAAAAAATTTGGCAAGCATTAACTTTGTATCCAGCATTAATGTCTTTCACAATAAAAACATAAAGACTTTTTCAGACAAACAAAGCTTAGAAAATTATTTGCCTGCAGACATGCAATACAAGGAATGGTATAGAAATTTCCAAGTAATATGTTACCAGAGAGGAATCTGGATCTACATTAGGAATTGGAGAACGTCCCCAAAGACACACACCAAAACACTAGCCAGGCAAATGCCAAGTAACCAGAAAAGGCAGGCCACCATTCAGAAATGAGAAAGAGCTAAGTAAATTAAAAGGTATTTTTCTATTTTTCAAGCATTCTTAAAGATAACTGACAGCCTTCAGTAAAAATAATAATAGTTATTGACATCTAACATGTAAATTAAATTATACAGGAGCAAGAGCAAAACATATGGAAGAGAGTATCAGAACTATGATGTTATTCATTTCACATAGAGAAACTATGACATTTGGAGGTATACTGTGATATGTAAAACTTAGAGAAAGCGAAGAATGCTTTTGCCTCGGCGGGGCAAGATGGCAGACTGGTGAGCTGTAAGTTTTAGTTACTCCTCCAGGAAAGTAGGTAAAAAGCCAGGAACTGTGTGGACTGGACACCACAGAGCAATCTGTCTTTGGGCATACTTCATACAACACTCATGAAAACGTGGAACTGCTGAGATCAGCGAAATCTGTAAGTTTTTGCGGCCAGGGGACCCACGCCCCTCCCTGCCAGGCTTAGTCCCGGGGGAGGAGGGGCTGTCAGCTCCGGGAAGGAGAAGGGAGAACTGCAGTGGCTGCTCTTATCGGAAACTCATTCTACTGATTCAAACTCCAACCATAGATAGACTGAGACCAGACACCAGAGACTCTGAGAGCAGCCAGCCCAACAGAGAGGACACAGGCATAGAAAAAAAAAAACAAGAAAAACTCCAAAATAAAAGCAGAGGATTTTTGGAGTTCTGGTGAACACAGAAAGGGGAAGGGTGGAGCTCAGGCCTTGAGGCGCATATGCAAATCCCGAAGCAAAGCTGATCTCTCTGCCCTGCAGACCTTTCCTTAATGGCCCTGGTTGCTTTGTCTCTTAGCATTTCAATAACCCATTAGATCTCTGAGGAGGGCCATTTTTTTTTTTGTTTGTTTGTTTTGTTTTTTTTTTGTTTGTTTTTTTATTTTTTTAAATCCTTTTTTCTTTTTCTAAAACAATTACTCTAAGAAGCCCAATACAGAAAGCTTCAAAGAATTGCAATTTGGGCACGTCAAGTCAAGAGCAGAACTAAGAGAGCTCTGAGACAAAAGGCAATAATCCAGTGGCTGAGAAAATTCACTAAACAACACAACTTCCCAAGAAAAGGGGGGTGTCTGCTCACAGCCACCATCCTGGTGGACAGGAAACACTCCTGCCCATCGCCAGCCCCATAGCCCAGAGCTGTCCCAGACAACCCAGTGTGACGGAAGTGCTTCAAATAACAGGCACACACCACAAAACTGGGCGTGGACATTAGCCTTCCCTGCAACCTCAGCTGAATGTCCCAGAGCTGGGAAGGTGGAGCAGTGTGAATTAACAAAGCCCCATTCAGCCATCATTTGAGCAGACTGGGAGCCTCCCTACACAGCCCAGCAGCCCAGAACTGCCCTGGGGGGACGGCACTCACCTGTGACATAGCACAGTCATCCCTCAACAGAGGACCCAGGGTGCACAGCCTGGAAGAGGGGCCCACTTGCAAGTCTCAGGAGCCATACGCCAATACCAAAGACTTGTGGGTCAGTGGCAGAGACAAACTGTGGCAGGACTGAACTGAAGGATTAGACTATTGCAGCAGCTTTAAAACTCTAGGATCATCAGGGAGATTTGATTGTTAGGGCCACCCCCCCTCCCCGACTGCCCAGAAACACGCCCCACATACAGGGCAGGCAACACCAACTACACACGCAAGCTTGGTACACCAATTGGGCCCCACAAGACTCACTCCCCCACTCACCAAAAAGGCTAAGCAGGGGAGAACTGGCTTGTGGAGAACAGGTGGCTCGTGGACGCCACCTGCTGGTTAGTTAGAGAAAGTGTACTCCACGAAGCTGTAGATCTGATAAATTAGAGATAAGGACTTCAATAGGTCTACAAACCCTAAAAGAACCCTATCAAGTTCAGCAAATGCCAAGAGGCCAAAAACAACAGAAAATTATAAAGCATATGAAAAAACCAGACGATATGGATAACCCAAGCCCAAGCACCCAAATCAAAAGACCAGAAGAGACACAGCACCTAGAGCAGCTACTCAAAGAACTAAAGATGAACAATGAGACCATAGTACGGGATATGAAGGAAATCAAGAAGACCCTAGAAGAGCATAAAGAAGACATTGCAAGACTAAATAAAAAAATGGATGATCTTATGGAAATTAAAGAAACTGTTGACCAAATTTAAAAGATTCTGGACACTCATAGTACAAGACTAGAGGAAGTTGAACAACGAATCAGTGACCTGGAAGATGACAGAATGGAAAATGAAAGCATAAAAGAAAGAATGGGGAAAAAAATTGAAAAACTCGAAATGGACCTCAGGGATATGATAGATAATATGAAACGTCCGAATATAAGACTCATTGGTGTCCCAGAAGGGGAAGAAAAGGGTAAAGGTCTAGGAAGAGTATTCAAAGAAATTGTTGGGGAAAACTTCCCAAATCTTCTAAACAACATAAATACACAAATCATAAATGCTCAGCGAACTCCAAATAGAATAAATCCAAAAAAACCCACTCCGAGACATATACTGATCACACTGTCAAACATAGAAGAGAAGGAGCAAGTTCTGAAAGCAGCAAGAGAAAAGCAATTCACCACATACAAAGGAAACAGCATAAGACTAAGTAGTGACTACTCAGCAGCCACCATGGAGGCAAGAAGGCAGTGGCACGATATATTTAAAATTCTGAGTGAGAGGAATTTCCAGCCAAGAATACTTTATCCAGCAAAGCTCTCCTTCAAATTTGAGGGAGAGCTTAAATTTTTCACAGACAAAGAAATGCTGAGAGAATTTGCTAACAAGAGACCTGCCCTACTGGAGATACTAAAGGGAGCCCTACAGACAGAGAAACAAAGACAGGACAGAGAGACTTGGAGAAAGGTTCAGTACTAAAGAGATTCAGTATGGGTACAATAAAGGATATTAATAGAGACAGGGGAAAAATATGGCAAACATAAACCAAAGGATAAGATGGCCGATTCAAGAAATGCCTTCACGGTTTTAACGTTGAATGTAAATGGATTAAACTCCCCAATTAAAAGATATAGATTCGCAGAATGGATCAAAAAAAATGAACCATCAATATGTTGCATACAAGAGACTCATCTTAGACACAGGGACACAAAGAAACTGAAAGTGAAAGGATGGAAAAAAATATTTCATGCAAGCTACAGCCAAAAGAAAGCAGGTGTAGCAATATTAATCTCAGATAAAATAGACTTCAAATGCAGGGATGTTTTGAGAGACAAAGAAGACCACTACATACTAATAAAAGGGGCAATTCAGCAAGAAGAAATAACAATCGTAAATGTCTATGCACCCAATCAAGGTGCCACAAAATACATGAGAGAAACACTGGCAAAACTAAAGGAAGCAACTGATGTTTCCACAATAATTGTGGGAGACTTCAACACATCACTCTCTCCTATAGATAGATCAACCAGACAGAAAACCAATAAGGAAATTGAAAACCTAAACAATCTGATAAATGAATTAGATTTAACAGACATCTACAGGACATTACATCCCAAATCACCAGGATACACATACTTTTCTAGTGCTCACGGAACTTTCTCCAGAATAGATCATATGCTGGGACATAAAACAAGCCTCAATAAATTTAAAAAGATTGAAATTATTCAAAGCACATTCTCTGACCACAATGGAATACAATTAGAAGTCAATAACCATCAGAGACTTAGAAAATTCACAAATACCTGGAGGTTAAACAACACACTCCTAAACAATCAGTGGGTTAAAGAAGAAATAGCAAGAGAAATTGCTAAATATATAGAGACGAATGAAAATGAGAACACAACATACCAAAACCTATGGGATGCAGCAAAAGCAGTGCTAAGGGGGAAATTTATAGCACTAAACGCATATATTAAAAAGGAAGAAAGAGCCAAAATCAAAGAACTAATGGATCAACTGAAGAAGCTAGAAAATGAACAGCAAACCAATCCTAACCCAAGTAGAAGAAAAGAAATAACAAGGATTAAATCAGAAATAAATGACATAGAGAACAAAAAAACAATAGAGAGGATAAATATCACCAAAAGTTGGTTCTTTGAGAAGATCAACAAGATTGACAAGCCCCTAGCTAGACTGACAAAATCAAAAAGAGAGAAGACCCATATAAACAAAATAATGAATGAAAAAGGTGACATAACTGCAGATCCTGAAGAAATTAAAAAAATTATAAGAGGATATTATGAACAATTGTATGGCAACAAACTGGATAATGTAGAAGAAATGGACAATTTCCTGGAAACATATGAACAACCTAGACTGACCAGAGAAGAAATAGAAGACCTCAACCAACCCATCACAAGCAAAGAGATCCAATCAGTCATCAAAAATCTTCCCACAAATAAATGCCCAGGGCCAGATGGCTTCACAGGGGAATTCTACCAAACTTTCCAGAAAGAACTGACACCAATCTTACTCAAACTCTTTCAAAACATTGAAAAAAATGGAACACTACCTAACTCATTTTATGAAGCTAACATCAATCTAATACCAAAACCAGGCAAAGATGCTACAAAAAAGGAAAACTACCGGCCAATCTCCCTAATGAATATAGATGCAAAAATCCTCAACAAAATACTTGCAAATCGAATACAAAGACACATTAAAAAAATCATACACCATGACCAAGTGGGGTTCAGTCCAGGCATGCAAGGATGGTTCAACATAAGAAAAACAATCAATGTATTACAACACATTAAAAACTCGAAAGGGAAAAATCAATTGATCATCTCAATAGATGCTGAAAAAGCATTTGACAAAATCCAACATCCCTTTTTGATAAAAACACTTCAAAAGGTAGGAATTGAAGGAAACTTCCTCAACATGATAAAGAGCATATATGAAAAACCCACAGCCAGCATAGTACTCAATGGTGAGAGACTGAAAGCCTTCCCTCTAAGATCAGGAACAAGACAAGGATGCCCGCTGTCACCACTGTTATTCAACATTGTGCTGGAAGTGCTAGCCAGGGCAATCTGGCAAGACAAAGAAATAAAAGGCATCCAAATTGGAAAAGAAGAAGTAAAACTGTCATTGTTTGCAGATGATATGATCTTATATCTAGAAAACCCTGAGAAATCGATGATACACCTACTAGAGCTAATAAACAAATTTAGCAAAGTAGCGGGATACAAGGTTAATGCACATAAGTCAGTAATGTTTCTATATGCTAGAAATGAACAAACTGAAGAGACACTCAAGAAAAAGATACCATTTTCAATAGCAACTAAAAAAATCAAGTACCTAGGAATCAACTTAACCAAAGATGTAAAAGACCTATACAAAGAAAACTACATAACTCTACTAAAAGAAATAGAAGGGGACCTTAAAAGATGGAAAAATATTCCATGTTCATGGATAGGAAGGCTAAATGTCATTAAGATGTCAATTCTACCCAAACTCATCTACAGATTCAATGCAATCCCAATCAAAATTCCAACAACCTACTTTGCAGACTTGGAAAAGCTAGTTATCAAATTTATTTGGAAAGGGAAGATGCCTCGAATTGCTAAAGACACTCTAAAAAAGAAAAACGAAGTGGGAGGACTTACACTCCCTGACTTTGAAGCTTATTATAAAGCCACAGTTGCCAAAACAGCATGGTACTGGCACAAAGATAGACATATAGATCAATGGAATCGAATTGAGAATTCAGAGATAGACCCTCAGATCTATGGCCGACTGATCTTTGATAAGGCCCCCAAAGTCACCAAACTGAGCCATAATGGTCTTTTCAACAAATGGGGCTGGGAGAGTTGGATATCCATATCCAAAAGAATGAAAGAGGACCCCTACCTCACCCCCTACACATAAATTAACTCAAAATGGACCAAAGATCTCAAAATAAAAGAAAGTACCATAAAACTCCTAGAAGATAATGTAGGAAAACATCTTCAAGACCTTGTATTAGGAGGCCACTTCCTAGACCTTACACCCAAAGCACAAGCAACAAAAGAGAAAATAGATAAATGGGAACTCCTCAAGCTTAGAAGTTTCTGCACCTCAAAGGAATTTCTCAAAAAGGTAAAGAGGCAGCCAACTCAATGGGAAAAAATTTTTGGAAACCATGTATCTGACAAAAGACTGATATCTTGCATATACAAAGAAATCCTACAACTCAATGACAATAGTACAGACAGCCCAATTATAAAATGGGCAAAAGATATGAAAAGACAATTCTCTGAAGAGGAAATACAAATGGCCAAGAAACACATGAAAAAATGTTCAGCTTCACTAGCTATTAGAGAGATGCAAATTAAGACCACAATGAGATACCATCTAACACTGGTTAGAATGGCTGCCATTAAACAAACAGGAAACTACAAATGCTGGAGGGGATGTGGAGAAATTGGAACTCTTATTCATTGTTGGTGGTACTGTATAATGGTTCAGCCACTCTGGAAGTCAGTCTGGCAGTTCCTTAGAAAACTAGATATAGAGCTACCATTCGATCCAACGATTGCACTTCTCGGTATATACCCGGAAGATCGGAAAGCAGTGACACGAACAGATATCTGCACGCCAATGTTCATAGCAGCATTATTCACAATTGCCAAGAGATGGAAACAACCCAAATGTCCTTCAACAGATGAGTGGATAAATAAAATGTGGTATATACACACGATGGAATACTACGCGGCAGTAAGAAGGAACGATCTGGTGAAACATATGACAACATGGATGAACCTTGAAGACATAATGCTGAGCGAAATAAGCAAGGCACAAAAAGAGAAATATTATATGCTACCACTAATGTGAATTTTGAAAAATGTAAAACAAATGGTTTATAATGTAGAATGTAGGGGAACTAGCAGTAGAGAGCAATTAAGGAAGGGGGAACAATAATCCAAGAAGAACAGATAAGCTATTTAACGTTCTGGGGATGCCCAGAAATGACTATGGTCTGTTAATTTCTGATGGATGTAGTAGGAACAAGTTCACTGAAATGTTGCTATATTATGTAACTTTCTTGGGGTAAAGTAGGAACATGTTGGAAGTTAAGCAGTTATTTTAGGTTAGTTGTCTTTTTCTTACTCCCTTGTTATGGTCTATTTGAAATGTTCTTTTATTGTATGTTTGTTTTCTTTTTAACTTTTTTTTTCATACAGTTGATTTAAAAAAGAAGGGAAAGTTAAAAAAAAAAAAAAAAAAGAAAAAAGACAAACAAGGAAAAAAAAAAAAAAGATGTAGTGACCCCTTGAGGAGCCTGTGGAGAATGCAGGGGTATTCGCCTACCCCACCTCCATGGTTGCTAACATGACCACAGACATAGGGGACTGGTGGTTTGATGGGTTGAGCCCTCTACCATAAGTTTTACCCTTGGGAAGACGGTTGCTGCAAAGGAGAGGCTAGGCCTCCCTGTATTTGTGCCTAAGAGTCTCCTCCTGAATGCCTCTTTGTTGCTCAGATGTGGCCCTCTCTCTCTGGCTAAGCCAACTTGAAAGGTGAAATCACTGCCCTCCCCTCTACGTGGGATCAGACACCCAGGGAAGTGAATCTCCCTGGCAACGTGGAATATGACTCCCGGGGAGGAATTTAGACCCGGCATCGTGGGATGGAGAACATCTTCTTGACCAAAAGGGGGATGTGAAAGGAAATGAAATAAGCTTCAGTGGCAGAGAGATTCCAAAACGAGCCGAGAGATCACTCTGGTGGGCACTCTTACGCACACTTTAGACAACCTTTTTTAGGTTCTAAAGTATTGGGGTAGCTGGTGGTGGATACCTGAAAGTATTAAACTACAACCCAGAACCCATGAATCTCGAAGACAGTTGTATAAAAATGTAGCTTATGAGGGGTGACAGTGGGATTGGGAATGCCATAAGGACCAAACTCCACTTTGTCTAGTTTATGGATGGATGTGTAGAAATGTAGGGGAAGGAAAAAAACAGACAAAGGTACCCAGTGTTCTTTTTTACTTCAATTGCTCTTTTTCACTCTAATTATTATTCTTGTTATTTTTGTGTGTGTGCTAATGAAGGTGTCAGGGATTGATTTAGGTGATGAATGTACAACTATGTAATGGTACTGTAAACAATCGAAAGTACAATTTGTTTTGTATGACTGCGTGGTATGTGAATATGTCTCAATAAAATGATGATTAAAAAAAAAAAAAAAAAGAGTAGATGAGATACTTGAAGACGATTGTATAAAATGTAGCTTATGAGGGGTGACAGTGTGATTGGGAAAGCCATATGGACCACATTCCCCTTTGTCCAGTTTATGGATGGATGAGTAGAAAAATGGGGGGCTGCACCCAGTGTTCTTTTGTACTTTAATTGTTCTTTTTCACTTTAATTTTTATTCTTATTATTTTTGTGTGTGTGGTAAAGAAAATGTCAAAAATTAATTTTGGTGATGAACGCACAACCATAAAATGGTACTATAAACAATTGAATGTACGCTTTGTATGACTGCATGGTATGTGACTATATCTCAATAAAAATGAATTTAAAAAAAAAAAAAAAAAGAGAAAGCAGAAATATTACCACAAAGAGCTATACTGACAAGCTTAAAATTGAAATAAAATCAAATCAGAAAAAGACATTTAATTTAAATTCAGGCAGCAAAGGGGAAACGGGGAAAAAAAGATCAAATATGGAATAAATGGAAACACCTAGCAAGATGATGGTTTATACTAAAAAGTATCAATAATTATATGTAAATAGTCTGAGCTTCTTAATTAAATCACAGTGATTTGCAGGTGGCAATAAAAGCAAGATGCTTTGATTTCTGCAAGAATCCTAGTTTAATATAAAGGTGAATAAGCTAGAAACAAAAGGAGAGAAAAAAAGCTGAACAAAATAATGAAAGGAAAGCTGGAGAACTATATAAGTCAATGTAGGATTCGAGCAAGGGGAATTAAGAGAGATGAGGAGGGATGTTAATGGTAAATCTCTCAATTCAAGGAGACATAACATTCTTAATTGTTTAATGCATTTATGAATAGAGCTTCAAATCATATGAGGTATATCTGATAGAACCAAAAAGAGAACCATAACACACCTAGTTATAATTTGAGACATCAACCTTCAGCATTCAGTACTTGATATAATAAGTAGACAGAAAATCAATCAGGATACAGAGGTCTGAACATTATCAACTAAATTGACTTCCTATTTATAGACCACCCTGCCCAACAACAGCAAAATACACATTCTTTTCAACTGCCTGGAGTTCCTATGTAGATACTTCATCCAGGTTCTCCTATATATAATTATAATGTCTCAAGCATTCCTTTTGGAAATAAGACAGGTAAAATACCCTTTTAACAATATCAGGTCAGGGGTACACACCATCAATAGGATTTTCAGTGAGGATGTTATCTACTTTCCCCTGGCCAGGTAAGGTTTGCCAGTTTCTTCCACTGTAAAGGTACTATTTTTGTCATGTGCCATTTGCACAAAACAAAGGAGGAGATGGAGTTAAGCTTCATTTCCTGGAGGGTGGGTTATCCATGTAAATCATTTTGCTTTTTCTAAAAGAAAAATTTGCCTTTTCTCTTGTATTCCTTTAAATATTTAACAATGTATTAATATCACTACGGCATAAAAAATGTTTATTATTTATTTTGTGCTATAATCCCATTATTATATAGAGATGTATACTTATATCATCAGTGATTATTGATGAAATATTAATAATTGCAATTGATTATAAAATTTGCAATCTGATTTATTCCCTTACTGCCCCTCCCTCAGGCAGCTTCTGCTCACAGCCAAGATCCTCCCAAACTTTAATCAGGGAAATCGGATTTCTCAGGCCACTTTCCCAATGGGTCAGGCCGTGTTTGGGGGTAGTTTTTCTTGTCAGTATGAAATTCATACTCCGTCCCCTCCAAAGAGCAAAATCTCTTGAGAATCTGAACACTCAGACATTATGTAATAACCCCAAGGCACATAATCCTCTGAAAAAGATGTTTTTTTTATTTTATCATGAGTATGGATCTTCTTCACTCCCTAATAGAAGTACTTCTTTGAATAATCATGTGCTGTCTTCTGACTGTGCTCTGTGAGTACAGAACTTTTGGCTTAGAGAATGAAATTGGACATCTTACACCCTTACTGAGAGCTGCTTTAGCTTCTCAAAAGTGACGAGAGGTTGGGATGTGGGAGATACTTGTGTTGTACTCCCACCATGTTTTGATTTTACTTACAGATTTTATGGTGCAATCTCAGGCATTCCTCCCAATCAAGCTTGGTGTGTGATGGGTGGACAGTCATGTTTTTCCCCCAGCAGTTATTCCAGATTATTTACTAGTTGTTCCTCGTTGTATATTAATTGTTCCAGGGGGACTAATTACCTTCCATGCCTCCCTATGCTACATCTTCTTCCTTATCCAATCAGGTTCTTTTTCATCACCCTCATATACCCAAGAACAGTAGGTAACAGAGAAATATCTAGTCCTGTCATGTGTCAGCATGGAGGAGGCAGGGAAGCTCCAGGGGACACTCCTCAACCCCTTGGCTCAATGGAATTGTGTCTCTGGTTCAACAGCCTCCTTAAAGCACCTGAATACCTCCAGCCCCAGAAAAGACTGGTGTGAGTGACAAAGGTCAGTGTCTATGTATGCAGTAACTGACCAGCTGGCTGCTGGACTCCATAAGTCTGGGCTGGAGGTGGGGACCATCTTCCCACGGACCTCCACTCAAGGTTGTGAAGCAGGAACAGAAACAAGTACCCAATGTCTTGTGGTCACCAAGTGGATTGGGCATTGAGTGAGGGTGAGTTGGGCAGTGTTCCTACAGTGGACCCTGTGTTGCAGGTTGTGGGGCCTAGAAACAAGATAGATGTGATCTATCTGCCATGTCCCATGTTGCTTGTTTTCTGTATTTCACTGTAAATATATCCATAATTGACAAAATCTCATGCTATTCATTAGTTGTACAGAAATCACTTCACACAAGCTATTGTAAACTTTGCAATGGAATTCTCCATTCAATAACAAGAGTGAAAGATGACTAAAACAAATGGAACTAGGCCCAATTATTCAATTATCTTTACCTTTTGGAATCATATTTCCATTGTTAGAGGATTTATTCATCACTGGCTCTGTCCATTTTTGCAAATCCTGTTGTCACAGAACATATTTTTGTATATCAAATACTGTATTGGTTTATACAATAAAAGGCAATAGAATATATCAACATTAAAAGTTAATGAAACTATATGTTTAAGGTCCTTTTGTGAGTCAAGTTCTGACATCTCATTTCAGTTCCTAAATTATACACCCCTGAATTAAAAAAAAAAAAATAGTTGAGAAGATATCTTTAGTTGAGTTTTAAATTCATTTTCCCACTAATTCTCTGCTCCTGGAGCACAATAGTCATCCCATAAATGGATTGATGGAAAGAATGAATGATGATATGGCCTCAAATTCAAAACATCATGAGAGGATTCTGTTAGCTTCACAATGTGAAATGCTAGAGCAGTCCAGGTCTACAGCCTGGCAAGGATAAAATTTACATTCATAGATAGAGGACCAACAAGGAAGTTTACTAGTGTAGGCTTTACAGATCTGAAGGGACAACTATGCTATCAGATGCTGAAAAATTCTGTAGTTAAAAAACTGTATATATTTTAAAGGATTAAGCAGGAATTGCCTGATTTTCCAAATATCATCAAACATCAAAAGTGATTTAAAAACCAAGGGCAATACTTCTCGGTATATACCTGGAAGATCGGAAAGCAGTGACACGAACAGATATCTGCACGCCAATGTTCATAGCAGCATTATTCACAATTGCCAAGAGATGGAAACAACCCAAATGTCCTTCAACAGATGAGTGGATAAATAAAATGTGGTATATACACACGATGGAATACTACGCGGCAGTAAGAAGGAACGATCTGGTGAAACATATGACAACATGGATGAACCTTGAAGACATAATGCTGAGTGAAATAAGCCAGGCACAAAAAGAGAAATATTATATGCTACCACTAATGTGAATTTTGAAAAATGTAAAACAAATGGTTTATAATGTAGAATGTAGGGGAACTAGCAGTAGAGATCAATTAAGGAAGGGGGAACAATAATCCAAGAAGAACAGATAAACTATTTAACGTTCTGGGGATGCCCAGAAATGACTATGGTCTGTTAATTTCTGATGGATGTAGTAGGAACAAGTTCACTGAAATGTTGCTATATTATGTAACTTTCTTGGGGTAAAGTAGGAACATGTTGGAAGTTAAGCAGTTATCTTAGGTTAGTTGTCTTTTTCTTACTCCCTTGTTATGGTCTCTTTGAAATGTTCTTTTATTGTATGTTTGTTTTCTTTTTAACTTTTTTTTTCATACAGTTGATTTAAAAAAGAAGGGAAAGTTAAAAAAAAAAAAAAAGAAAAAAGACAAACAAGGAAAAAAAAAAAAAAAAAGTTGTAGTGCCCCCTTGAGGAGCCTGTGGAGAATGCAGGGGTATTCGCCTACCCCACCTCCATGGTTGCTAACATGACCACAGACATAGGGGACTGGTGGTTTGATGGGTTGAGCCCTCTACCATAAGTTTTACCCTTGGGAAGACGGTTGCTGCAAAGGAGAGGCTAGGCCTCCCTGTATTTGTGCCTAAGAGTCTCCTCCTGAATGCCTCTTTGTTGCTCAGATGTGGCCCTCTCTCTCTGGCTAAGCCAACTTGAAAGGTGAAATCACTGCCCTCCCCCCTACGTGGGATCAGACACCCAGGGAAGTGAATCTCCCTGGCAACGTGGAATATGACTCCAGGGGAGGAATGTAGACCCGGCATCGTGGGATGGAGAACATCTTCTTGACCAAAAGGGGGATGTGAAAGGAAATGAAATAAGCTTCAGTGGCAGAGAGATTCCAAAACGAGCCGAGAGATCACTCTGGTGGGCACTCTTACGCACACTTTAGACAACCTTTTTTAGGTTCTAAAGAATTGGGGTAGCTGGTGGTGGATACCTGAAACTATTAAACTACAACCCAGAACCCATGAATCTCGAAGACAGTTGTATAAAAATGTAGCTTATGAGGGGTGACAGTGGGATTGGGAATGCCATAAGGACCAAACTCCACTTTGTCTAGTTTATGGATGGATGTGTAGAAAAGTAGGGGAAGCAAACAAACAGACAAAGGTACCCAGTGTTCTTTTTTACTTCAATTGCTCTTTTTCACTCTAATTATTATTCTTGTTATTTTTGTGTGTGTGCTAATGAAGGTGTCAGGGATTGATTTAGGTGATGAATGTACAACTATGTAATGGTACTGTAAACAATCGAAAGTACAATTTGTTTTGTATGACTGCGTGGTATGTGAATATATCTCAATAAAATGATGATTAAAAAAAAAAAAAAAAACAAAAACAAAAAACCAAGGGCAATGAGAGTTAGTTTGTGAAGATTTTAGTTATGATTATGACTATTTCCTTGTCCTTTGTCATGACTTGAGTGATCAGATTCTCAGATGCCTCCTATCAGGCAGTTTACCACAATGCTTCAGGTGAGCTTATTTTTCCAAGTCAATTGTTCCTTGTCCTGGCTGTCAGTCCCCTCTGATACCCTCTACTGGGCCTAGTTTTTTGTGTGTGTGTTTTGTTTTGTTTTGTTTTGTTTTGTTTTAGTAGGAGACAAATAAGCTAATTGGCTACATTCTCATGGGGACCAAAGATTCAACATGTGCATCCTCATAGATAATCTATTTCGATTGCAGTAGGAAAACTCAATGGTCTTAGTGGGAGGAATCACTTTTGTCATGATTTCAGATAGACCATGAATATTAATATATTTTGGGTGAAGTTCCCTGACAAAGATATGATTATGTTGAACGGGAAACAGTTACTGTCAATCATTTCAAAAATAAGTTTGGGGAAATTCATTCCTACTTGTATCATTTTAATCAAAATACTGGTCCAAACACCCTATCTGCTTTCTGTCACTAGAGATAAGTTGTATTTTCTAGAATTTTGCAAAATTAGAATCACATAGTATGTAACATAATGTTTGTGGAATTCTCTCACTCATAGTATTATTTGAGTTTCATTTGTCACATCTAGTTTATTCCTTTGTGTGGCTAAGTTAAATTGCATTGTATGGAGAGACTACAATTTGTCCATTCACCTGCTGATGTATGATTGCCTAGTTTTTGGTTTGGGCTTATTTCAAATAAAGCTGCTAAAAAGTTTTGACAATTTACAAATTGCTCAATTGTAAATTGTGCAATTACAATTTTCACAATTAAAAAATTATAAAATATACAATTTTTTATATGAACATATGCCTTCATTTATCTTGGGTGAATTACATAGGAGTGCAATGGTTGGATTATATGACAGGCAAATGTTTAACATTTTTTAAAAATACAATCTGTATTTTGTTTTAGATACAGTTTTAAACTTGCACAAAACTTGAAAAGATAATTCAAATTATTATATATTCACTTTATTTTCTGGCTGCAAGGTCAAATGTCATGCAATGGATTGACTTAAACAACAGGAATTTACTGGCTCGCACATTAGAGGCTATGAGAAGTCCAAAATCAAGGTGTCATTGAGGTGATGCTTTCTTTCAGAAGACTATGGCATTCTGACTTGGGCAGGAAGCCAGCGATCCTAGGTCCTTGGCTGTTCTTTCCCATGACAATGTATATGGAGGCCTCTCCTAGCTTCTCTGGGTTCCATTGACTTCCAGCTCCTTTGCAAGGCCTTCTGTCTCTGTCTGAATTTTCTTCTGCTTATAAAGGGCTCCGGTAATAGGATTAAGACCCATCCTGATTCAGTGGGGCCTCAACTTAACTGATGTGGCCTCATCAAAAGGTACTGTGTACAGTGGGTTCATATCCACAGGAAGAGATTAAGATGAAAAACATGTTTTTGTGGGGTACATACCTGCATGCCACCACAACACTCCACACACATTTCCCCCTTTTTATTAACATCTTACATTAGTATGGTAAATTTTTCTCAATTAATGAACCAATTTTTATATATTATTAGTAACTGAAGTCCAAACATTATTCAGTTTCCTTAGATTTTACTTAATATCCTTATTCTGTCCCAGTATCCCATCAGCAATGTCACATTACATTTATTTGTCATGTGATTTTAGGCTTTTCATGGCTGTGACAGTTTATTAGATTTTCCCTTCATTTGAAGGTCTTGAGATTTTCTAAGGTTACTGGTCAGGTATTTTGTAGAAAGACCCTATTCATAATTTATCTGATGTTTTTCTCATGAATAGACTCATATTTTAGGGGAAGAAAACTAGGGAAGCAACATTTTCTTTGCATCATATCAGTGAGACATCCTATCAGCATAACTTATCACTGTCAATGTTAACTTTGATCACCTGACTGAGGTAGGGTTTGTCATGTTTTGCCAATGTAAATGAACTCTTTCTCCCCCTTTATATACTGTTTTTTATGGAAGGAATACATATTGAATAAATAAATATTAAACAATGTCTGAATATGCACAGCCCAAAAGTCAGGAACTGTACTTCATCTACTTGAGGGTGAGGTATCTACATAAATTATTTGGAATTCTTTTGCCTGACATATTTATCAATTCTCCCCCATTTATTATCTATTTTAAATAAATATTCAACCAATTATTTAATGTAGTATGG
Source organism: Choloepus didactylus (assembly GCF_015220235.1). NCBI lineage: Eukaryota > Metazoa > Chordata > Mammalia > Pilosa > Megalonychidae > Choloepus > Choloepus didactylus. The sequence continues at coordinate 151,970,592 of NC_051310.1, read as the reverse complement.
ACACATGGATATTTTACTATCTCATTTATTTTGTTTTTCAAATTGTTCTGGTTTGCCTATTTAGCCTTTTGAAAACTGTCAAACTGTTTTTCAAAATAGTTGACCACATACTCCCACAGAAGTGTTTAAAAGCTCCAATTGCTCCACACCCTTTTCTATTACTGGGTATGCACAGGTTTTTAAATTTTAGTCACCTCATAGGTGTATAGCAGCAATTTTTATCTGTATTTTGCATATGAATAATGATGTTGAGCATATTTTCATGTGCCTATGGAGCAATTAGTTATCTTCTTAAGTGAAGAGTGTGTTCAAATCTTTTGCCTTTTGCTGTTGGGTTGTTTCCTTCATATTATTAAGATTTGTGAGTCCTTATATATTCTGTAAACAAATTATTTATGACATTTAAAAATTTGAAACCCAGCCGGTTGCTTGTCTTTTCATTCTCTTAATGGTGACTTGCAAAGGGGAAAATTTTTCTTAAATATTGTGACATTCCTTTTTAACATAAATTTTCTTTAATGGATCATGCTTTAGGTGTTCTAACTAAAAATTTTTGCCTAACCAAGCTCAAAAGATTTTTTTCCTATGATTTACTCTAAAATTTATAAATTCTGATGGAATATTGTGGTCCATGGCCCATTTTCAGTTGATCATTATACCCGCTGTGGCACTTCAAGGTACTTTTTTTTTCATTTTTTAATTGAGTTTTATTGAGATAGATTCACATTCCATACAATCATTCATGGTGCACAATCAACTGTTCACAGTACCATCATATAGTTGTATGTTCATCACCCTAATCTATTTTTGAACATTTTCCTTACACCAGAAACAGAATAAGAAAAAAAAAAAAAGTAAAGAAGAAACCAAAATCACCCCCCCTCATCCCACCCTATTTTTTATTCAGTTTTTGTCCCTATTTTTCTACTCATCCATCCATACACTGGATAAAGAGTGTGATCCACAAGGTTTCCACAATCACACTGTCATCCCTTGTAAGCTACATTGTTATACAATCATCTTGAAGAGCCCAGACTACTGGTTTGGCATTTGATAGTTTCAGGAATTCTAGCTATTCCAATACATTAAAACCTAAAAAGTGTTATCTATATACTGAGTAAGGATGTCCACCAGAGTGACCTCTCAACTCAATTTGAAATCTCTCAGCCGCTGAAGCTTTATTTCATTTCATTTTGCATCCCCCTTTTGGTCAAGATGTTTTCAATACCACAGTGCCAGGTCCAGATTCACCCCCAGGAGCCATATCCTCCATTTCCAGGGAGATTTACACCCCTGGAAGTCAGGTCCCACATGGGGGGAGTGCAGTGAGATCATCCACCAAGGTGGCTTAGTTAGAGAGAGAGTGCCATATCTGAGCAACAAAGAGGCACTCACAGGGAGAGTCTTAGGCACAATTAAAAGCTGGTTTAGCCTCTCCTTTGCATTAATGAGCTTCATAGGGGCAATCCCCAAGACAGAGGGTTCAGCATATCAAGCCGGCAGTCCTCAGTGTTTGTGAGAATATCAGCAACAACCCAGGTGACGAAGTCCAACACCGCCACATCCTCCCCCAGCTCTTCAGGGAGGCCCTGAATATATATTTTTATTCTCCACCCAAATTACTTTGGGATGTGTTGCTATTTCACTCTAACCTATACAGATCTACCATAGCTCACTTCCTATTCAAAGTTCCATGTAATTGTGGTGTTTGAACAAACTGACTCTAGACATTATATTGTTTAGAAAATATAGATCCTACACCAAATAAACACTCAATTCAATTCCATTGGTTGGTACATATATATCTTTATGCCAGTACCATGCTGTTTTGGACACTGTAGCTTGGTAATATGTTTCAAAGTCAGTTAGTGTGAGACTTCCCACTTTGCTCTTCTTTCTCAAGATATTTTTGGCTATTTGGGACACCTTGCCCTTCCAAATAAATTTGGAAGCAATCCTTACCATCTTCACATACATTCTCCTCTTAGAAATAAAATTAGGTTTAGCATTCTTTGTTTTCAGTACCTTATATTCTCTTTTGATAAGAGTTTCAACCTGCTTCTGTCTCTTATCTCCTCCTGTATGTCTAGGTAACTATAATCCTGACCAAAGCTTTCAGTGAAAAGAATGGAAGAAGAAATGAACAGCCAGTTTAAAAATATACTTCTAGAGGTGGACAAAATGGCAGCATAGAGAGGTGTGGAATTTAGTTCGTCCTCTAGTGCAACTAGTAAATAGCCAGGAACAACTAGTAAATAGTCTAGAACAACTCTCAGGGGACATCTCTGACTGGACACAGCATGTAGATCTTGAAATGGGGGAATGGCTGAGATTATAGCATTGAACTGTAAGTAAAATTCTCCAAACTGTGGAGCAGGAACCCATCCCCCACCAGCATGGCAATGTAAGCTGCAACATTTCCCTGTGGAAAAAAGTAGCAAGATACCTGTACAGAAGGAAAGTAACTCAACCAAGCCCCAAATGCAGTATAAATGAATAAATTTGGAGTACTGGATACAAGCTACATGCACTCATAAACCCAGAGCATGTAAGAAAGGAACCCTGAGGTCTCTCCAGGCATAAAGGAGGCAGGGCTGAGAGAAAATAAATACTAAATAAACAAAACAGGAGGCTTTTGGAGATGGCTGAGCTGAGAATACTCAGACAAAGCTAAACCTAAAGGGTGTTCCTTCCCTAAGAATAGGGTGGGGATGGCCCAGCTCAAGAGGCTCCCCTCCTTCAGAGAATTAAGACCACAGAATCTGGGGTGAAAAAAAAAAAAAAACAGAAACAACTTAAGCTTGGCTTCTGACACCCTCAGCCCCTGGACAGGAAAGGGTCCACTGAGAACTAAAGGGACCGCATGTCTTTATACCAGTGGGGAGCTGAGGTCTGACACACACCACTTCCTGGACAGAATAGGAAAAGCACTGAGTGTAGAAGCCTCACAGGATAGTCTGACAACTTTCTGAGTCCCACCCTCAGGGAAACTTTTTCAAAGGATCAAACTTATACTTGAAATGAGATACAGATGTTGAAACAACGAATGAATGATCTCCAAACAAATATGCTAAATCAATTCAAAAATCAAATTAATTCAAAAAATCAAATCAAGAAGTGAGGGAAGACATGGCAAAAGAGATAAACAATATAAAGAGGACACTGGGTAAACATATGGAATAACTCAAAAGTTTGAAAAAACAATAGAACTTGTGGGAATGAAAGGCATAATACAAGAGATAAAAACACAATGGAGACACAACATCAGATCTAAAGAGGTAGAAGAAAGGATTTATGAACTGGAGTACAGGATATCTGAAATCCTACACACAAAAGAACAGATAAAGAAAAGAACGGAAAATACGAGAAGCATATTAGGGAATTGAAAGACAACATGAAGCAAATGAATATACATGTCATGGGTTACTCAGAAGGAGAAGAGAAGGGAAAAGGGGTAGAAACAATAATGGAGGAAGTAATCACTGAAAATTTCCCATCTTTATGAAAGACATAAAATCATAGATTCAAGAAGCGCAGCATACCCCAAACACAACAGATATGAGTAGACCTATGCCACAATACTTAATAATCAGTTTATCAAATGTTAAAGACAAAGAGAGAATTCTGAAAGCATCAAGAAAAAAATGATCCATTATATACTAGGGAAGCTCGATAAGACCATGTGTTTATTTCTAAGTGGAAACCATGGAGCGAGAAGGGAGTGGTATGATATATATATATATATATATATATATATATATGAAATTGGAAGAGAAAAACTATCAACCAAGAATACTATATCTGGCAAAAATGTCCTTCAAAAATGAGGGAGAGTTTACAATATTCTCAAACAGAAACTGTGAGAGTTTGTTAACAAGATACCTACTCTACAAGAAATACTAAAGAGAGCACAACAGGCAGACAGGATAAGACAGGAGAGAGAGGTTAAGCATAATATTGGGTGATAGCAGCACAATATTGTACATAGACTGAACAAATATGACTGTGTGTATGGTTGAAAGTGGAAGGTTAGGGGAATATACAACATGAGAAAGAAAGATAAAGACTGGGACAGTATAATTTAGTGAAACATAGATTGGCAATGATTGTCATTAAATGTACAAATGTAAGAATGTTTTTACATGAGGGAGAACAAATGAATGTCAACTTTGCAAGGTGTTAAAATTGGGGTGGTATTGGAGAACAATGCAATCATTGCACACTAGGGTCTGTAGTGAACAGTAACTTTTTAATATGCTTCCATCAATTTTAACAAAGGCAGTATACCAAAGTTAAATGTCTATAAGTGGGGGATAAAAGGGCAGGGTATGGATACTTGACATTGGTGGTGTTGTCTGATGTTTTAATTGTATTTTATTTTACTTTTTCTTTTGTTGTTTTTAGTTATTTTTTCTTTCATTTTCTTTTTTCTCCTCTTCCTCTTTGTGGAAGAAAGGAAATGTCCTCATATGGAGAGTGATGGTGAATGCATAATTATGCGATAATACAGGGAACCGTTGAGTGTTTATTCACAATGGAATGTATGGTGAGTTCCCCTGAGGAACTAGGGGAAAATGTGTAAGTGTTGGACTTTCTCACCTGGATTGTTGCTAATGTTCTCACAAACATTGAGGACTGAGATTTTGATGTGCCGAGCCCTCTATCATGGGACTTGCCCTTATGAAGCTCATTGCTGCAAAGGAGAGGCTAAACCTGCTTATAATTGTGCCTAAGAGTCTCCCACTGAGTACCTCTTTGTTGCTTAGATGTGGCCCTCATTCCCTAGCTAAGCTACCTCAGCAGGTGAACTCACTGACCTACCCCCTACGTGGGACTTGCCTCCCAGGGGTGTAAATCTCCCTGGCAATGCAGGATATGACTCCCAGTGATGAATCTGGACCTGACATCATGGGATTGAGAACATTTTCTTGACCAAAAGGGGGATGCATAATGAAACAAAGTTTCATTGGCTGAGAGATTTCAAAAGGAGTCAAGAAGTCACTCTGGTGGACATTCTTGTGCACTATATAGATAACTCTTTTTAGGTTTTAATGTATTGGGATAGCTAGAAGTAAATTCCTGAAACTATCAAACTCCAACCCAATAGTCTGGACTCTTGAAGATGATTGTATAACAATGTATCTTACAAGGGGTGACGGTGTGATTGTGAAAACCTAGTGGATCGCACTCCCTTTTTCTAGTGTATGGATGGATGAGTAGAAAAATGGAGACAAAAACTGAATGAAAAGTAGGGTGGGATGGGGGGTATGATTTGGATGTTCTTTTTTCCTTTATTTTTTATTCTTATTCTGATTCTTTCTGATGTAAGGAAAATGTTCAAAAATAGATTGGGGTGATAAATGCATGACTATATGATGGTACTGTACAGTTGATTGTACACCATGGATGACTGTATGGTATGTGAATACATTTCAATAAAACTGAATTTAGTTTATAAAAAGTAAATGAATGATAGGGAGGGATGGGGTTACGGGCTGTTTTTGGTGTTTTTTACTTTAAGTATTACTCATTCTTTTTTGTGTTTGGAAATGAAAATGTTCAAAACTAGATTGTGGTGATGAATGCACAACTAAATAGTGGTACCGTGAATGGCTGAATGTACACCATGGATGACTGTAGAGTATGTGACTATATGGGAATAAAATTGAATTTAAAAAAAAACATATACTTCTACTAATTTAGAGTTTTTATTTCAATTCAGTTCTCATTCTAAGATTACAAAACATTGAGAGGATAAGGTTTATCAAAAAGGTTGTATCATGCATTTACAATCTTTGGGTAGACTCAATAGTCTGGAAAAATTTAACATATTTTAATGATTTAACCAGTTCATAATAAATATCTTGATTATAGAAACAATTTAACTATAGATACTTTGTAACATTGACAAAAATTCATACATACAGTTTTCAAACTGACATAATTCAGTATTTTGCCCAACTTCCTCTGCTTATTTGTTAATTTTTTTATTCCTGTCACAAGAAGGCCATCATTATCCAAGTATCTATGTACAGATATAGTATACAGTTTTGAATCTTGTATGTCATTTATTGTGATGTTTCAAGGTGTTTTTTTTTAAACACATTATTCAGAAAAATAATTTACAATTTTCAGGAAATATTATGAAAGACTGAAATGTCATTCACACTACATGACTGCAAATCCTATGAAATGCTAGGCATTCTCTAGAGAACCCCTTCAAGATATATGATTCCAAATGTGTCTGAGCCTTTCACTGTTTTTAAGTTATTTTACAACTCTGTCAGCTGTAGAATACTAATAATGAAATTATTCTAACCATAGAGATGCACATTTTTTCACATAACATACAATAGATTCCCCTCCATCCCCCAGATCATAGAGGCCTGTTTTGAACGTATTCACAAATTCAGCATTTGTGATTACCCGTCCATTCCTCTGATTCACCTTTGAATATATTTTTAACATTCTACTGTTTCTCTTATTAATTAATGAGTGGAATAAAATCTTTGACGTCTTCCCTTTTATTTTTAAGGGTCGTTATTTTACCAATCTTTCCACTGAACAGAATTACTTAACTATATATTGCCAAATTGATGGCAATCTGGAAACTTCTGATCTTTGCCATTATACATTTATCAGGATATATCTCCATGCATGTGACTATTTTATTCTGCTATTTCAAAAATCCTATTTAAGAAAGATTCAAAGTATATACAATGACATATGATGACTCAGGAAGATAATTGTGTTTAAGGGATATGACCCAAATTACTTAACTGGGAGACTTTAGTATGAGAATTCAGTTTATCACTGTGAGTGATCACCTCTAACATAGACTGGTAGTTGCAGTAATTTTGATTGTAAACACATTGTACATTTCAGCATTAGTCCTTCTATGGGTTTCTGGGTGGATGGGTTTAGCTGCATAACAGAAACTTTAATTTGAAGTTTTTTACAAATATCCTATACTAACTAGAAACTGAACAGAAGTCAAAGTCTTTTCATTTAATACGTTTGATACCTTTCTTTCTCTAGGCCACATTTACACTAACTCATAGGCTCACACTGTACATGCATCCTTCTTTAGGGCCTCAATGAAGAAGATAAAAGTTGTCAAGGGCACAGAGACAGGAATGAGCCTAAAGACTCATTTCTGAACTTAAAAATAAATATTAATTAATATCAAGTGAGTTCTCTTGCACATGTGTGAATGTACGCTTTAGATTTAGCAGAGAAAAGATTCTTTAAACAAAAAATAACTGTTTAGCATTCTTTTTTCCCAGTAGTTGGTCTGAAATGCAGGCCTTTAATACAAATTTAAAAACTTGGAACATGAAATTTACTAAAAATTTACAAATCGAATTTGACCAAGTAGATTCCCATTATCTTTCTTCTCTTAGTACCTTCAAACCAAAAGGTATATTTTATGTTTATGCTGCATTTTTTTCATTGTCTTCAATATGTAAGTTAACCTGGGTAACTGGGCCCATTAGTAACATAAACAGGCCGCAAGTATTTATTGAGCACAAGGATAATAAAACCAATATCTGTTCTCAGGAACTCAAGGTCCTGGGTGTCCTAAAAAGAAGTTTATAGCTCTTACTCTCAAATCAGCAAATAGAACCCTCAGAAATATATGCATTTTGAAAAATCCAATTCTATTGATATATATTCACATACCATATAATCATCCAAAGTGCACAACCAATTGTTCACAGTACCATCATATAGTTGTGCTTTTATCACCAGAATCGATTTTTTGAATGATTTTCTGTACCATAAAAAGTGAAATTAAGAATAAAAAATAAAAGTAAAAAAGAACAACCAAATCATCCCCTCCTCCCATCTTATTTTTCATTTAGCTTCTTTTAGCAATGTTAGATAAAAGGCATCCTCCAAGAATAGTTATCATAAAATGACAGCAGGTAGTTTAAAAATTATAAAACTATGAAAGTCAAAAGGGAAATTGGAAAATTTTAATATTTCTAATTTAATAGCAGGCAAAGAAGATTGAAGGATAAAGAACAGGAGAAAAATAGAAAAAGTTAACAAGAAAGCATGTTTAAACCCAACCTTATGAAAATTTCATTAAATATGAATTGAAAAACAATGTAATTGCTAAAATTTGGAAGCAATCAAGATGCCCTCGAATATAAGAGGGTAAAATCATGCAATAGAATATTATTCACAGATAAAGAAAAATAAGACACCAAGTATGAAAAGAAAAGGAGGAAACACATGAATATTGCTATGTGAAATCAATCCATTCTGAATAGTCTACACATTATGATTCCAAATACATGCCATTCTTGAAAAGGCAAAACTATAGAGACAATGAAAATATCATTGTTTGTTAAGGACTCAGGGGTGGGAGTGATGGGATGAATAGCTAGAGCCCATGGGATTTTTAGATGCTGAAAATATTGTATATGATATTGTAATGGCAAATATATGAAAATAGACATTTGACAAAATCCATATAAATGTAGAACACAAAGGGTAAACCCTAGTGTAAGATATGGACTTTAGACACTAATAAAATATCAATATAAGTTCATTATATCAATTTTAATAAATGAACCTAACTAAGACAACAGGGAAATAATAAGGGAAACCATTTGATGTTAAGATAGAAGAAAGATGAGAGGAAGCACATGGGAAGCCCACATAATTACTACTCAGTTTCTCTGTAAACCTAAAACTGTACTAAAAATCAAAGTACACAGAATGAAAAACAGAAACAGAAGGTTTGAAAGTTATGAACAAATTTCCTCTATCTAGAATAATATATACAACAAATGCAGGACATGCATACTTTGCAAGAACACATGGAATATTTACAGATATATGCCAACTGTTGGGCCTAACAAAAATGTCAATAAATTTCAAAGAAGTGAAATCCCAGAGAGAATATCTTTGTTTACAACAGACTCAAATTAGAAATGAATGATAAATAATAAAATCATTTCTAAAATAATCCAACAATATTGAATATAAATGATCATATGTCAACAAAACTCAGATCAAAGATGACATCACTAGGAAAACTGAAAAATATTTTGACATGGTGATCATAAAACCACACATATCAAAATTTGTGAGACACCCTTAAAACAATGCTAAGAAGGGAATTCATAGTTTGAAGGCTGACACAAAAAGAAAGAACAAAAACAATTATTTAAGAAGCTACAAATATGAAGATAATGAAGAAGTAAAAGAAGAAGAGGGGGAGCAAATTTAACCCAAAAGAAGCAAATGCAAAGATTTCTCAAGTTTGGATAATTGAAAGGACTCCCAAGACTTTATCTAGCCAAAATGATGCAGCAAAAGCAAGAGATTACAAACATCGAGAACCTGATAGCCAACCAGGTGAAACATCACCAAGGTCTTTAAGATGCACAGTTGCACTTCACTTCCAGACTGAACCACCAAGATCTTTGCAACAAATCTTGGCTTCGTGAGAGCACAAGGAATAAGTCCCTGGTGGGGAGTCTTAAGCCCCAGTGGTCACTGAGTCAACGTTGATATGTGTTTGCAGACATCACTGGTGCTAAAACATCATGATTTTGTAGACCAGAGAACATTTTACAGTGTCTGGATACTCTAATGTCTCTATTACAGGAAAGGGAGGTGATATTGCCAACTAATGGTTAGAGGACAGAGATGATGTTAAACATGCATTCCACAAAAAGCCCTGCACTGAAAAGAAATATCCAACACAAACTGTCAATGCCAACAGTATTGAGACCCCTGAACTAAGTTGAGGCATTTCAAAACACAAACTAAGCAACACAAAAACCTTATCTATGGAAGATAAAGCTGAGAATAGAGGCTCTGAGTATAAATCAATCCTTTCAGCAAAAATACCCAGGAGAAATGCACATTTTTTGAGGACTGTGTATTGATTCATCAGTGAGCTGGTTACCGGGTATTTCTGCACTACAGTTAAATAAGCAGAAAGTTACACTGAAATTACATCTATGATATAAATAAAGGATGGGTACAGAAAATAGGTGCAGAAAAATGGGGAGAGCATAAGAGGCTGGAGAGAGCGGTGTCAGTTCAGGAAACTGACAGACAAGGTGGACGGGGGATGGGCTGTGGATATGCCTTCCTCTGGGCATCCCACCCCCACCCACTAGTTATAAGCCCTGTGATGTCACACCAGAACCGTGGTTTGGCCTGTGCTTTCTCAGTACTTGTTGCCTGAGGCAGCACTTAGCTGTGGTGATGGAGAACCTTCTCTTCAATCTGAGTTGCTTCAGTACCCCATGGCGGAGCCCAAACTCAACCATGTGGGGACTGGATTGTTTCTTCTTCCTCTTGTCTGTAGTGGGGCTATTCTTCATCTTGTTCCACTATAGGCAGAGGAAATGTGTATTTCAGAGAGTCAAGAAACATCTGGACTTCAGTGAGGTAAGGGACCCTGGGACCTGCCCACAGTAGAGATCACTGTTTTGTCCTGTACCATTTCCCACTTTTCAAACCCAGAGGGACAACTTAGTGTATGAAATAAAAGACTGGAATCTGAGAGACAGTTTGGGCAGGTCACATATGATGAGATGAGACCCCAGCTCAAGAGCATCCAGCTGGGGTGGCAGAGGGCTAAAACTAAATTCCGAAACAGAGCAATTTATTAGCTAGGAATACTACTGAGAAAATTCATGACACTCAGAAAAGAGAGTCCCTCAACACTTTTCCACAAGGTCCATCCCATATCAGGTGTCCCTGGGGAAGCATTTTCTTCTGTTAGTGCTGATATGCAGAACAATAGAAGCTGCTAAAAGATATTAATGATTTTTTTATCCAAGCTCTGGCCTCAGGGAGCAGCATCCTACAGGAAGAACCCCACATGTTCCTGTAAGAAGGTGTCCCTGTGCTCTGTTCAACAGACACCTGCTGATTAAATATTAAGTGAAATTAGGATGATGAGAAAAGTTTGGCTAAGGATGTTGGTGATGGAATCAAAAATTTGCAAATATAATTGTAAAGGACACTTAAAAATTGTTTCCAGGCAAGTTTTATGAAAGTTAAATGTTATAACCATATAAATTTTTAAAAAAAGTTATTGAGGAACCTCACCAGAACCCACATTTTGCCTTATTCAAAGAAAAATTAGAAATGACTTTGCCCATTTAAATGTGAATCACAGGCAAACAACAATGGATTAATTAGTCATAAAAATGCAGCTCTGCAGGTTGCTATGAAATGGGATTTCAAGCAGTAGGTCCCACACCTTCCTTATTTTCTTGTTTTTCAGGACTGTGCAGAGACAAGGAGTGAGAGAGAATGGAATATGAACACCAAGGCTCTGCACTCCCAACACACTTGCTCCAAGGGTGAACTTACATCTCAGGATCGCTAAAAACTGACACATGAACGGTCTCTGAGGATGCTTGGTGATAGAGTAATTTCCCTCAGATAGCAAAGAGAATAGGGAGCAGAAACTCAAAGAAAGGCTGGCAAACTCAGGACATTCTCACATCCCTGATCCACCAGTACTCAGAAAGTAAGAAGGAAGGAGTTGGGGAGAGGGGCAGGGGTAAAAATGGTTGGATGGACTCGGTGGTTTGGGAGGCAGGAATTCTGGGGCCTACTAGGGACAAGAAGATTCCATTAAAGCTGACATTCCTCTTGTGAAATGAAATGTGTTCAGCTTAGCTCACATGGTATTGTGGAATTAAGGTAGATTACTGCGAAAGGCATTCATACATGATTAAACATTAAACTTGTGTGAGGCTCTCCATTGCTTCCCTGGACCATTTGACACCATATCCTTGCATTGGAGCTCTTAGAATCTATTCCTCCAAGAGTCTCCCTTGAAGGACTGTGACATGCAACTCCATAGAATGTGTTTCACTCCTGCCTTCACCACATCTAACCCAGTCTCCTGATTTCCCAGCTTGTAGATTTTGCCAGGGAGGCACCATGGGGACATCGGATGGGCGTCCTCTTTGGAAAAGGTGACTTGTCTCATCTCTTTTCCTGCTCAACTTTCTGAGCATGGTCCATGGTGTTCCAAGATTCCAGAGCTATCTGGGGTGGGTGAGAGAAGGGACCATGTAGGAAAACCATGAAGAAGCCATGGGATTGGGGGAAAGGTCTACTGGAGAGTCAGGGTTGACGGGAATCAGTTGGGATGTGAAGCAGTTGGAGGCTTCCCCCTAGTCAGCCTACCAGGGTGTCCTCTCCTTCTTCCTCCTCTGACTTATAGCTTCAAAAGTCTATCTCCCACAACCCCCTGTGGAAGCAGCCTGGAACAGCCAGATACTGTGAAGTCACCTGTCATACCTGGGTCTTCCCACCTACTTGGGATGACCATCTGCCAGAGGGGTCCTGTGTGGAGGGCACTGCTCCGTCCAGGACCCCTTTGGCATATCAGTGTCTGGCCTCTAGGCTCCCTCCACAACACAGAAACCAGCTGGTAACATCTGGGGCTGATTCTTTGATTCTAGTCTCTTCTGGCTGACTCTTTCCTCCAGGGGCCGAAAAACCTGCCCTTCAGTGGGAGGTATGTAGATCACCGCTGGGGTTGACAACCTCCCACCACTTCATGCCTGGGGAAGCCCATCCTCCCTTAGTAGGCACCATCCTGTTTCTGTCCCATCCTCCCTCATTCCCTCCCTTTTACTCCTTCCCGTCTTTTCCCTCCCTGTCACTGCTGTTGCCTCCAACACTGGCCTTATCCCTGATTCCTGAATGCCATACCACCTTAGCTTTCCATTCCCAATCCCAGTTTTTCTACCTCTCCCTGAGAGCCTTCTCCCCTCTGCCTCAGGTGTGTCCCTTGACCAGCACCTCTTTTCCTGGTTTCCTTCTCTTCCAATTCCCTGTGCCACTGGCTGTTTCATCTGTGCCACAGGTGGCTCTGTTCCCACCCCACCCTGACTCCCTCTGTTTTCCCCTTTTCTCACCCTTGACTCTATCCTGCCCTTTATCACCTGAGCCTCTGGACCTGCCCACCCCCTTCCCTTCCTTGCCTTTGCTTTCCCCTCTGCCCACCTCTGTGCCCTCAGTGCACCTACTGAGGTCATGGACAGGGGGCATTCCTCCACCCCAACAACCTGCTCTCACCACCTTTCCTCCTCTAATCATTGACCCCCCTCACCCTCCCTGACCTATTCCTCTTCTGTGGACCCCACTCCTCCTCCTGCCTATACCCTGGGTCAGGACATCATGGCCCAGGCCGAAATTCTGAGAAGTGTGCCTGGCTGCTACACTCTCCCCACCCCCTCACTCACCCCTGGACCACCAACAGCAGCCACAGCTCTCTCCACTGACGTGGCAATCAAGCCACCCCCACCTCCTGTGATGGCCTGCAAAATCCACCCCAGCTGGCTAGACTCCTCCCATGAGGCTCCTGAAAAGGACTTGGAGGTCCAGCCCCAGGCCTTTGCTGTTCCATCTGCAGATAGGTTGGCCTCTGGGGCCTCTCACTGCCAACCTCAAGATGTGGCCTGAGGGACCTGTCAGCTTCCCTGCTTGTAGGGGCCTAAAGGAAGGCAGAGGGGGTGGCCTATGTCAGCAGGAACTCCCTAAGTTCCTTCTTGTAGCAGCACTATAAAGAGACCATGTTCCATAAATCTCTCAAAGAGGAGGGAGATCTGAATCCCACCCATAATATGTCCACAGAGAGGGAGGGGTGAAGGACTTCAAAGAACAAGGGAGGAGGCCCTGCCCAGGCTAGGGTTTTTCCCAACACCCTTGTTCCAGAATCCCACCAACCCTCAAAGATAAAACGAACGTCTTCTGCAAACAGATGAGGGTTAATATCCTAAGGTGAGGTCTTCACTGGCTCTGGAAAAGTAGAAACATTAAAGGCCAGGATGGACCCCTGAAACCAGGCCCAAAGTGGGATCTGTGGGGACTTTGCAGTCTCTCAGCACGTGGGAGCCTAGAGGGAGGCCAAAAGAAGCAGCCTCTGGCAGCTGGGGCTTCCTAAGATCCTCTTTATGAGGACACACTTAATAAGACCACATTCCATACACTTCTGAGAGAGGAGGGTACACTTCACTCCACCTCTGAACATGTCCACCAGGAGGAAGGGCTGAGGGACCCCCAAGACCAAGGGAAGAGCACCCTGCACAGGCCAGAGATTTTCATGAGACCCTTTGTATCTTGATCCCACCAGGCCTCAAGATGCACCCCCTGCCTCACCAAAAAGGGAGGCAATGCCCTAAGGAGTGCCCTCAGTGGCTCCTTAAAAAGAGGCAACTGAAGGGGCAGCAAGGACCCTGGAAATGAGCTGCAGGAGGCCCTGCCCCTGGGGTATCCCCAGGTCTCAAGGAACTACATGTGGACCTCCTGGGCTCCCTGGATCCTGCCTCCTCACCCATGTAGAGACAAGAAGATGCCCAGGGCTGTCCCAACAGGGATGGTAGCATCAGTAAACAAAAAATTTGGGTACAATTTGAGGACAAGCCCAGATGCCTGCTTTACTCTCCTGCTGCACCCCCAAGCAAGCTATGTCCAAGAGCCTCAGGCATATCTATGTATTTGTTCACTCAGTGCTGTGGGGGGGTGCAGACCCTGAGCAGATCCACCTTCCCACCTCCCAGAAAATAAAGATGCGTTTCTTCTTGGAAGCTGCTGCCTTTTACGGTAACTTGTTGTTCATCAAATAACTAATTCAAACAATGAAATAAGCAAGAAACCAATACTCCATCCCTCCGCTACTTAAGATTCGACTACTTCCATTTTTGTTACATAAACAGAGAATTTGAATTTTCTTCTAAAATTCTAAAATTTAACTTTGTGAATGCCTAATGAGGCGAACTTCAGGCTTTCCCTTCAAATGTGTCTACTGACAATCATATTTAGCAGAAATTTTTCAAAGTTTTTAATGGTTACTCATAGTTTTACATAATATCTATGAAATCTTTTATTTTTCAGTTTGATTCCAAATAGATTACTGTAGTTTTTCTCTTCTTTTTTTTTTTTTTTTTTTTATAAGAGAACAGTTGGACAATGGGCTTAAGGGATATTTGTATTTGTTCCTGAGTTGTTTGGAGACGTTCCTCAGAATTTTCAGCTAATCCTGACCTTAAGACTTCCAGTCACCTGTGATTCTTATAATGACATTATGTGAAGTATGAGCAAAAACACAGATACATAAGTAATGAAAAAGTTAACTAAAATCATGACCAAACCAAAAAACGTATTCCCATACGCCATTCTAAATACCTTCACCCCTTTCTTTGGAGGAGGGTGACAGATAACTTTCTGCTCATGGGTCTAGCTACTTCCTTATAAGCAAGTACATTATCAGTTTATGCACTGCCAGTTTTCCTGCTCGTGGGCAATGCAATCATTCACAACTTGAAAGATTGCCCTCAATTCAAAGCCTTTATTAGTTAAGTGTTTCTTAATATGGATGTAACTGCATTTTAGTAATTTTGGATGTTTTAAAGAAATGCAAAAATAAGTGGGTCCAGGATTCAAAGTGCAAATACAGAAGTCAAATTCATGAAATTCCTTTTTACATCCTAATATCCAACAGGATATTTACTATTATCTAACATTCACGCTTAACGTAGAAACATCAATATTTTATGTTTCCAACAATGGAATATGAGTTCTTGCTTTCATTGAACAATACCACTATGTACAAACTACTAATGTAGTTCCAGCTTATCTATATTTAAAGATATTTTGCAAACAAAAGTCACAAATATTTCATACTATAATTGCCAGGATGTCAATGAAATGTCACAGGCATCATTATAATTTTACATAGAATAAAGATGTTTTTGCCAATGTAATTAAGGTAATTACTCAATGAACTTTGAGTTAATCAGAAGGGACATCATTATTGGATGGACAAATCCAATCACATGAGCCCTTTAAAACTGGGGCATTGACTCATCCTGTTAGTAGAGGAGAAGTCAGAGAAATTGCAAGGGTCAGAAGGCACCAATGTGCCATTGCTGTTTGAAGATAGGAGGCCACATGTTTAAGGACATGGGCACTTACTGGAGAACTGAGCAGTTCCCGGCTGACAGCCAGTGAGGAAAAGCAGCCCTCAAACTTAGAGCAGCAAAGACATCAAAGAACTGAATTCTGCAAACAATCTGAATGGATGTGGAAGTGGATTCTTTCTCAGATCCCAAAGCTAAGAGCCCAGCCCAAATCACAGCTTGATTTTAGATGTGTGAGAAACCAAAGAACCCAGGCAAGCCTGTCTAGATGCCTGACTTTCCAAAGTGTGAGCTAATACACGGGTGTTGTTTTAAGCCTCTAAGCTTTGCTAATTTGTTATGGCAGTGATGAAAAACTAATACAGGTACTTATAGTGATGTGTCTTTCCTGATAGTATCTGAATGATGTGTAAGGATTGAGTAAATCCCCCCACCTGGGTGAAATTAAATTTTTACCTTGAGAAACTGAATTGATAGGAAATCAAATCATCTGCAAAGCCATAATATAAGAATTAAATATTAGAAATTAATAAATGTATAGTCTAATTGCCTTAGTTGGTTACAAGTTAAAAATAATTTTATTTATTAACAACTTAAAGAGGAATAGTCTACATATGTTTAGACACCCCATTTTGAGAATCAAGGATTGATCGTAGAGAGTTAATGTAAGACAGAATAGGGAGAGAAGGAAGGACGATAATTCTTAGAATAGTTTCTGATAGATTAGAGAGGCATGTCTGGTTGGTAAAAGAGACGAACCTGCAATAGTAAGTTGCATTTAAGGGTGATTGAAACATGATGTGAATTCAGGAAAGTAACTTGCATCATGGTCCAAAAGCCACATTCAAGTTGGTATAATGACTGGGATAAAAGAATTAGAAAAAATAATCTTACAAACATCTGGAAACTTATTCTAATGCAACATGACATGGGCTTGAGTTACAGGGCAGAATTCCCATATTTTTTTATGGAAAAATGAATACAAGGATGGGTAGACTTTAGATAAAAGTTTTACTTAATAGTTGCAACACAGAGAAATGTAAAATGATGGCCTAAACAATGAAATAACTTAAGAACCCTCATTTCAGAACAATAGTCACAAGGTTGGGTGTGAATGGAGAACATCCCCCAAGACACGCAACCAAACACTTGCCTGTGAAATGCCAAGTAACCAGCAAAGGCAGGCAACCATTCAGGGAGGGGAGGAGCATGGAGGGAGAGCTCATCCTGCTGTGCAGGCCTACTGAAACAGCTGAAAACTGGGGATAGAATTCAAACACTGAGCAGCATTTTCCACTGGTATATTGAAAGAAACTTCAGCAACCCAAATCCAGGTCAACTGCTGACCAGATTTATTCAACCCCCCATACAAACTGCCTGAAAAAATGTCTGTACATTTCCAGACAGAAACACTATTGACCTCATCATCTACTGTTCTACACTAAATGACTGGCATTCCATTAAATTTTTTTGAGGCTCTCAAATAACAAGGACAAAAACATCAAGACATAAAGCTATCTAGAAAAACACACTAGGAGATAACCAAAGTATCAGATCCAGCATTTACTTTAACTATGGGTAAAATGTTAAAGGATCCACAGAAAGTGTAGACAACATGCATGAGCAAATAGGGAATTCCAGAAAATAAATGGAGACAACTAGAAGAAAGGAAAAGAAAAGATCAATCATGTGGTCAAACAGTCTAATATATATGTAATTGGAAATTAAGAAAGAGAAGAGGAATAGAGAGCAGAAGTTAGGTTTAATTGATATTTGCCCAGGAACCCCAAATATAGTGGAGAAGTCAAAGCAAGATAAATATCAAACACCAAATACACATAAACATACACACACATGCATGCACCCTGACACAATATTCAGACAGCTGAAAATCAAAGATAAATGGAAAATTTTGAAGGCAGCCATATGTAAGACATAATTAATATAGAAAACCCAAAATAACAAAAAAAAGAGGATTTCTCATGAGAAAAGCAGCAAACCATGATAAAATTGAGTGATTTCTAATACTGGGGGAAAAATTCTGCCAACCTTTAATTTTGTATTCAGAATTAATATCTTTCACAAATAGAAATATAAAGAATTTTTCAGATGAAAAAAGGCTTAGGAAATTAATTGCCTGCAAACATGAAATGCAAGGAATGGTATAGAAAGTTCCTAAGGAATATGTTAACAGAGAGAAATTTGCATCTACACTACAAATTGAATAGTTCCACAGATGATGAGACATAAGTAAATACTGAAGGCATTTTTCATATCTTTTACCACTCTTAAAGACAATTGACTGCCTACAACAAAAATAGTAATTATTGATTTTTAACATGTAAATTAAAATGTATGAAAGCAAGAGCACAAAAGATGGAAGAGATGTATTGGAATTACACTGTTGTAAGGTTCATTTGATATAGGGAAAACAGTACTACATTAGTAAAGATACTGTGCAATGTAAAACCTAGAGCAAGAAGAAAATATTGTAAAGAAGAGCTATACTATGAAGCTTATAATGGAAATAAAATCAAATCATAAAAAGCAGACACTTAGCTTAAATTAAGGCAGAAAAAGAGGACAGGGAAAAAGGACACACATGAAGCAAATATAAAACAACCAGCAAGGTGATATTACAAGTTTATACACTTTACCCAGGTTCCCCTATAATTAAGATTTTACATCAGCATGGTTGTCACAATTAAGGAACCAACACTGGTAAATTATTACCAGTTGATTCCCACACTTGATTTGGATTTCACCAGATTTTCCACTAAAGCCCTTTTCCTGCTCCATGAATATACCATCTAAGATATGGCATTGCATTTAATTTTCATATCTCCTTAATCTCATCTGGTATGTAACAGTTTCTCTACATTTCCTTGTTTTCCATTACCACGCCAATTTTGGAACTTACTTATCAGGTATTTTGTAGAATGTGCCTCACATTGGGTTTGTCTGACATATTCCTTTTGGAAATAACAAAAGTAAAAAGCCCTTTTAACAACATCAAGTCAGGGGTACACATCATCAATAAGACTTATCAGAGTCTTATTCCTGGACAAGAAGGTTTGCCCTGGACAAGAAAGGTTTACCATTTTCTGCCACTGTAAAGGTACTATTTTATCATGCAACATTTGTTTAAAGCAAGTCACTAAACATTGCACAAAGCAAGGGAGGAGAGGGAATAAACCTTCATTTCCTGGAGGGTGACTTATCTATTAAATCATTTGACTTATTCTATAAAAAAAATTTGTCTCTTCTCTCATATTCATTTAAATATTTAACAATATATTTATACCACTATGGACTCAAGAAAGTTTACATTTTACTTTGGGTTATAAGACTAATATTACATATAGATAATAAATTTATATCATTAATAATTATTGATAAAATATTAGTGATCACAATTTATTGAGTGATCAATGTGATTTAGTCACTTTCCATCTTCCCCCGAGAATTTCTGCCCAGAATCAAGCTTGAATACTCAAGCTTGGATAAGGACAGATTCAATTCACTTTACCAATTGGTCAGGCTTTGTCTGGGGGTAAGGTTTTTCAAGTCAGTAAAAGACTCATACTCAATCCCCTCCAAAGAGACAAATCTCTTGAAAATCTGAACACTTAGACATTATCTAATCACCCTGATATAGGCAATCTTCTGAAAAAGATGGTCTCTTTTTATCATGAGTATGGATCTTTTTCATTCCCTAATAGATGTACTTAGAATATTTGTGTGCTGTCTTCTGACTATGTTCTTTTTGCGAGTATATATTCAGAGTATCCCAGAACTTTGGGCATCTTAAGCTTTTACTGAGAGCCTGCTTTAGCTTCTCAAAAGTTACCAGTGGTAGGGATGTGGGTGATAGCTGTGTTGTACACCAACCATGTTTAGTTTCATGTTATACCTGCTCAGAGGTCCAATAACTTAAATATTTTATAGTTCATTTACTTTAGGAAAAAATAGGACACAAGTGTTTATAACAGTTATTTTTCTAGTGAGAAAGGGCCTGAATAAACTAGACTTTTCCTTGCTCCTTCACTCACTTTGACTTTATACAGATGTAGGCAAGAGTGAGGGGCAGAAAGCAGTGAGCATATTGGGATTATAGAGATTAGTCAGCTTCCAGAGTGGATACGATTCAAGTACCTTCCTATTTCACAAAAATTTTCAATTGGAATTTGGGGTGGCTGGACCCTGAATTTATAGACAGAGGGGAAATGAGTCTTTGATGAGTAATAGCTGCCAGCAGTCCAAAGATCCCTTTCCCATCCTTCTAAAAGCTGGGAAGACCAGTATTGTTTTCCAACTTGCAGCAAGGCCTCAATGGTCTTCTACAGAGGCCAAGCAGTTTCCTTCTCACCACTCTCATATACCCTAGAACAGCATGGAACAGAAAAATATTCAGTCCTGTGGTTTGTAGGCATGGAGCAGGAAGGTAGGCTGCTGGGGCCACTCATCAACCTCTTGTCTCAATGGAAATATGTCTCTTGTTCAATGGTCTCTTAAGGTTTCCAAACTTCCTTTTTTTCTCCAAGCCCCAGAGAAGACTGGTGTGATTGACAAAGGTATGTGACTACCTGTGCAGTAACTGATCAGCCGGATGCTGGATACCATAAGCCTGGGCTGGAGGTGGGAGGCAGGGTAAAGCAGGATCTTTCCTCCTCTTCCTCTGCCTGACAAAAAGGGGACAGAAGGGGGAAACAGAAAAGTCTTATTTGCAGAAGTAAGAGGGGAACAATTATGCTATATGAAGCTGTGAAGAAGGAACCTCAATATATGCATAGGATGTGCGCAGCTCACATTGCTGCCACTGCAGCAGGAACCTACTTCAAAGTGAGGAACAAATTATGAGTCCTCTCAATGTGGCCACATCTTCCAACAGACCTCCACTCATGGATGTGAAGCAGGAACAGAAACAAGTACCCAATGTTGTGTGGTCACGGAGCATGTTGGGCATTGAGTGGGGGTGAGATTGGGCAGTGTTCCTATGGGGGACCCTGTGTTGCATGTTGTGTGGCCTACAAACAAAATAGATGGTAGTTAAGTATCTGACATGCCCTAAGGTAAACTTTGAACTTGACAGTGAGGTCTCCCCCACTACCTGGTACCTTGAGGAAGGAAGGGCTTCTCCATGGAAACTCTTTACATTAACTAGCTTTATTATATTGTCATGGGTTGAATTGATCTGCTATTTGCCACTGGTGAAAATATTCTCAGTGCATCCACATAGGTCATCTTGGAAAGAGTGAAGCAGAGAGTGAGGATAAGTTTGCAGATAGCATGGGTAAAGAAGAAAAGAAGAATGAAGTAAGAAGGATCATGAATGCCTCCATAAACGTTAAACATTAATGTGCTCACAAACACCCACACCCATACCCATACCCACATCCCACCAGGTTCAGTACCCAACTCCTTGAAGATGATCAATGCTCTCAAGTGT
This sequence comes from Choloepus didactylus, assembly GCF_015220235.1. Taxonomy (NCBI): domain Eukaryota; kingdom Metazoa; phylum Chordata; class Mammalia; order Pilosa; family Megalonychidae; genus Choloepus; species Choloepus didactylus. The sequence goes on along the minus strand of NC_051310.1, from coordinate 151,949,223 downwards.
AACTTGGTGCCATCTCTGCAGAGTTTGCATGGGCCTTTGGTTTAATCTCAAGAAGAATGGGACTAAGCATGCCTGGCAACAGCCAGCACTGACCTCTCTGGAAAAGCGAGCTTAGTGCCTTCCTTCTGATGCCATGTGCAGGATCTCAGCAGCACTGCGTGGAAAACCCAAGAAGGGGCTGAGTGGCCACATTGTGTTTACTATGTATTTGATGGAAATGTGTAAATCTCTTTCAGGAATAGCCACAGCATTTTAACCACAGGTGTGTCCTGAACCTTACCTTGACCAAGTGCTTTGGGGCTCATATTTCATTACTACTCAGCAACATGAATCCAAAACAACCAAAGATGCCAGATGGGTATTCACGTTCTCCCACATCCATGTATTCTGCTTCAAAGCTCTGAAGGTCCAAAGGGAGCAAATGCAAGAAAAGAAAATATCAAAGGGAATGGCATCAACAATGAAGGATGACAGTTTGGTGTGGCATCCCCACGATAGATCTAGAGAAAAGAGTTCCTAGATCCATGTGATGTACTACCACTGCGATTTGCCTTAGAAGGAGAAGTTGTGGTATCCTGTCACTTGTAAGTTTCCAAAGGCTTTCTTTAGTCTTTATTTTCCTTTGTCTTTCTATCCCATTTGTAACTACTGAACACTCACATTTATTTCCTCTTCACTTTACTACTGAGAGGCTACACCTGTCTGTTTTCCTCCTATGTATTTTTTTTCTACTAGAGAAGTTTTTAGTTTACAGAAAAATCATGCATGAAATACAGGGTTCCCACATACTATCCTATCATTAGCACCTTGCATCAGTGTGGTTCATTGATTACAATTGACGAAAGCACATTCTTGTAACTGTATTAACTATAAAAATGTACTATTAGCTAGTCCATGGTTGAACTTAGAGTTCGCTGTTGGTGTTGTGCAGTTCCTTGGATTTTCTCCTATATTTCCTAATATTCTTCTGGCTGTGGGTGTTCCCAATTTAACTCACCATTTTTACACATGCCCAAGAAAAAATGTTTCTCCTACAGAAAGAGAGCAAAGTCTACAGGCTATGAAGATTAACTTCCCCTGTTAATAATATATAAAACAATATTGACCATCCACCTTTTCATTTGATACTCACCACTTGAAATTCATCAAGGATGAGTTACTCAGTAAGTGAAAAATCCAGATCTAGAGAGCACACAGGATGTGTGTCCCAGTCTGGTGATCTTTTCCATGTATTCAGTGGTTACAATATTTTCAACAGTGGGCTGAATGTCTGGTCTGGAGTCACAAAACAATCTATTACTGGCTTCCTAATCTTTGCTTATCTCCAGATATGAACAGGAGATGAGACAATCAGACAGGATTTGGACAGAAAGAGGGCTAATAAATGACTTCAAAGACGAGGTAACAGCAAAGCCAAGGAGAGATCCTATACTCTTGCTCCATTTTCAGCTCTGCATTTCCACACGCCCAGACTTTTGCCCATATGGACAAGTCAGGGGGCTGCAAAGGAAGGAAATTTCACTGGCTGAAGAATGGTAACAAGATGAATTGCTGTTTCACAAAAAGAATTGATCAAATGTATTGTTTTCCATCCAGGCCATGTAATATGCACAGCTATACGGGCATCATTCACAGTGAGTAGAGTTGTGCTCACAAGTTTCACAAGCATAGACTACAACAAGAAAGGGTATTTCTGGAGTTATCAGACACCAAATCCTACAGCACAGGCCACATAGCAGAAGTTCTAAATGCATGAATAAGCTGGCAGCTTCAGGTGAATTGGGCACAGGTACACTAGAGACTACATTTTTCTCTCTGGAGCCAGGACCTTTCTAAGAGACCAAGATTCCTGGAGGTAACCTCCTGTGGGGTCTACCATTTAGAACTGAAATGAAATCTGCAGTTTAAGAAAGAGGCCAAGGTTAGGGTTTTGGAGTACTTTGTAGCTTTCATCTAGAAATTCCACTGTCCCTGGGAACCTGAGAGCAAATTAGCCTGGGGTAAAAAGCAAAGGTATGGGATTCCTTAATGAAGTCATACAGGAAAGTGTTAGCTCAGCAGGTCTGGGCTTGTCAAATCCTGCACTTTCCAAAGAAAAGACTGTCTTCCAGACTGATCCTTAGCCAGCTCTTGAGAGATAAATTCTGATATTTTGAAATATTTTTCCATATAAGAATGTTTTTGTATGTCTGTAGCCTTGGGCCATGCTGTACCAGTGTGACCAGTTAAGTTTATGGAAACCACTTGATTTATGATGAACATCTGTGTTTGCTTTCTGGGGCTGAGTTCTGAGATCTGAGGTCAGCACTGCATGCCGAGAGAAATGAAAATGACCTCCAATTAAAACCATGGACACCAAGGCTTGTGTGAGTTCCACTTATTAGCAACATTCAAACATGTTTTCCTACATTTTTCATGGGAGAATTAAGTGCATCTCCAACTCCACTGGAAGAGGACACCTGGTAGAAGGTGTTTGCATCTGGAAATTTGCATCTTGTTTCTGGTGGCCTTTGCCCATGCAGCTTCTTCCTTTGTTGATGATAATCTGTATCTGTTCACCGTAATAAACATAAATGTGAGTTCAGCAGCTTCTGAGTCATGTGAGCCCTTCTAGTGAAACATCAGACCTGTAGATTGTTTTGGAGACCCTCTGCACAGGAACCTTGAACTTGATGTTCCTTGTTGGGCAGCTTATATTTTGTTCAAGAAAAGTTGTAAAACAAAAACAAACAAAAAACAACAACAACAAAAAACAACCTCAAAGAAGTAAATTAGTGTTTAAGGTTCGTTAAATAAAATAAAAATACAAAATTAATTGACTTTCTATACATGAAAGAGAAATACATATTTGGAATAACAACAAAATATACAAGATCACTATAATGAAACTAAAAGAGGAATGCAAGATCTGTATGAAGATAATTATAAAATTTTATTGAAAGACCTTAAAAATACATAAGTACATGGAGATACGTAGCTTATACTTAGATAGGAAGGACAAATACAAACTTTCATATTTCCCATTATCTGATCAATAGCCATGAAATAATAATTCAAATACCATCATATATCATCAAGGAAAGGAAAGCTAATTCTAAAAATTCTATCGAAGGGAAATTTTGAGCAAAAACTGAAAGCAACCCAAAATGCCTGTTGACAAGATAATGGAAAAACTATGTAATATAGCCACATAATGGAATAATATGCAACAGTGAAAATGAATCCATTATAACTACAGGCAAAACATAGACAGATATTAGGAATATTTTAGCAAGTAAAAAAAGTATTTCTCAGAGAACTGCATACTCTATTTTCTGTTTTTAAAACTAAAACACAAGTAAAGAAAATGTTCAAAATTGACTCTGGTGATGAATGCACAACTATTATGATTATACTGTGAATAACTGATTATACACTGTGGATGACTGTATGGTATATGAATATACCTCAATAAAACTGTATAAAAAAAAAAAAAAACTAAAACACAAATACACCAAAAGTAAATACCATTTATGGGTGATTAAGCCATAAACATATGGAAGTAAACAATAAACACAAAAATAAGGCTAGTGATTCTTTCAAAGTACTTTCAAGGCTGAAACACAAATAAAACAGTTTATTTATTACTCATGTAAAATCCAAAGGACGTGTTTCTAATCAGTGTTCACCTTTCTAGTAAGTGGCAAAGTTCTTTCCACCTTGATTCTGTCATCTTTAACATGAGGTATCCATGATTGAGGTTTCATCTGCATCAAGATACAGCATAGGAAAAACCATCACTGTGAGAGTGAGGTTGTACAGCTCAGCCTAAAAATAGTCCACATCACTCGTACTTGTATTGAATTGGCTAGAATTCAATGACATGTCCACCCTTAAATATAAAGCCATCTAGTGAATTTCTGCTATACAGATAATTATGCAAACTGCCCAAAACATTAATAAGGGATAGAAAACGGGCTTTAGCATAAATCAATTGTAGTTTATGAGTAAAGGAAGTAAAACCATTTTATGTACCTATAACAGTTTCGATTCTTTTAAAAAAAAAACATGGTAACATTCACTGACAGCTGAATTCATTACAGGTCCATGGAGACCGGAAGACCTGGGAGAGTACATCAAAAGCATAATCTCCCACTTATAATTTCTGTTCAAATGCCAAGCATTTGGTTTTGATATTATCATTTTAATAATCCCTTATCATTTTCAATGTGTGAGTTCAATTTTACTCTTTACTGACTTGTTGGAAGGTAAAGAAAGCACGATTCCAAAGTTAGAGTTGTATTCCTCTTCACCAGGAAGTTAAAATGCTTCAAAAATACTTTTTGGTCTCAGCAAAAAGGTTCCTAGATTCCACTCTGTACATAGGATTCTCTGAGAAGTCCCTCTTTTGTTCTTCACACTCCCTGATCCCACTGCCAAGTACAGCCAAGAAAGTCAAGATGACATATGGATATATTGACCACCTCATGTAATTTTTAGTTTATTTACTTGCACAAAATATGTTTCTAATCTCTAATCTCTGCAATTTCTAATTTCTGCAATTGTCAAGGTGACTTCAAATCACTTATTCAATAAATGAATTCAAACCTGGAGTACAGATTAATATGTACAGAAACAAAAGCAAACATTTCTACAATTATCTCCAATCATTTAATGTGATTGATGAAGAATGTCAAGTGTTGAGTTTAATTGGCCACCGAGCCTAAGCTTTTGGATCGCCTGGCATTTTGAAAATGATACACCACTGACCTAAGTAATTAACCTTTTTCTGTTCCTCAGTGTTCTTTAAAACTACTGCCATATCCTTATACTTTATTTCTTTTATGTCTTTTTAACTTGGAAGAGACCTTGAATTTAAGTGTTCCCTACTCTAATCAATAGCATATGTTCTAGCTTTCTTAATATTTCTATTTAACTCATGTTTTCTGGCATTTTATTTTTGCAGTATAGAAACTATTAAGAATGTAAAGACTTTACTCTTTTTGCTTTATATGGTGGGGGTAAAACTACCAACTGGTCTAGCAGAGATGAGAAGTAAAAAAGATCATTCACCAAACACAATGATTAACCGGATACAAGTTCTCTTTCAAAAGGAATGTCTTTAAATTACCTCTCCTAGCCTGAGTACATGAATTCTTTCAGACCAGTAAACTTAGCAAAAGAGGCTTAACGACTCTGAATAGTGTAAATCTCAATAGTAGTGGAACATTAGAAACAGCAGATTGTAAATTGGCTCATTGGACATGATGGACACAGTGTAATAGAAACCTGAAATGATGGTTGATTGAATAGGAAAAAGAAATTGCATAAAATTTGGTATAAGATATATACAGACTTATTTTCTTTTTTAAATTATTCTTATAAGAAAACATGTATTTGTATAAATGGTTTCCTGTGTCAAGTATTTGTGGAATCAGAGTTGAATTGTAAGCTAATTGCTAGAATGAATGAATGAATGAATGAACAAATAAATAAATAAGAAAGATGGGATATAAGGACATAGGAAACAAGGTGAAAGAGCTCCCAATGGACAAAGTTAGAACAATTTGAGCAATAATAATAATGGTAGTTTTGGATTATAACAAAAATGAATATAATAGCACTCATTTAAATAAATTATTCATTCAAATAAATAATTGAATAAAGAAATGGGCAGAAGGAATAACTTTCCCTTATAGAAGCATTCAAAATAATGTGAAAGAACTGAAGAAAATAGAAAATTACCATTAGAAGTCTACATTAAAAATGCTTGCATGCAAAAATTTTTGGATTAAAGTACAAGGAGAAATAGGATATTTGCATAATTTCAAATGATCTTCTCCCAAGTATGTATTAATCAGCCAGGGAAAAATAGTAACTTTATAAGGGAGAAAACTGCAAGACACTGCCTTAATCAAGGGGTCAAGGCTAACATAACTGTAATAAGTCATATTGACATCATGTAATCACTGATTCAATCCGCTAGGTAAAGCCAACCACCTCTGTGGTATTTGTTCCCAAAATTCATTACCTCAATAGAATCATGAGGAGACATCAGTGTTTTCCAAGCTGCATGATATTCTACACAACACTTTCAAATGTGTGAAGTACTTTTCAAAACTATCAAGGCTATGAAAGCCAAGGAAATATTGAGGAAATGCCCAAAGCAGGGGCAACTAAAGAGCCAGGACAACTAAACACAATATGGATTCTGGATTGGAGCCTGGAGGAAATAAAAGGATATTAGTGGAAAGACTGATGAAATCTGAATGAAGTTTGCAGTTTAGTTATTAGAAGTTTATCAATGCAGTTCATTTAATAGTGTTTTACCAATCTTCACAGTATTCTAGCAATTACCTTAGCTTTGATAATTATACCACAGCTAAGCAATACTGTTAACATAAGTGGAAGCCAGGTGAAGGATTTACAAGAACTGCCCTTCTAACTTTTCAACTCCTTTGTATATCTGAAATTATTTCTATAAAAGGTACAAAACAGAAAGGAAACAAAAAAGTAAAAAGGAACTGTTTTGAAGTATAATATTTTTAACAAAGGTAAACATGAGACTAAGAAGTTTTGTGCCAAAAACAATGACCAAGGGAACAATGATGAGAGATGTATAATATAATGTAAGAATTTAGATATCATAGAGTTCAGTAAAGCATTGTTGCCAAAGCTAAGACTGCAGTTTCCCATTCAATGCTCAGAGGCGCTGATATCACTTTTTAATACCTGGTGCGGGGGTAGGTGCAGAGCGGCCCGGTCAGACGTTGAACTGCCTGGTTGGGCGTTGACGCCAGACTGGAGCATGCGCAAAGCGCGAGGAGCCCGCGGCCACTGCCTTGTGCGCAGGCGCAAGCGGTGTGCAGGCCTTGGGCCCGGCAGTAAGCAGGGTGGAAGACCCTCGGGTTCAGGTTGACCGCATGGGTGGCTACAGTGGCTACAATGGACTCCTTAGAGGGAAAGAGAGCTTGACACTGTTGATCTCTCTTCTGCCTCTGATGAAGAATTTGATACTGTTGTTGGATATTTAAAGGACATTATCATGGTTGATGAGTTCCAGTTATGACAAAGAAAACTCATGGACAAGTATTATAAGGAGTTTGAAGCATTGTAAGAGAATAAATTCACCACATGCCATTTTAACAAATGTATTTCCTTGGTAGACAAGTACATTGGAGAGGTTTCTTGGCTTTAACATGGTGGCTTTCTCAACAACATTACAGCACCATAAAGATGAAGTGGCTTTGACATGTATGACATGCTGCTCACACTTAAGAGATTTTCTGACTTTTAAAGAAAAGTTTCTGGACTACAGAGCAGATACAGATGGCCAGGGGCTGGACTTCAGCAGTGGTTTAGTGGTGACCTCATTTTGCAGATCACCTTCCATGCCAGCTTCCCAGAATAATCTGCAGCACCAGCTCCCACCTCGTGGCAGTGGGCTGGGTATGGTTGTGACCGGCACAGTGGGCTGGGGGAAGCCAGTGCGGCAGAAGAAGACTTCTTGCGAAGACTGACTGCCCTGCACCTCTTCATCAATGTGAAGCATTGATGGGGCAGAAAGAAAATCCCTTGATTCTCCCAGGACCTATTTCTTCTGAATCACCTTCTTGTATTCAGTAACTCTAGTATTCCCCTCTCAGGTGCTTCTGGGAGAAGCCCTTCCCCCAGAATAAATGGTTTGTCAACAGTGTGGAGCAACCCACCATCACACATCACAAGCTCTCTCTGACCCCTGTACCACAGCAGGCTTTGCACAACTCTGTGCATGCTCAGCTCTTTCTCTTGGTTCAGGATTTCAGTCCTTCAGCCTTTCAGTCCTTGTTTGGGAGTGTTTTATCCAGGGCATCACTGCCCATGTCTTGAGATTTTTGGAGCTTCTGTTATGGTAGCTGGTCTTGGCCATGGCCATCAACTGAAAGAGATGCCTTTTGCCTAAAGGCTACATGTGAAACTCAGTTTGCATTTCCAATCCTTTTATCATGGTCTTCTGCTGGTCCTGATGCAGTCCCACTGTGTTTCTAGAGGATTCCTGTAAGCATTATTTTTGAAAAAAATGTTTTTATAGGTGAATATTCAGGCTAACATAATGGATCTCATCTTGGAATTTCCATGATTACCAACTTAAAGATCAAAGTATTATATGCTGTGTGCTTTTTAGATATTAGTGCTATGAAAGTGTGCCAGTTTGGATGTATTGTGTCTTCCAAAATGCCATGTTCTTTGATGCATCTTGTGGGGCAGACGTATTTAGTGTTGATTAGATTGGAATTCTTTGAGTGTTTCCATGGAGATGTGACTCAATCAACTGTGAATTTGCTCTCACACTAGATTGAAGATCCTGTGAAAATTTGTCAAAGCGTTTCTTTTTATTCTCATCAAAATGTATCATTCACAACACTTCTGACATGCAGAATAATTTACTAAATATTTTAGTAAGTTCTTCTTTAAAAAGACCAACTTTTGTACTCAAAATATTTTTAATCTATCATATTCAAGAAATCTAGAACTATATACTGACATTATTTGTTTTAAAGGATGAAGTACCTGGACAACATGCATTCCTAGTGGAAACCAAATTTTGATAATTGCCTGCCTGCTTTATTCCAACTTAAAAAGTGTAAGTAGTTGAGTTATTTAGGGAATAATTTGTTGGTTTTCACATACAGTTACCCACAACTCAAAATATTTCAGGCATTCAGAAAGTTTATTCTAATAGTCCATCATAGGTTTTACAGGTAATATTTAAAATTTAGAACTTAACATTTATTTCCCATTATTTAAAACAACTAAGTCTTAAATTGGAAATAGAAATGGGCTTTATATGCTATTTTTCAGTATATTCTTTCAGTATTTTGACAAGATTATAAATTTGGGCAATAGTAAGTCAGTCTTACAAGAAACAATGTTAACCATTAATGCTAACGCAAACTATATACTGCTCTTCCCTTTTGTCTAGCATCTTTAAAGTAAGGCTCACAATGTAATTAAGGAAAGGGTTGTAAGTAATACCAAACCTCTTATTAATCATTGCAATGCATATTTTAAGGTTTCCCTGTCATTCTATAATTCCAAGGGGTAATATTAGAATAATGAGATAATGTTTACATAGCATCAGAATTGTTTTTGCAAAATCGTTGATTTTTTAATCTTTCAATTTAAATTCCCTATTTAAATGTATGAATGCAGTTTTCCTTTACTGTTCTTCTATCTATTATCCATATATCTTCACTCTATTGTGGTATATTTGTTGCCAAAGGCAATAAATGGCACCTTCAAAAAACAAACTTTATAAATAATTATAGCAAACATGTATGTAGCATTTTCTGTATCATACACTACTCATTCACTATGCTAAGCTCTCTCTCTATATAAGCTAATATGTTTATATATACAAACTAATTAAATCATCACAAAAACCTGTGATATAGGGTAATTCATTAATGAAGTTTCATTACCCCCAATAAACAGATGAACAAACTGAGTGTAAAGAAATTAAGTAACCTGTTTAAGATTATATGAAGTAATAGCATGCTAAAAATAAATAAGTTAAGGGGAAGGGGAAAGAAAGAAAAATAAAGGATGTCAGGCAGTGTTTCGGTTTGTATATTTATGTCCCCCAGGAAAAACCATATTCTTTAATGCATTCTTGTGGGAGCAGACGTATTAGTGTGGATTGGGTTGGAACCCATTGGTTCAGTGTCCATGGAGATGTGACCCACCCAATTGTAGGTGATAACCCTGGTTGGATAATTTCCATGGAGTCCTGGCCCCACCCATTCAGTGTGGGCCTTGTTTAGTTTACTGGAGCATTATATAAGCTCAGATAGAAATGGCTCATAGTGAGCTAGAGCTGAGGTAGACATTTTGAAGATGGCTGCTGGAAGCTGATGCAGACAGTTTGGAGAATGCCATTTTGAAATGCAACCTAGGAGCAAGCAGACACCAGCCACGTGTTTTCACAGCTAACAGAGGTTTCTCTGGATGCCAATGGCCTTTCTCCAGTGAAGGCACCCTTTGTTGATGGACACTTTATGGCCTTACAACTGAAACTGTGTAACCAAATAAACCCCCTTTTATAAAAGCCAATTCATTTCTGGTGTTTTGCATTCTGACAGCAGCATTAGCAAACTAGAACAGGCAGTAAGGAAGGAATGGACAGAATGGAGGGAAGCGGGGAGAGAAGGAAGGAGGAAGAAAAGTGAAAAACATTTCTGTTTTCATCTCCATACTTTTAGATAGTTACTGTTTTCTATTGCTGTTGTTTGTGTGTCATAATTATTTAAATAAATACAGGATACGGTATGTAGGGGCAGAAGCCTACTCAATATTAGAAGAAAATAAAGGAAGAGAGTGAGTGAAGAAATTCTGAAGGAGGAATAAATGCAAGGAAAATTACTATGACCTCTAATAAATGAAATGAGGTTCCCTCCCTCTTAGTAGAATCAGCAAATGACAGCCTGGATCATAGAGAAAGATCATGATAAGAAAGTGGCAAAGATAATAGATGGTGAGGGAGATTGGAAACATATTTAAGCCTAAGCCTAATACTCATGTATTTGCTGTACATGGTTAATACAGTGAAAATGTCTACTTGTTTCTATTGGGAGGGTTGTGAGTCAGCATAAGCAAATGAAGTTTTTGGACATCTTTGTGTTGAGAAATCTCAACATTCTAACGTTCAGTCTAGGAAGTAAATGTTTACCCCTGAGCAAATGAATGCTGAAGACTGAAGCATATTAGGAAGATTTGATATGTTTATTCATTCCACAGATTTAATATTGACTTTATTTATAATATAACATTTGCTTTCAATTAAACTCAGCAAATCTTTGAATCTGAATTTTGACTATATATTTCACATATCCTCAAGCATTCTGAGAAATAGTAAGATACCAAAAAGAAACATTCCACAGGGCCATTTGCTTTGGAAAAGGATACAATAAATACATTTTAATATGAAATAAGAACACGTATAATTACTAACACAAAATTTTAAAAATGCCTTCCCTCCTTACATGAGTTTGATCAATAATATGGAAACAATGGCTATTTTTAAATGACTTCTATCATCAATTCATTGTAAATATTCTTAGTTTTGCTTTCTATATAAATTTTTTAAGCTTTGCAATAAAACTTGAATTTATAATGTTTCACTTTCAGAAACAGATTTGAATAGCCTTCATAATTCAGAAAAATCGTGAACTGGTGCTTCTGCTCTCAAATATTTCTTCTCTCTATGAATATGAAGGAGGTCTATATTTTGTCTATAGATAATAGTCCTATTGAGAAACATTTAACTCAAGAAGGCCCATTCAGAATACTGTCCCCTACTTCCATTCCACACCCCTGGACCAAGCCAGGATGATTAGAGTCCTTGTTCAGGATCTTTAGACCTGGAATTGGGGAAATGCACACAGTTTTCTCAAGGGAAGGTAGCTCCAAGATGTGAAACTAAGGAACCCTTGGTGACTGTGGTGATTTGGCGCTGTGTACCCCAGGAAAACATATTATTAAACATATCCATTCTTCATATGTGATCTCCTTTTAAATAGAATTTTTGATGAGATTTCTTCAGTTAAGTATGCCCCAACTGAATCAGAATGGGTCTTAATCCTATCACAGAAGGCATGATAGGAAGGCCTCAGAGAAAGAAGCCTGAGAGGGCAGCTAGAAACTGGAAGTCAATGGAAGCAAGAAGCCAGGAGAGGCCACCATGTGACAGAAAAGTCAAGGACCAAGGATTCTTAGCAGCCAGCTGCAGAATTCCACACTATTTTGAGAGAAACATCACCTTGAGGATCTCTTGATTTTGGAGTTCTCGTACATCAAAACCATGAGCCAACAAATTCCCATTGTATGGTATTTTTTTAGCACCCAGGAAACAAAAATGGTGACCATGCAAAGAAAACCTACAATGAGCAAGAATAAAACAAATTCACAGAAAGAGCAGGCACAGGAGACTGAGAGAGACAGCAGTCCAAGATTTTAAATATTTTTAACTCATTTTTTTATACCTGATAAATATTTTTACCATGCAAATGACAATTCAGAGTTATGCTTTCCAACCCTGAGTGCAAATCATTTTCTCCCACGTCCTTTAAGAGGCAGCATTACCTAGGGTTCAAGAGCATGAGTGTTGAAATTAGGCAAATTTTGCCTTTGGGAGTGCAAATGATCTTTCTGTTTGTGCAAATAATCCCGTAACCTATGGGGTGAGTGTGAGCTAATGGGCATTTACTTGCTAAATATGTTTCTGTATTATGATTTTCAGGATGGGCTGTGTCCTGGTTTCGTTCTCAGATGCCTGATATTGAATGGGTTTGCCTAGAAGTGATTTCTTTGCCCTTCAATTCTGTCAACCTCACCATGAATTTCAAAGGTGAAAAAATTTATATTCTACCAGATCCAACCTATGTTGATTTAAAAGCTGAATTTAAAATATGGAGCAGAAGGTATAAAATGTAAAATATTAGGAAAAGTCAAGTTAGTTAAATATTTTGAAGCTTAGTATGGCAAAATATCTTTATTCCACATATCATTTTCCCCAAATTTATTATTTTTTCCTTTTTCTTAATTATGAATAAAGAAGACTGTGACACATACAAAGTCTGGGTGATGGGTTCTGAATTGGAAGATAAGACATGTAGATTTAGTCATTATGTTTTTTAATTAGTTTTTTATATTAGTTATGTAATATCTCTGGACCTTATACAAATAGGAACAATATCCGTTCCATTAACAATATGGGTTTATCATAAAGTCCAGTGAGAACAAGTGTGGAGAATTTGCTAAGCTATGAAAGATTGTAGTGGAATCTAATTTTACGTATTTTCCTAAAATATTAATTAGAATACATTGTGAAATAAAACCATATCCCCTTCAGTTAAATAATGCATATGGAAATTTTATACAGTCATGTCCTAAAATCATGACAAGATGCAATTGTCTATACAGTTGCCATTACTATAGACCTTCAGCAAGAGGATGCTTTGTAGTTAGAATTTACTTTTCTTCTCAAGTCAAAAAATGATTTATAATGTCCATGTTCTTTTATTTGCTTCTCTACAAAAATTCTAAACCCAAGTATTTAGCTTATTGAAATAATTAACTGCTTTTTCAGCCATTCTTCTCTCATTTCTGCTACCTAGTGACAGTTCTTAGGTTTTTTTTAATTATATTTATAGGCTCTCCACAATTGGGAAGGTTCCCAAAGACTACCTGGGCCATGTCAAGTAAAAGTATTTAAAGCATCTATATTTTCAGGACTAACATTTAGGATTTTGTGTTTATTGGAGTTGTTACAGAAAGGAATTCAAGTCAAAACTTTATGAGCTCATTTAATTTCATATTTCTCAGAAGATTTTAGACTATGAGTCATGCACAAAATTGGAAGAACCCAAAATCTTGCCTTAAGTGTTAATTAATTCTCACATTGTACTTTGAATTTGCAAGGCACTACCAAGCATCAGAAACAGAGGGAGCAAACACTCTGGTTCTGAAGAATTACAGGTTTTGTTTTGTTAAGTTTCATTTTGCTTTAACCTGGCAGGAGAAGTTGAATAATATTGAACAGATTTGCAATTGCAAAACAAATTGCTTCCTTGTGAAAGGGGAAAAAAATAAAAAAAAAAAAAGTTGCAAAAAATAAAGTTCTTGCATTAGGTAACAAGAGATATGTAGGTGTTGGCAACAAACTTGAGAAAGATGTTCATGAAGATTGGGTGTTCATAATGAAGCAAAACCAGACTGGACAGAATAGTCTGGTAGAAATAAAAATAGGATTGACCAGTAGGAAGCAGGTACACTATTACAGAAGCCAAAAATAAAAACTAATGGCAATGAAAAAGACACTAAGAAATGTAGACATCCAACACCACTGTCAAACACATGAGAAGTGAATTCAAATATCCTCTGTCTGCCTCTCTTCCTGGTTCTTTCTAGTTGGCCCTGACATGTTCCTTGTGTTATGTTTCCTTTCTCCTATGTCTCTGATTGCTAATTTCAATGCTCCTTATGCTTTTGTGTTTGCTATGTCCTTCTGATTAATGTAAAACACTCTAACCTACAGATATCAGTAAAAAGTAAAAGAGATTTTTAAAATAAGTTTCATATAGGTAAGAGAAAGAGATGAAATCATTGTGACTCATGCTCAGCAAGATAGTGGATATAGAATATGTTTAGTATTCATAATTGAATCACAAAGTACTAGAGTTTCTTCTTCCTAAATATTTCTCAAACAATCAATTTATTTCAATCCTCAAAGGCACGACTTCCTTCAGGCCACATAATTACTCTCTTGTTTGCTATTTTAATGGTCTCCTAATACTTCTTGCCTTCCACCCTCTCCCCTTCCAAGTCATTCTTTATATTGCAGAAAATGTGATTATGCAACACCCTTGCAAAAACCCCTTTAATATCTCTCCTTTGTGTATGAAGTAAGATTTTCTACTCAGAAATTACAACTCTTGCTTGTTCCACTCAGTAATCTCATCTTTTGATAACTATCTTTACAACATAACCCAAATTCCTCTGTTTTGTCAGGCTCTCTTTTGCTTCTATGCCCTTAAATGAGCTGAATAGAATTTCTGCTCTCTCATCACCACATTGTACTCCCCCTAGAGTTTGTCCATCTTAATTGCACTTGCTAGATGATTTGTACAATGTGAACCCAGGATTGAAACTCTTTATATTAGCCCAGTACAAAGAAATTTCTCAAGTAATATTTGTCAATAATATCAATTCAAACTCAATTTTAATTAAATAATAAGAACATAGATGAAATAAAAATACTAGAAGAAAGCTGCCAAAAGTGGTCAAAATATGACACAGTGTCTGGTATACCATAAATCTTATTAAGAACCTGTTGAAAGGATAATATAATAAGTGACTAAGTAGTAAGCTCAGTATTGAGCACTGATTGAAGACTAAAGATAAATGAAAAAACCAGATTGGATGCAAATTTAGACTATTGGAAATTATGCCATAGTTTGTTTTTTATCTCCTGCAAAATAAATAATTATTGAGAATGAGAAGCTGACCAAGAACAGTACCTTTCAAAGAGATGTCTTAATGCATTAATGTGCTGGCATCAGTGGAAGAGAAAGGGATTGGGAAAATGTACTTCTACAGAAACATCACCTAAGATGAAGCCTGAACAATTTGTCCTGAAGCATAGGATGATCAACTGTTGCTGACTGGTAATATATAAAAATGAATATATCCTCCAGGAATTGCAAGATGGGTAGAAAGACCTTTTGAAAATAAGCTAGCATTTGAATCAAAATCTCTCTAAAATACAGCTAATTCTAATGATAATTACTATAGCCTTAATTATTGAGTATCAGATTTTGGAATGCTATTTTTACCCTGCAGTAAGCTGAGAGTTTTAAATGAATGCAATGAATAAGGAGGTAAAGAAATTTCTCTATAGTCTCACTGAGAATGATTCAAAGGATATACATAGAGTGTTTTTTGCAATGCAGTTCTACAAACAAGAAAATAAAATATTTGGGGAGTGTTGGAGATTGAATCATGTCCAAGTCCTGGTCCTGTGGGTGTAAACACATTTGTAAATTGCCTTTGAAGATGTTATTAGTTAAGGTGTGTCCAAGCTGGTGGACCTTAATTTGATATGCCTGAAGTCCTTATAAGCAAAGGAAATTTGAAGCCACAGGGAACAGCCAGAAGCTGGAAGTTAATGGAACCTGGAAGAAAAAGAAGATGCTGCCATGTGCATTGCCATGTGATAGAAAAGCCAAGGACAAAAGATTGCTGGCAGCCAGCCCCAGGATGCCACAGTCATCTGGGAGAAAGCATCGCCTTTCTGAAGCCATGATTCTGGACTTTTCCTGGCCTCAATCTCATCTCATAAACACCTCTTATTTAAGAAATCCCATTGTATGCTACTTGTTTTAGCAGTTGGGAAACTAAAGCAGGAAGTGTAGCAACCTGTGGCCTGAGCAAAACAGGCCTACAGATGTTTGGTGCACAGCAGTTTGCATGACCTAGGCAGCTAAATGTTTAACCTATTGTCTTTCTAAGCCGGTAAAGAGAAAAAGGGTAAATTGACCTTAAAATGTAACTTTATGCAAGCAAGCAGGAAGTGAGAGGCTCTTAGTCTCACAAAAAGAGCAAAATGTAATTGTTCAAGTGTTATTCTAGTCCTTCCTGCACCACCCCTCAGGTCAGAATGACCTATTCCTGCATCTGTGCTCCCCCCACCCTTAGGAATGCCTTTGTCTTAAGCCCTTATAAAAGACTTTCTGCCCCTTTTGCATGGCTTGGTTGTCTTTCCTGTGAATGTGTCACCTGCCCAGCCTGAGAGAGCCATCATGATCTCTGCACAACTTCTCACCATGTAAGTCAGCCCTGAATAAAAGTTCATGTATCAGAAAATGCTTGTTGTATTCTTTGGCCTTTGGACTGGCATGGCCCTCTTGGGCTGCAACAATTGGTGAGCCAGCCAGGAGAATTAAATAGCCACCAGCCAGAGACTAAGGAGATTCTGGGCACTGATGACATGAACTTGGGGAGGGGAAAGGAGAAGGCCCTGGGTGAGATACCGGGGAGGCCTGTGACATCTATGTGGGATGGGCTGCCCACCCTCACAGTGGAATGGATGTCTATGTGGGGAGGGGTGGCTACCCTCCTAGATGAGTGGAATCTGCCAAGGGAGACGGAAACATTTATAACTCTCTGGCTGGACAAATAGCTGTCCTGTGTCAGACCACAGGACCACTGGGGATTCAGAAAGAAAAAAAGGGCTACCAGATTGTGGCTGTGGTGGGCTGGACATTGTTAGAGGATGTATGCACCGCTACTGAGGAAGCTTTAGCAGCAAAGGTGGCCATAAGCCACCTGGAAGGTAAATTGAAGATAGAAAAAGATATAAGGCTAGCACAAGTGGGATTGAAAGATGCTCTGGATAAATATTTAGAAATATTGGCATACCAGCACACTAGAGTAAGAGGGCATAAGCTGCCCAAAGGGCAAGTTAGGCATATCCTGGCTTCCCCTGACTGGGACCGTAAAGTTTGGGACCCTATTGATTCCTCATCAAAAGATGATGAGCCCCTGTCTGACTGGGAAATTGATACTATGGATAGTAGGCATACTCGACCTCTGTTCCAACAAAGGATTAAAGCAGAGGAAGTTCAGCACCCTGATCTCCCATGGAAGGAAGAAGGTGGGGCAGTAGCAGCAGCTTCTAATCAGAAGGTGCTCATGTCATCCTAGGAGTTTTTTCCCTAGCCAAATTAAGAGATATTAGTAACCAATACTGACAAAAGCCTAGAGAACCTTTAGCAAACTGGTTGCTTCTGTTTCATTTTGTGTTAAACCTTGCTAATATGTTATTTAGAATATTTTTAAACTTTTTCCAGTCAACCTATGTTAGGCTTCATGTGAGGAAAACAGCAGTGGACATTTGCTGTGCTTCCACACGGATACGTTCAAATGTAGAAACATCCAGAAAAAGCCTGACTACTCTATCAAGTTCTTGGGTTTTTCCTGGTCGGGTAAAACTAAGGCTATTCCTTCAGCTGTTGTTGTTAAAATGCAAAGTTATCCCACATTGCTTACTTCGGAACAGTTGATGGCTTTTCTTGGGTTGTTAAGTTATTGGAAAGTGTTTATACTCTATGTATTATGAATTTTAAAACCTTTGTATACCCTAATTAGAAAAGGAAAAGCATAGGAATGGGATTTTCCACAACACGCTGTGTTTAAAAAGACTAAGTGAACTATTATGCAACACAGACTTTAAGGGGGGGTGGACCCCAATATACCCTGTGTTTTGGATGTGGCCAATTCCAATATTGGCTTTGGGTGGGGTTTGTGTAAAAGGCAACAAGCTAAATGTCTACCTATTAGCTTCTGGTCCCAACTATGGAAGGACTCAGAACTCAGATATAGCCCTTTAAAAGAGCAATTGTGCGCAGTTTGTAATCCTGTTGTGAGTGTTGAAGGTCTAACTCAGGTGCCCAGTGACCTTACAGAAGACCACACCCATATGAGTATGCAGATATGGGACACTATAAATAAGCCCCACTTGGGGAGTGCTCAGGTGAGCACACTGACAAAATGGAAATTCTACCTCCTACAATGTGACATTTTTAACAGTAACTCTTTAAGTACAGAGATGCATGAAATTTTAGGACTGGGCTCCTATGTGAAAGAGCAGCATGCCCGGTTTCCTGTTGATCCTCCCTAGGTGGCTCCTCCCATGCCCACCATTGATGGACAAGGAAATACACCTGACTCTGCATGGATTGGCACATGGGCAATCTGCAACCTGGACAGCCATGACTGTCCAGCCCAGTACTGAAACCATTTGGTGGGAAAACATCTGGACTGCCTGCCACAAATGTAAGGTAACCATTTCTCATGTCTCTGCCCACAACACCAATTCATTACCAACTAACATAGAAGTGAATGCCCTAGTGAAATTCCACAGCCTAACACCAATGACGCATGAAGGGACTCAATGGCTGTGCTGGAAGACTGGGCACCGAGGATGCCAAATTGCTGTCACCTGGTGGCAAGTAGACTATATTGGCCCCTTTCCTCTGTCCAAAGGGATAAAATATGCTTTCACTGCCATGGATACAGCTGAAAACTTAAAGGATGATAGAAACAATGGACTCGAGGACTGTAACAGCATTAACTTCAGATAAAGGGACTGGCTGCCTTCAAGGCACAATGGGGCAATGATAATAACTCTCTCCTGCCTGTGCCATCAACACTAGAAATTGGGGAAAATAAGGTCGGTTGGCTCTGGTTCTGGCCCATGCAGCCACACTGGTTGAGAATCCTAAGCCCATGGGTATTAGCATTACATAGGAAACTAACTGTAGATCTGACACGGAAGGGCTCCCTGCAGGGGGAGGAAACATGGTATTTAAAACCCCCTCATCTGGAACCCTTCTATCTACTATGCAGACTCAGTTTATATATATATATTGTTAAACCACTCAACTGCTTTGGCCAATGAGATATTAGCAAATAATTACACAACTAACAGCTTCAAAACTCTTGCACCTCTCTATTGCACCTCTGCCCTTGTCATTAGAGCATGCCTAAGCTAGTCTGCTGGAAGATGAGAGATGCTTGGAGAAGAGTGAAGGTACCCAAGATGCCCCAGCAGTTGCCTGCCAATAACCCAGATAAGTGAGCCCAGATTAGATCAGGAGGAACAGCTGGCCAACCCCAGCTAATTCAAGATGTGTAGGTAATAAGCAATTACTGTAATATGTACTGAGATTTTGTGGTTGTTATGCATTATTACCATGGCAATAGGTAACAGAATCAGATGTTGTGCAAGAAGTAGAGCTTTCAAGATGTCCATGCTGATCTTAGACACAGCAGGCCCTACTGCTTCCCTCTAATGCTCTGCACTATATTTCCCAGAATACCATCCCTCTAAGATGCTGTATTAGAGTTGGCTAAGAAAGGAGGGCAAAAGGGAAAAAGTAGCTACTCTTCTCATAACTCATGACAGGGAGACAAGATGATGAACAGATGCTCAGAAAACCAGCAATCCCAAGCTTCCCCTTGCTTTCCTCTGCTCTGAAGCCAGTTTCCCTATTGTTGCCCTATTAAATAATCTTGGCCACAAGTCCACCACCAGAGGTGTGACTAAACATCTGCAGAGGAGACAGTGACCACATATGCAACAGTATTTACAAGGGCCACAGTCTCTAGAGACAGCTGTTTCCTCAAACCTCTGCAAAAGCTCCCCTTTGTGTTTAGGTCTGATATCTAGATGCACTCAAATTCTAAGACTTTATCTTGAGTTTTGACTTGTGCACTCATTGCTTCTTAGTTTGCCAAAGCTGCTATTACAAATACTACAGAGGATGTTGGTTTAAATAACTAACATGTTTTATCACATGGTTTTGAAGGCTAAAAGTCCAAAATCAATACTGGCAAAGCCATGCTTTCTCCTAGGGCCAATAGCATTATGGTGATAGCAGTTGTCTACCACCTTGCAATGTCTGCAGTCTCCTCCCGTGACTTTGTCTGACTTCTGATTTCTCTTTATAAGGTGTACAATCATAAGGATTAACACACCCTGGTTCAGTTTGACCATACCTAAATAGTATGTTAGAAAATCTTATTCAGAAATGAGTCCATACCTTAACTGATAGTACATCTTCAAAGAGTCTTATTTACACATGGGTTCAACCCACAGGGATGTGGATTAAGATTATTGGCATGTTTTTTGTTAGGGACATGATTCAAACTTCCACACAGTGCTTCAGGCAGACCTGGTTAGTAACTTTCATATGATCCTCTGCCTCCCATTTCCAAACCCCCTTCATATCCCTAGCTACTCCCTTATTCATGTATGTTTTAAATCCCATGTTAAATTCATTACTCCTATAAACCTTGTAGTGGCTCTGTTTTGTGATTGTTATTTTGTTTTGTTTTGTTACTTGAACTTGGACTGATAAACTTGCTCTGAGATCATCATGATTCTTCAGGTACAAATTTGTCACTGAGGCCCACCATGGAGGAGGCTTATGAGAAGGCAGGTAATAAATAAAATTTTGAAAGTACTCATTCTTACATTAAGCTCTACAGAATCCTTCCATTGAAATTTCTCTCATTTCTGAGTTATAGTAAGGATGCATCTTCTATGCTAAGAAAAATCCCCAGACTTACCTTGGGAAACAGTTCACAATTGTTAAGAAAGACCTAATGGAAGCTCTTGGAATATTTCTTCGTATCAATATTTACTAAAAATCAACACTAAATTTCTGTAGGAAAAACATATAATAAAACTTGAAAATTTCAAGAGTGATAATTCCCATTACATTTCCATTTAGTGCTTCAGTTTGATCTAAAGCAGAAAATGAATTGATCCTGAAGAATTATAGAGCTTTATCATGAACGTAATTAGGTGGTTTCTACAATTGCAACTACTATCCCAAATGTGTTTTCCTTACTGAAGCAAATCAATACAGCCCCTGGCATCTGGTGTGCTGCCATTGATCCAGAGATAACTTTTTCTTCTCTCAGTCTTTTATTTAATTTATTTATTTATTTGTTTGCAAAACCAATAGGCATCAAACATAAGAAGCGTTCTGCTTTCACCTGGCAGGGACAGCAGCTCAGCAGGATACTTCCAACTTCAAACCACCATCTAGTTTTGAAAAATCCTGGAAAACAGAAAAAAGAAGATACCCACTGTTCTAGTTTGCTAATGCTGTCAGAATGCAAAACACCAGAAATGGATTGGCTTTTATAAAAGGGAGTTTATTTGCTTACAAATTTACAGTCTTAAGGTCATAAAGTGTCCATCAACAAAGGGTACCTTCACTGGAGGATGGCCAATGGTGTCTGGAAAGTCTGGTAGCTGGGAAGGCATCTGGCTGGCATCTGCTCCAAAGTTCTGGTTTCAAAATGGCTTTCTCCCAGGATGTTCCTCTCTAGGCTGCAGTTCCTCAAAAATGTCACTCTTAGTTGCTCTTGGGGTGTTTTGTCCTCTCTTAGATTCTCCAGAGTAGAAGTCTGCTTTCAACGGCCATCTTCAAATGGTCTCTCATCTGCAGCTACTCTCAGCTTCTGTGCATTCTTCAAACTGTCCCTCTTGACTGTAGCTCCTCTTCAGTATGTCACTCTCAGATGCTCTTCAAAATGTCACTCACAGCTGCACTGAGTTCCTTCTGTTTGTCAGCTCATTTATATGGCTCCAGTGATTTAATTTAGACCTACCCTGAATGGACGGTGACACCTCTATGGAAATTATCCAATCAGAATCATCACCCACAGTTGGGTGGGGTGCATCTCCAGGGAAACACTCAAAGAATTACAATCCAGTCAACACTGATATGTCTGCCCACACAAGATTATATCAAGGACAATGGCATTTTGGGGGACATAATACATTCAAACTGGCACACCCACTTAAAGGTTTTTATAAGAAAAACACTTGTCCATGGATATGAGACAAATACAGCGTTATATTTGTGAAAATACAGAGTTCTGTCCCCTCATTAACCTTTTTGGAAGTCCAATAGTGTGCAACATGTTGAGATATTCCCTTCAAAGGGACAGATAAATGCACTATCTAACCAATTTCACGAAGAATGAGTTAAAACACTGTTTCATCAAAATAGAGATGCAATTCAGATTACATTTGAGTGTGCTACTCCCATTCACTTAGTTATTGAAAGGCTGTTACTTTTAAGCCCAGAGGGAGGATAGACTCCCTATTTCATCGAAGTTTCAGTTGGAGCGATTTTCTGTTCAGCCTTATGTCCCAGTAGATCCAATACACAGTTTTATAGCAGAATGGGATGGTTTGTTTAAATTATCACAACACTTGAAAGAAAATCACATGGAAGTTCCCTGTTTCCTTCTTTCTTTCCTGTAAGTCATTCTGTGTTTAATGTATACTGATTTTTCCTTTTAAGAAAGGCTCTTCACATGCCACTAGGCTCTTACAAAGTTTTAACAACTGACCATCAGACAACAGATGAACATGCTTCCTACCAAGCTGTCCATCAAGGAGTGGGTTATATCTTTCAATTTAGCCTTAAAGACAGTCCTGCTCTACAGCTCTCAATCTTCAGCTGAAGTTGCTTTTCATGTGACCAGAACCACCAGTGTTCTCAAAGTACAGATTAGTTGCAGTTAAAACTCCTCACATCCCCAAAACTGGCTTTACTGCTACTCTGTCTTTAACTAATCCTTAGGGTTTCATGTAGCATATCTTATGAATAATTGGATGAAGCAGAAAATATGAGCCTGATTTATAAATTACTTTAATGATTTGTAATGATTCAGTAATACCAAAACTGAATTGCTATTCCAGTAAAGCCCCTTTCAGAAATCTCTTGAATCACATAAAGGGAAGCCCTCTTATTGTGGAAAAACATTAAGGGATAAATATTATTGTCCCTCTGCCTGGAGGTGAGATGGCTTGAGATAAGGATCTTCAGAGATTCACAGCCAGTGGATAATGCTTTGGTCTGATCAACAGTGATCAGGTATCTGGGAGGGACAAGATTGGAGAATTGGTGATAATGATGTTTCAGGAAGAAGTATGTGGCTGGACTTCCTGGAAATGGAAAAATATGTGTTCCATAAACATATTCACTAAAAATCTCACTCTGAAGGAGGCACTTAATGAATAGATAGAAAACAACACTTGCTAATATGAGTATCAGTGATCTATGAATCAGTTAAAATCAATTGTTTTTATGTATATCAGGAAAAATAAAAGGGCAACAACTTTAGAGAAAAGTACACTTCTAACTTTTTGTTAAGGTAAAATACATTCAAATACATAGTCCATGTCTGTTATGATAGTTCCATGTTCACAAGTGAACTAATATCCTATTTTCTGCCTATCTTAGTAATATTCCTTTCATTTTCAAGGAAAATTCATGGTCCAGAATTGTTGCAGGGAAAAGGAAAGGCTGGTGTAAAAAAGGATCCACTGCCCACTTATTTGCTAAGCCAGCTCATTTACACAGAAGTCTTAGAAATCTTTCACAACACATAAAAAACTAAAGTTTTTAGGTCTCACAGGATGAAGATTTGGTTTAAAAATGTTGTAGGTAGAATAATACCCCTTCCAAAGATGTCCACTTCCTAATCCCAAAAACTATGAGAATGTTAGCTTACATGGCAAAGCAACTTTGCAGATGTGATCAAAGTGAATGAGATCTTGAGATGGAAAATTATCCTGGGCTGGCTATCAGCATTACCCAATATAATCACAAGGGCCCCTTTAAGAGGGAAGAAGGAGAGTCAGAATTAAAGATTTGAAGATGCCATACTGCTGGCTTCAGCAGTAGCAGAGGATGCTAGAAGTCAAGAAATGGAGGAGTCCTCTAAAAGATGATAAAGGCAGTGAGGCAGATTCTCCTCTAGAGCCTCCACTGGAATGATTTTAGCCCAGTAAGACCCATTTTGGACTTTTGACCTCCTGACCGATAAGATAATACATTACTGTTGTAAAGCAGCACTAAAACAGCCACTAAATTTGTGATAATCTGTTACAGCAGCAATAGGAAATTAATACTCAACACTATGTCAAAAAGTTTAACACCAGGTTTGGCTGATGGCAAATGAATCACAGAATGGTAAAAAGAGAGTAAAGTTTAAAATATCAATTATGACTGTGTGATCAGTTATAGAAATGAAGACTGCAACCTTCACCCCCCATCCTTCCTTGGTGAATCATACATATATTTATTTATTTTAAATATTTTCCTCTTTAATATCCTCTTGCTTTATTTCCTTTTTGAGCAGGGAAATTTTATGATGTTGAAACCATTTTTGACTTCATGGGAGCAAGATAAGGAAGCATAGTGGCAGAATTAGAGGAGGAATTTGCTTTACTTGGAGATCCTGGACTTGGATCTGGTTGAGGCAGTAACTGATAAGATTTTGCATGAGCTCTTTTAGGAATGTAGATGAGCCCAGTTGCTGTTATTTGAGGAATGGTTGCATTATGCTAACTGGGAGCAGATTGTTAAACCAGTAATGCCAGATTCTCACCAGCATGTCTCAGCAAATAGAACAAAGGCATGCAAACTAAACTTGTTCAATCTGATACTCCCATCTCTGGTTATTTTAATTTAGAGTGAGTGATTCAAAGAAGTAGGAATCCTTTGGGATTCATTCTTGGTGGAGAAGATAGCACCACCAGGGACAGTATCTAGTCTACTGTGGCAGCGCTAGCTTAACCAGGTTGTTTGTGTTGGTGATAGTAACTGTTTTTCTGGTACCGTAACTTCCTTCAGATTTTATGCTTATGTCTTTCTCTCCAATTTTTCCAGAGATGATGTAAGCTATCTGGTATCTTTCCAATAAAGTGTTTTTTGCATACATTATCCAGAGTTGGATAATTTTTGGGAAGAGACAAGTTTAATTTGAAGAGCATGAACAATTATTAGAAGGTGTATTTTGATCTGAGTCACTGATATTTCTGAAAGTTTTACCATGTTATCAGTGATATCAGTGAAGCATACCATAATATATCTCCACTCCTTTTCCTAACTCTCTGCATTTTAGATCAATGGCTTGGCTGGATCATCTTTCCACAATCTTGAAAGTAGTAAAGGGATCTCCTCAGGTAGAAAATGCAGTTAATGGGCAGAGATGACCTTGAAAGTTTACATAAAAATTGGCAATCTCACCTCTTTTTTAATGCACATTTTTATCTCAGGTGCAATGATGTGACCAAGAAAGACTCTTCAGCATAGAATCTGCTGAGAGTAGCCAGTTTCTATAAAAGAAAGATTTGGGCTGTTCTAGTTCAACAGGAAAATGCCATCCTAGAAGGTTTATAGATATTCAGCGTTACTTTGTCTAGTATAAACACTTGTTTAAACTTTAATAATACAAAAATGAAGATTATCTAGTACTTCTTGAGATCATTATGTTCTAAAATATCATGGAATTCAATATATCTGTAAGTCAGCAGTTTTCAAAATTTTGGTCCCAGGATGTCATTATACTCTTTTGTTTATGAAAGTCACATTTATCAATATTTACCATATTAGAAGTGAAAACTGAGAAATATTTAAAAAAACAAGAATAACAAATCACATTCCATTAGTTGCCAGAGTGATGATATCACATATCCTATAACATCTGGAAATCTCTGCTGTACACCCATGAGAAAAAAAAAAGAGTAAAAAAGGCAAAAAAAGCACCTTAATATTATTATGAGAACATTTTAACTTCATGAACCCTCTGTTCTTTGGGACTTCCAAGAATCCACACAGCATACTTTGAAAAATTCTTTTCTGGGCATTGGTAGATATAACAAATCCTTGTGTTCACAATTTTTCAAAGCTTGAAGATCATTTTATTTAAGCTTGTGCCAGCACTAAAAGTTCACCAATGAACACTAAATGATCATTTTCAAAGAGTTAATATTAATTTTAAAATGTTATGTATCCTTTTAGAGTGCAGAGCATTTGTATTCACCAACTGATGGTGTTTATGATTATTTTTCTTTTTCTTGAAATTTTTACTAATGCCCCAAAACTTTGGCCAACAAATTTTAAGACCTGTATTATGTAGAATTCTCTATCCAAAAATGTAGAATGAAATGAACTTTCTAAGTGCTGACTTTCACTTTCTTCCTTTAAAATAAAATATGAAATTTATCTTTTAAAAAGGATCATCTTTGGCAAAAAGAAAAGGAACACTATTTTGTTCTACTCTTTGAAGGGTTAGAATTATACAATCTCCAAGATTTCCTGCCAGGAGAGACAATTTTATAAAGTTGACTATTTAGATAAAAGTTTTCTGCTTTTTCTGGAATTCTGAAGCACCTGTGACCCTTCAGGAAAATGGGAAACATTGTTGGCATACATTCTTTCCATTGCTAGGTATTAATAAAACCACTGAAACATTGAATGCACTACAGGATATACTCACCATGTATGGAACTTCTTGCTAAAAAATGTCGACCTTTTCTTTTCTTTATTTTTATTGTTTTATTTAGCCCAATAAATAAATTCACATTGGACATATCTAGGAATCAAGCAGAACTTGCTTGGAATTCCAGTTCTATTGCTTAATGGTTTTGTGACCTTGATTGGATCATTCCTTATCTATAAAGTTCAAGTCAATTCTACAAACACACATGGGGGGCTACCGTGAACTATGGCACTACTGGGAGCATTGGTGATAGGGATGAGATGTGAACTAAAACAGTCTTTCATTCCTTCTGCTGTGGATTAAGAGAAAGGGTATCTATAGACAATCACCACAAGTATTCTTTCAATTAACTATTAATATGTATTGCTCCTCCTCTTCCTTTGGTGAATAACACATTTTTAGTGGTTAATACATTTGTTTTCAGCACGTTAATTAAGAGGCTAGATGCAATTACCTCTTCGGTCCAGTTTAACTTTATTTTTACATTTATTTTGAAAATTACTGTAAAAAAATTCAAGATCCAAACAGACACTTTGGGCATATAATATACCATGATAATGAACATGGACCTATTAGAAAAGTTTTAACTGTGCATAAGCACATGGTTGCTTCATGCCAGGGTAAACAATTGGAAACAATTATTATTATTTTTATTCAATTTTGTTTAACAATTTTGTTCTGTGATAACTGTGCTGGTTTGAATGTATTATGTCCCTCAAAACGCCATTATCTTTGATGCAAACTTGTGTGGGCAAATGTATTAGTGTTGATTAGATTGTAATTCTTTGATTGTTTCCTTGGAGATGTGATCCACCCAACTGTAGTTGATAACTCTGATTAGATAATTTCCATGGAGGTGTGGTCCTACCCATTCCGCATGGGCCTTGATTAGTTTACAAGAGCACTATATAAGCTCAGACAGAAGGAGCAAGCTTGCTACAGTCAAGGGGACATTTTGAAGGATGCACAGGGGCTGAGAGAGGAGCTTCAGCTTACAGAGACATTTTGGAAATAGCCTTTGAAAGCAGTATTTTGCTCCTGAGAAGCTAAGAAAGGACAAATGCCAAAAGATAAACTGAGAGTGACATTTTGAAGAGGAGCTGCTGCCTAGAGAGGATCATCCTGGGAGAAAGCCATTTTGAAACCAGAACTCCAGAGCAGATGCCAGCCACGTGCCTTCCCAGCTAACAGAGGATTCCTGGATGCCATTGGCCATCCTCCAGTGAAGGTACCCGATTGCTGATGCATTACTTTGGACACTTTATGGCCTTAAGACTGTAACTGTGTAACCAAATAAACCCCCCTTATAAAGCCAATCCATTTCTGGTGTTTTGCATTCTGGCAGCATTTGCAAACTGGAACAATTGTTAACATTTTTAAAAAGTGTTCTTCATTTTGTTGTATTGTGTGTTACATTGTTTCTATTGTAAGATGTGATTCAACTTCAAGGATATAAATTAAGTATTAGCAAAATTAAAGTCTGCATTATATTTTGTGTAATAATAGAATGATGGTAGTGATTCCAATTTGAGAATTACAAAGACAGTGATCATATGGTAAAGAGTCACACATCACAATTCATTATGCATCCATATATACTTATATTTCTATGTATGTATGTATGTATGTATCTATCTATCTATCTATCTATCTATTGCTCTGTCATCTTTCCATCTATCTAGGTTGGAAAACAGAGGCAGGGATTAAAGGGTGAGGAGGGAGAGAATGAGGCAGAGAGAGTAAGAACATATGTACACTCATATTACATATTTTGTTGCTATTGTTTTTCAACTTGGGAACCATGTCTGCTTCTTTTACCAATGTGCATGCAGCCCTTAGAAAGAAACTTAGTAAGAATTATGATAGATAGATGGTTTAATGAGTGAATATAACTTGGAAAAAAAGTGTTATGGAGGGCACAGATAAGGAAGCAATTACTTCTTGGTAGGGATGTTGTCTTACAGTATATGCTATTTTAACTGGTCCTTAAAGAATGGGAATGCATACATTAGCAAAAAAATAAAAGGCAAACCTTTCCAGGTAGGGAAAAGAAAGCAGGAAAAAGTATAAAACAGAAAGGATATTGTATGTTCTGGATATGCATAGAATATAGTTGAGCAAGAACAGAGAAAACAAAAAAGGAATAGTGCTTGATATACATAAAAGTAGAATTACAAAAAGAAGAATTTTAACATATTTTTGAATGTGGTAATGAAGAGGATGAATTTTTCCCAATAGATGATAAAGAATTAATCCTTAGCTGAAGACAAATATGAAATTTGGTATTCTAACAAAGAATCCATCACAGGGTTTAGTTTCCTCACTTGGAGAACAAAATAAATGATCTGACTATGGTCTCTTATAGCTTTAATATAGCACCAATACATCATCATTAGAATCAAAACCATATGATATAAAATGATAAACTCATCTGTTTGGAGAATCTAAATGGCTCCTTGTATCTACTAAATAGCAGCCTGCGTTATTCTTTGATGTTGTTAGTATATGACCAACTTTGGCTGATTTATTTGTCATTAAATAATATTTGTACAGGTAATTCAACTTTGTCTTTCATCTAGGGAGTTTTCCTAGACCTATTAAATGATGAATAATTTTTCTGATACAGAGCATATCCACTTTAAATCACTGTTGTGTAAAGGTAGATCAAAAATAAAAGCATACTGTTAGATATACACTTACAGTTCAGAATATGTATTATGTATTTCATGGAATAGTAACAAAGTAATAGTCCTTAAGGCCATATGTAACATGGCTAATATTGTTAATAGCTTAAAAATGCCTTAATACTTGAAAAGCCCTGTATTTCCTAGTAGTGTTAACTCTTCCCTGATGAAAGCATTTATCCTCCCATTGATAGCTGCATGAGTGAGTACAGCAATGTTTGTGTGTTTCAGAATCATCCTACATTTCAGAACAATTTTTTTTATTCTGATTTCTAATCAAGACTGAAGATAGCTTCCAATACCAACACCTCATGTTAACCAAACCTCAGTGCTATCTTGTACTACTTTCTTCCCCTCCTGTCAATTCTCCTTGAAAGTCGTATCAAATTGAGATCAGAATTTTGTGGGTTTTTTTGTTTGTTTGTTTGTTTGTTTTTTGAAATTCAGTACAGAGTTTTATTATTTCCTAAAAAAATTTCAATGATATATCTTGAGAATTAAACTATGTTTATTCTTCTTTCTAGAGACATGAGATACATGTTTTCTGGTCAGAAATGTTATACCAAACATTTTACTAAACCAAAGCTAGACAGATGACAATGAAAGCTGTTTGCTACCACCTATGCATGCTGAGCTAAAAGCAGTGGAACACCATCTTGGTAGGAGAGATTTGACATGAAGAAGGAATTGCACAGATGCAGAGTCATGTTTTTTACTAAACTCACACCCACCCCACAGAAAACCTAACAAACTGATTTACACAGAAAGGATTTTAAGCAAATCTGCACAAACACACTTAACATGCTATATAACAAAAGGATATCTCTGTCTATGTTCAGCACCCAGCTCACATTTATTGGTGCTCAGTAAGTTAGGTACACCAAATGTAGAAAACAGTTTTGCTTTCTGTTCTGGTTTGCTAATGCTGCCATTATGCAAAATACCAGAAATGAATCGGCTTTATAAAAGGGGTTTATTTGGTTACAAAGTTACAGTCTTAAGTCCATAAAGCATCCAAGGTAAGGCATCAACAATTGGGTACCTTCACTGGAGAAAGTCCATTGGCATCCAGAAAACCTCTTGCCTGGGAAGGCTCCTGGCTGGTGTCTGCTTGCTCCCAGATTCTGTTTCAAAATGGCATTGCCAAAATATTGCTCTTGGGGCATTTGGTCCTGTCTTAGCTGTAGTTCATGTTCAGAATGTCACTTTCAGTCACTCTGAGCTGCTCAATGAACTCCTTTATACAACTCCAGTGCTCCAATTAACACCCACCTTAAATGGGCAGGCTAACACCTCCCTAGAAATTATCCAATCAAACATTTCACTTACATTTGATTGAGTCACATCTCCATGGAAACACTCAATGAATTCCAATCTAGTCAACACTAATGCATCTGCCCCACAAGATTTCATCAAATACATGGTGTTTTGGGGGACACAATACATTGAAACTGGCACACTTTCATAGCACTAACATGTAAAAGGCACACAGCATATAATACTTTGCTCTTCAAGTTGGTAATCATGGAAATTCCAAGATTAGATCCATAATGTTAGCCTGAATATTTGCCTATAAAAAAAATAAAGTTTACAGGATGCCTCTAGAAACACAGTGGGACTGCATCAGGCCAACAGAAGACTGTGATAACAAATTGGAAACACAAACTGAGTTTCCCATGTAGCCTTTATGCAAAGGGCATCTCTTTCAGTTGATGGCTATGGCCAAGACCAGCAACTATAACAGAAGCTCCAAAAATCTCAAGACAGGGGCAGAGACACCCTGGATAAAATACTCCCGAATTAAAAACCCTTGCAAATGGACCACTCTGGCTGAAGGACTGAAACTCTGAACCAAGAGAAAGAGCTGAGCATGCACCAAGTTGTGCGAAGCCTGCTATGGTACAGGGGGCAGAGAGAGCTCATGGTGTGTGATGGTGGGTTGCTCCACACTGTTCACAAACCATTTATTCTGGGGGAAGGGCTTCTCCCAGAAGCACCTGAGAGGGGAATACTAGAGTTACTGAATACAAGAAGGTGGTTCAGGAGAAATAGGTCCTGGGAGAATCAAGGGATTTTCTTTTTTGCCCCATCAGTGCTTCACACTGATGAAGAGGTGCAGGTCAGTCAGTCTTCGCAAGAAGTATTCTTCTGCTGCATTGGCTTCCCCCAGCCCACTGTGCCGGTTACATCCATACCCAGCCCACTGCCACGAGGTGGGAGCTGGTGCCGCAGATTGTTCTGGGAAGCTGGCATGGAAAGTGATCTGCAAAATGAAGTCACCACTAAACCACTGCTGAAGTCCAGCTCCTGGCCTTCTGTATCTGCTCTGTAGTCCAGAAACTTTTCTTTAAAAGTCAGAAAATCTGTAAGCATGAGCAACATGTCAAATATGTCAAAGCCACTTCATCTTTATGGTGCTATAATGTTGTTGAGAAAGCTGCCATGTTAAAGCCAAGAAACCTCTCCAATATACTTTTCTACCATGGAACTACATTTGTTTAAATGGCATGTGGGTGAATTTATTCTCTTACAAAGCCTTCAAACTCCTTGTAGTACTGGTCCATGAGTTTTCTATGTCATAACTGGAACTCATCAACCATGATAACATCCTTTAAATATCCAACAATAGTATCAAATTGTTCATCAGAGGCAGAAGAGAGATCAACAGCGCCAAGCTCCCTTTCAGTCTAAGGAGTCCATTGTCGCCACTGTAGACACCCATGCTGTCAACCTGAACCCGAGGGTCTCCCATCCAACCTGCTGCCGGGCATAAGCCCTGCTCACCGCCTGCACCTGTGCACAAGGCAGTGGCCTCAGGGTCCTCACGCTTTGGCCACCCGATGGCCGGGCCATCAACGTCCTGCCGGGCTGCTCTGTGCCTGCCACTGCCGCATCCACCTATGCAGATGAACCGGGCCCATGGGTCTCCTACCCAGCAAGCTGCCTGGGCTCTGCTTCTGCTGGGGAGAAGGCCTCATGGTCAGAGCTAAGGATGGCACAGGGCCCAGCCTAGTCTGCACCTGTGCCTGCACCCAAGGCGGTGGCCTCAGGCTCCTCGAGCTTTGGCCATGCTCCATCCTGGCCTAACACCCAACCAGGCAGCTCAACACCCGATCTGGCAGCTCAAGGCCTATCCAGGCCACTCTGCGCCCAGCCCCGCAACCAGGTATTGAAAAGTGACATAACTGCCCCTGAGCAATGAGTGGGAAATTGCAATCTTAGCTCTGGCAACACTGCTTTACTGAACTCTATGATATCTAAATTCTTACATTGTATTATACATCTCTCTTCATTGTTCCCTTGGTCATTGTTTTTGGCACAATTCTTATTCTCATGTTTGCCTTTGTTAAATGTATTATACTTTAAAACAGCTCCTTTTTGCTTTTTTTTTGTTGTTTCCTTTCTGTTTTGTACCTTTTATAGAAATAATTTCAGATATACAAAGGAGTTGCAAAGTTAGAAGGGCAGTTCTTGTATACCCTTCCCGTGGCTTCCACTTATGTTAACAATATTGCATAGTTGTGGTGTAATTATCAAAGCTAAGATAATTGCTAGAATACTGCTAAGATTGGTAAAACACTATGAAATGAACTACACTGATAAACTTCTAATATCTGAACTGCAAACTTCATTCAGAATTCAATCAGTCTTTCTACTAATATCCTTTTATTTCCTCCAGTCTCCAATCCAGAATCAATATTGCCTTTAGTTGTCCTGACTCTTTAGTTGCCTCTGCTCTGGGCATTTCCTCAATATTTCCTTGTCTTTCACGGCCTTCATAGTTTTGAAAAGTACTCCACACATTTGAAAGTATTTTGTAGAATATCACGCAGCTTGGAAATCACTGATGTCTCCTCATGATTCTACTGAGGTGATGAATTTTGGGAACAAATACCACAGAGGTGGTTGGCTCTACCTAGCAGATTGAATCAGTGATTACATGATGTCAGTATGACTTATTACAGTTATGTTAGTCTTGACCCCTTGATTAAGGCACTGTCTTGCAGTTTTCTCCCTTATAAAGTTACTATTTTTACCTGGCTGATTAATACTTGGGAGAAGATCATTTGAACTTATGCAAATATCATATTTCTCCTTGTACTTTAATCCAAAATTGCATGCAAACATATTTAATGTGCACTTCTAATGGTCGTTTTCTATTTCCTTCAGTTCTTTCACATTTATTATTTTGAATACTTCTCTAAGGGAAAGTTGTCCCTTCTGACCATATCTTTTTTCAATTATTTATTTGAATGAATAATTTATTTATGTGAGTGCTATGAACTCATTGATATTTACTATATTCACTTTTGTTGTAATCCAAAACTATCATTATTATTGTTGCTCAAATTGTTCTAGCTCTGTCCATTGGGAGCTCTTTCACATTATTTCCTATTTCCTTACTCCCTATCTTTATCATTATTTATTTATTTATTTATTTATTCATTCATTCATTCATTCATTCATCCATTTTAGCACTTCCCTACCTTCTGGCACCATAAGAAAGTCCAGGTTAATCTTGTATTTTCTTTACTTAATTCTTGGAATCAATCACTTCTCCAAGGAACACTGGTTCCTTTTATTGGAGGATGGTATTTAAAACTTAACATCTGGGAGGCGGGGCAAGATGGCAGACTGGTGAGCTGTATGTTTTAGTTACTCCTCCAGGAAAGTAGGTAGAAAGCCAGGAACTGCGTGGACTGGACACCACAGAGCAATCTGACTTTGGGCATACTTCATACAACACTCATAAAAATGTCGAACTGCTGAGATCAGTGAAATCTGTAAGTTTTTGTGGCCAGGGGACCTGCACCCCTCCCTGCCAGTCTCAGTCCCATGGGAGGAGGAGCTGTCAGCTCCGGGAAGGAGAAGGGAGAACTGCAGTGGCAGCCCTTATCGGAAACTCATTCTACTGATCCAAACTCCAACCATAGATAGACTGAGACCAGACACCAGAGAATCTGAGAGCAGCCAGCCCAGCAGAGAGGAGACAGGCATAGAAAAAAACAACACATAAAACTCCAAAATAAAAGCGGAGGATTTTTGGAGTTCTGGTGAACATAGAAAGGGGAAGGGCAGAGCTCAGGCCCTGAGGCTCATATGCAAATCCCGAAGAAAAGCTGATCTCTCAGCCCTGTGGACCTTTCCTTAATGGCCCTAATTGCTTTGTCTCTTAGCATTTCAATAACCCATTAGATCTCTGAGGAGGGCCTTTTTTTTTTTTTTTTTTTAATCCTTTTTTCTTTTTCTAAAACAATTATTCTAAGAAGCCCAATACAGAAAGCTTGAAAGACTTGCAATT
Source organism: Choloepus didactylus (assembly GCF_015220235.1). Lineage (NCBI taxonomy): Eukaryota > Metazoa > Chordata > Mammalia > Pilosa > Megalonychidae > Choloepus > Choloepus didactylus. Next base: position 151,914,843 of record NC_051310.1, on the reverse strand, counting down.
TGGGCAGGTCAAGACAAGAGCAGAACTAAGAGAGCTCTGAGAAAAAAGGCAATAATCCAGTGGCTGAGAAAATTCACTAAACACCACAACTTCCCAAGAAAAGGGGGGTGTCTGCTCACAGCCATCATCCTGGTGGACAGGAAACACTCCTGGCCATCGCCAGCCCCATAGCCCAGAGCTACCCCAGACAACCCAGTGTGATGGAAGTGCTTCAAATAACAGGCACACACCACAAAACTGGGTGTGGACATTAGCCTTCCCTGCAACCTCAGCTGATTGTCCCAGAGTTGGGAAGGTGGAGCAGTGTGAATTAACAAAGCCCCATTCAGCCATCATTTCAGCAGACTGGGAGCCTCCCTACACAGCCCAACAGCCCATAACTCCCCTGGGGGGACGGCACTCACCTGTGACATAGCACAGTCATCCCTCAACAGAGGACCAGGGGGTGCACAGCCTGGAAGAGGGGCCCACTTGCAAGTCTTAGGAGCCATACGCCAATACCAAGGACTTGTGGGTCAGTGGCAGAGACAAACTGTGGCAGGACTGAACTGAAGGATTAAACTATTGCAGCAGCTTTAAGACTCTAGGATCACCAGGGAGATTTGATTGTTAGAGCCACCCCCCCACCCCGACTGCCCAGAAACACGCCCCATATACAGGGCGGGCAACACCAACTACACACGCAAGCTTGGTACACCAATTGGACCCCAAAAGGCTCACTCTCCCACTCACCACAAAGGCTAAGCAGGGGAGAACTGGATTGTGGAGAACAGGTGGTTCGTGGACGCCACCTGCTGGTTATTTAGAGGAAGTGTACTCCACGAAGCTGTAGATCTGATAAATTAGAGATAAGGACTTCAATCGGTCTACAAATCCTAAAAGAACCCTATCAAGTTCAGCAAATGCCAAGAGGCCAAAAACAACAGAAAATTATAAAGCATATGAAAAAACCAGACGATATGGATAACCCAAGCTCAAGCACCCAAATCAAAAGATCAGAAGAGACACAGCACCTAGAGCAGCTACTCAAAGAACTAAAGATGAACAATGAGACCATAGTACGGGATACAAAGGATATCAAGAAGACCCTAGAAGAGCATAAAGAAGACATTGCAAGACTAAATAAAAAAATGGATGATCTTATGGAAATTAAAGAAACTGTTGACCAAATTAAAAAGATTCTGGACACTCATAGTACAAGACTAGAGGAAGTTGAACAATGAATCAGTGACCTGGAAGATGACAGAATGGAAAATGAAAGCATAAAAGAAAGAATGGGGAAAAAAATTGAAAAAATTGAAACGGACCTCAGGGATATGATAGATAATATAAAACGTCCTAATATAAGACTCATTGGTGTTCCAGAAGGGGAAGAAAAGGGTAAAGGTCTAGGAAGAGTATTCAAAGAAATTGTTGGGGAAAACTTCCCAAATCTTATAAACAACATAAATACACAAATCATAAATGCTCAGCAAACTCCAAATAGAATAAATCCAAATAAACCCACTCCAAGACATATTCTGATCACACTGTCAAACACAGAAGAGAAGGAGCAAGTTCTGAAAGCAGCAAGAGAAAAGCAATTCACCACATACAAAGGAAACAGCATAAGACTAAATAGTGACTACTCAGCAGCCACCATGGAGGCGAGAATGAAGTGGCATGATATATTTAAAATTCTGAGTGAGAAAAATTTCCAACCAAGAATACTTTATCCAGCAAAGCTCTCCTTCAAATTTGAGGGAAAGCTTAAATTTTTCACAAACAAATGCTGAGAGAATTTGCTAACAAGAGACCTGCCCTACTGGAGATACTAAAGGGAGCCCTACAGACAGAGAAACAAAGAAAGGACAGAGAGACTTGGAGAAAGGTTCAGTACTAAAGACATTCGGTATGGGTACAATAAAAGATATTAATAGACAGAGGGGAAAAATATGACAAACATAAACCAAAGGATAAGATGGCTGATTCCAGAAATGCCTTCACGGTTACAATGTTGAATATAAATGGATTAAACTCCCCAATTAAAAGATATAGATTTGCAGAATGGATCAAAAAAAATGAACCATCAATATGTTGCATCCAAGAGACTCATCTTAGACACAGGGACACAAAGAAATTGAAAGTGAAAGGATGGAAAAAAATATTTCATGCAAGCTACAGCCAAAAGAAAGCAGCTGTAACAACATTAATCTCAGAAAAAATAGACTTTAAATGCAGGGATGTTTTGAGAGACAAAGAAGGCCACTACATACTAATAAAAGGGGCAATTCAACAAGAAGAAGTAACAATCGTAAATGTCTATGCACCCAATCAAGGTCCCACAAAATACATGAGAGAAACACTGGCAAAACTAAAGGAAGCAATTGATGTTTCCACAATAATTGTGGGAGACTTCAACACATCACTCTCTCCTATAGATAGATCAACCAGACAGAAGACCAATAAGGAAATTGAAAACCTAAACAATCTGATAAATGAATTAGATTTAACAGACATATACAAGACATTACATCCCAAATCACCAGGATACACATACTTTTCTAGTGCTCACGGAACTTTCTCCAAAATAGATCATATGCTGGGACATAAAACAAGGCTCAATAAATTTAAAAAGATTGAAATTATTCAAAGCACATTCTCTGACCACAATGGGATACAATTAGAAGTCAATAACCATCAGAGACTTAGAAAATTCACAAATACCTGGAGGTTAAACAACACACTCCTAAACAATCAGTGGGTTAAAGAAGAAATAGCAAGAGAAATTGCTAAATATATAGAGACAAATGAAAATGAGAACACAACATACCAAAACCTATGGGATGCAGCAAAAGCAGTGCTGAGGGGGAAATTTATAGCATTAAACGCATATATTAAAAAGGAAGAAAGAGCCAAAATCAAAGAACTAATGGATCAAAGGAAGAAGCTAGAAAATGAACAGCAAACCAATCCTAAACCAAGTAGAAGAAAAGAAATAACAAGGATTAAAGCAGAAATAAATGACATAGAGAACAAAAAAACAATAGAGAGGATAAATATCACCAAAAGTTGGTTCTTTGAGAAGATCAATAAGATTGACAAGCCCCTAGCTAGACTGTCAAAATCAAAAAGAGAGAAGACCCATATAAACAAAATAATGAATGAAAAAGGTGACATAACTGCAGATCCTGAAGAAATTAAAAAAATTATAAGAGGATACTATGAACAACTGTATGGCAACAAACTGGATAATGTAGAGGAAATGGACAATTTCCTGGAAACATATGAACAACCTAGACTGACCACAGAAGAAATAGAGGACCTCAATCAACCCATCACAAGTGAAGAGATCCAATCTGTCATCAAAAATCTTCCCACAAATAAATGCCCAGGGCCAGATGGCTTCACAGGGGAATTCTACCAAACTTTCCAGAAAGAACTGACACCATTCTTACTCAAACTCTTTCAAAACATTGAAGAAAATGGAACACTACCTAACTCGTTTTATGAAGCTAACATCAATCTAATACCAAAACCAAGCAAAGATGCTACAAAAAAGGAAAACTACCGGCCAATCTCCCTAATGAATATAGACGCAAAATTCCTCAACAAAATACTTGCAAATCGAATCCAAAGACACATTAAAAAAATCATACACCATGACCAAGTGGGGTTCATTTCAGGCATGCAAGGAAGGTTCAACATAAGAAAATCAATCAATGTATTACAACACATTAAAAATTTAAAAGGGAAAAATCAAATGATCATCTCAATAGATGCTGAAAAAGCATTTGACAAAATCCAACATCCATTTTTGATAAAAACACTTCAAAAAGTAGGAATTGAAGGAAACTTCCTCAATATGATAAAGAGCATATAGGAAAAACCCACAGCCAGCATAGTACTCAATGGTGAGAGACTGAAAGCCTTCCCTCTAAGATCAGGAACAAGACAAGGATGCCCGCTGTCACCACTGTTATTCAACATTGTGCTAGAAGTCCTAGCCAGGGCAATCCGGCAAGACAAAGAAATAAAAGGCATCCAAATTGGAAAAGAAGAAGTAAAACTGTCATTGTTTGCAGACGATATGATCTTATATCTAGAAAACCCTGAGAAATCTACGATACAGCTACTAGAGCTAATAAACAAATTTAGCAAAGTAGCGGGATACAAGATTAATGCACACAAGTCAGTAATGTTTCTATATGCTAGAAATGAACAAACTGAAGAGACACTCAAGAAAAAGATACCATTTTCAATAGCAACTAAAAAAATCAAGTACCTAGGAATAAACTTAACCAAAGATGTAAAAGACCTATACAAAGAAAACTACATAACTCTTCTAAAAGAAATAGAAGGGGACCTTAAAAGATGGAAAAATATTCCATGTTCATAGATAGGAAGGCTAAATGTCATTAAGATGTCAATTCTACCGAAACTCATCTACAGATTCAATGCAATCCCAATCAAAATTCCATCAACCTACTTTGCAGACTTGGAAAAGCTAGTTATCAAATTTATTTGGAAAGGGAAGATGCCTCGAATTGCTAAAGACACTCTAAAAAAGAAAAACGAAGTGGGAGGACTTACACTCCCTGACTTTGAAGCTTATTATAAAGCCACAGTTGTCAAAACAGCATGGTACTGGCACAAAGATAGACATATAGATCAATGGAATCGAATTGAGAATTCGGAGATAGACCCTCAGATCTATGGCCGACTGATCTTTGATAAGGCCCCTAAAGTCACTGAACTGAGTCATAATGGTCTTTTCAACAAATGGGGCTGGGAGAGTTGGATATCCATATCCAAAAGAATGAAAGAGGACCCCTACCTCACCCCCTACACAAAAATTAACTCAAAATGGACCAAAGATCTCAATATAAAAGAAAGTACCATAAAACTCCTAGAAGATAATGTAGGAAAACATCTTCAAGACCTTGTATTAGGCGGCCACTTCCTGGACTTTACACCCAAAGCACAAGCAACAAAAGAAAAAATAGATAAATGGGAACTCCTCAAGCTTAGAAGTTTCTGCACCTCAAAGGAATTTGTCAAAAAGGTAAAGAGGCAGCCAACTCAATGGGAAAAAATATTTGGAAACCATGTATCTGACAAAAGACTGATATCTTGCATATATAAAGAAATCCTACAACTCAATGACAATAGTAGAGGCAGCCCAATTATAAAATGGGCAAAAGATATGAAAAGACAGTTCTCTGAAGAGGAAATACAAATGGCCAAGAAACACGTGAAAAAATGTTGAGCTTCACTAGCTATTAGAGAGATGCAAATTAAGACCACAATGAGATACCATCTCACACCGATTAGAATGGCTGCCATTAAACAAACAGGAAACTACAAATGCTGGAGGGGATGTGGAGAAATTGGAACTCTCATTCATTGTTGGTGGGACTGTATAATGGTTCAGCCACTCTGGAAGTCAGTCTGGCAGTTCCTTAGAAAACTAGATATAGAGTTACCATTCGATCCATCGATTGCACTTCTCGGTATATACCCGGAAGATCGGAAAGCAGTGACACGAACAGATATCTGCACGCCAATGTTCATAGCAGCATTATTCACAATTGCCAAGAGATGGAAACAACCCAAATGTCCTTCAACAGAAGAGTGGATAAAGAAAATGTGGCATATACACACGATGGAATACTACACAGCAGTAAGAAGGAACGATCTCGTGAAACATATGACAACATGGATGAACCTTGAAGACATAAAGCTGAGCGAAATAAGCCAGGCACAAAAAGAGAAATATTATATGCTACCACTAATGTTAACTTTGAAAAATGTAAAACAAATGGTTTATAATGTAGAACGTTATATAATGTATAATGTAGCAATAGAGAGCAATTAAGGAAGGGGGAACAATAATCCAAGAAGAACAGATAAGCTATTTAACGTTCTGGGGATGCCCAGGGATGACTATTGTCTGTTAATTTCTGATGGATATAGTAGGAACACGTTCACAGAAATGTTGCTATATTAGGTATCTTTCTTGGGATAAAGTAGGAACAGGTTGGAAGTTAAGCAGTTATCTTAGGTTAGTTGTCTTTTTCTTACTCCTTTGTTATGGTCTCTTTGAAATGTTCTTTTATTCTATGTTTTTTTTAATTTTTTTTTTCATACAGTTGATTTAAAAAAGAAAAACAAGGAAAAAAATATGTAGTGCCCCCTTGAGGAGCCTGTGGAGAATGCAGGGGTATTGACCTACCCCACCTCGATGGTTGCTAACATGACCACAGACATAGGGGTCTGGTGGTTTGATGGGTTGAGCCCTCTACCATAGGTTTTACCCTTGGGCAGACGGTTGCTGCAAAGGAGACTCTAGGCCTCCCTATAATTGTGCCTAAGAGCCTCCTCCTGAATGCCTCTTTGTTGCTCAGATGTGGCCCTCTCTCTCTAGCTAAGCCAACTTGAAAGGTGAAATCACTGCCCTCCCCACTACGTGGGATCAGACACCCAGGGGAGTGAATCTCCCCGGCAACGTGGAATATGACTCCCGGAGAGGAATGTAGACCTGGCATCGTGGGACGGAGAACATCTTCTTGACCAAAAGGGGGATGTGAAAGGAAATGAAATAAGCTTCAGTGGCAGAGAGATTCCAAAAGGAGCCGAGAGGTCACTCTGGTGGGCACTCTTACGCACACTTTAGACAACCCTTTTTAGGTTCTAAAGAATTGGGGTAGCTGGTGGTGGATACCTGAAACTATCAAACTACAACCCAGAACCCATGAATCTCAAAGACAATTGTATAAAAATGTAGCTTATGAGGGGTGACAATGGGATTGGGAAAGCCATAAGGACCACACTCCACTTTGTCTAGTTTATGGATGGATGAGTAGAAAAATAGGAGGAGGGAACAAACAGACAAAGGTACCCAGTGTTCTTTTTTACTTCAATTGCTCTTTTTCACTTTAATTATTATTCTTGTTATTTTTGGGTGTGTGCTAATGAAGGTGTCAAGGATTGATTTAGGTGATGAATGTACAACTATGTAATGGTACTGTGAACAATTGAATGTACGATTTGTTTTGTATGTCTGCGTGGTATGTGAAAATATCTCAATAAAATGAAGATTAAAAAAAAACAAAACTTAACATCTGGGCATTAAATATTCTTGATGCTACTAGGGTGTCACTTCTTCAAGGCCTCTCATTGGAGAGACCTAGGAAATATATGTATATTAACTGACCCAGGCATTCACATATCTGTATTTCTGTATCTATTTATATGCATATAAATATGTTTTTTAAAAAATCCATGACATCATATTTATACCTCCAAATTTAACTCAACACTTCAGTTTTCATTGTATTATTTCCTCCTGATTATTTGTAACTTCTTTCATGACACTGAGAAAACTGCCTCTCATTATCTACACTGTAAGTGCCTATTTGTTATGCATGTAAAATTATTTCAGAATTGCTCTCCCGTGCCATTGTGAGGTAAAATTTACCAACTAGAGCACTTCAGGGTGATTATAGTCCACATTCCTACAAACAATGTATGAGACTTCCTTGCCAATTCTTGATAATTTTTGTGTTATTGAAACTAGCCTTTTAATATGGTGTGTACAAGTATTTAATTGTCACTTTAATTTGCCTAATCCAAGTGCTCATAATGTTGAGGATATCAATATATGCATATTTGCTGTCTATATATTTCCTTTGGTGAAGTATTCATATAAATTGCCCACTTTTTAATGGGCTGCTTGTTTTCTGATTATTGAATCTGGAGAGTCTTTATATATTCTAAATACAAGTCCTTCACATAAGTTATTTGCAAATGTTTACTACCACTCTGTGGCTTATTCTTTTTCATTCTCTCAATAGTACCTTTCTAAAAACAAAAGAGTTTTTTCAAAATTTTGTTAATGTCCATGTTTTCATTTTTTTTTTCATGGATCATACTTTACATAGTGAATCTAAAAACTCTGTGCCAAACACGTTGTCATGCAGATTTTATCCTGTTTTCTTCTGGAAATTTTACAGTTTTTAGATTTAGGATCCATTTCAAGTTAATCTGGCATAAGGTTTGAGGTATGTGTTGAGATTCATTTTTTCACATACGGATATCCTCTTGTTCTGGCACTACTTGTTGAAAAGGCTATTTTATTTCTGTTGCATTGCCATTACAAAATTGTCAAAACTCAGTTGATTATATTTATATGGATCTATTTCTAGCCTTTCTATACTGTTTCATTGATCTCTGTTTCTACCCTTTTTTTATACCACATTTAAAATTATTTCATTTTCCTTTTGCTTTGTTTTAGTTACTGGGGTTATTGGTATTGTTTATGAGTTTATACTTATGATTTAATTATCTACTAACATGAAAATTCTCTTTAGTTACTTGCTATCATGTTAGTAAACAATCAATCTTTATATTGATGACAAGAGGCTATGCCAAGAGCATATGAAAGTGTACAAATAAAGCAATCATTGGTGCAGTAAGAACTATGTAGAATACATTTGGGTTAATCCCAAGAGTAAGTATTAATTGATTGGGTGATTGAATGATTCTTCCATTAATCTGTTTCTCCTCCAAACTATTAAGATTTATGTGATAATCAGATTCCAGTACTTCATCTTACAGTGTGAAGTTTTATTGTGTTGCTTTCCCAAGTCTAGCCCTGTTAATGAATGCTGCTGTCACCCAGATATTGATCCATTTTATGGGAAAAAAAAAGAAAAGGAGTCCCATTTCTCTGTTTAGAGAAAAAAAAAAAATTCTCTACCAAGGAATGGGAAACTATGATAACTTCTGAAACTCAAGGCTTGGTCTGGGATCATAAATTTTGGGGGTTGTAGCTGAGGTTCAGACTCATATAAAAGAAAAAGAATTCTTGGGTACTTATGTGAATCTTCCTTTATCCTTAGGACAATTGGAAATCTAAATTAGTGCAAGCAGTTATCTGTGTGAAAGGAAAAGTGAATGAGGACAACCCTGAAACAAAGATTCCAATGTCTTTGTAACTTTAGAGACAATGGATGAGTGTCCTACTTATTCAAATACTTGTATATTCAAATTCTTGCATCTATGTAGCACAAAATGGAATAGTTACTATTTATGGAACACCTGATGTGTTCCAGGAAAGTTGCTGGGCACAATATATTAAACTTTTGTTCATCAGCCCTAATAACAACTACATGAGTTATTTATAATTATCTTTGTTTTTCAGGTCAAACGAACAAAAATTTGACCAAGGAATACTTAGTACATAGGCAGATTTAGAAGTGAAAGTAGACCACCAGATGTTCTTAAATCAGAATATTTGTTCCTTCTGCGTTTTGGATTTTTCAAAAATTGGAGACCATAAACAGAGATATTTAGGGAAAAACTATATCCAGCGGGGAAAAATGACCTTTAAAACCTTTAGAACCTTTAGAATTACATATTCCTTCTTCACAGAAAACGTATGCTTAATGTTTAGTTTTGTTTTGTTTTTATTTTTGGAAATGTTAACCCTTCATAAGGAAATGACAGTTTCTACAGGGCTGTGTCAAGATTAAAAGGCAAGTAGCTGTAAAATCTTCTGACAAATCCTTGGCAGATCACATCTTCTTTACTACTTCTGATAAAAGGAAAACCATTGGAAATCAAGTTCAAAGTAGAATCATGAATGTTGTATTAAATACCAGTGTGCACATAATAGGAGAGCAAATCAAAGCATTCCCCTAAGAATTACAAGGCAAATTTAGTTTGCATGAAGATTAAAATCATGAAAGTATAAGACTATGTGCTGATCCTTTCCCAGCTAATTAAAAATATATTTTTTAAAAGTGTCATGCATTCAGTACTGTTATTTCCAATGTAGAACAGGAATAATTGTTAAGTAGAGCTTTTTTCTATTTATGCACTATTTCAGAAAACCAAAACTATGAATTTGAATATGAAGTAGAGACAGGAGAAAGGAGCAAATGGTGGACATAATTCTTCCTATTGCAAAACTAGAAGCTTTCAGGTTTGAGAGTCTTACCCTGTCTGAAAATAGAGTGAATTTCAGTAAACTGGGAGGTGAGCTAAAAAAATAAAGTTAAAAGCTAATGGGAATAAACTGTCAACACATAAAGAAGTAACCTTTAACATTCTGCTAGATTCTGACATAGTTTTGACTAAGTTATGGAGTGAAATGACAAAAGTGTCTCTCACCTCAAAAAATAAATATACAGAAAAAAAGTTGTCTTAGAACTTTTGTCAATTCTGTGTGTGTGTAATATTGTATAAGTTTTTTTTTTTTTTGGAATTTCTTATAGTTATTTGTAACAATCTTTATGGTGTATTTATTATATTCCTACTTATTTGTTCTCATTGTATGAGAAAATAATGTACATTTATCCTAATTCCAATTCTGACTCTTCCTCTAATTCTTCTTTTTATCCATTCACCCTATCAAACTATTTCTGCTTTTACTAGTCTGAAGATTCTGTCTTGAATTTCCCTTTTTAATATTAATGTACATGCCTTCTTATTGTATTATTTTAATACTTGAGACTTCCAAAATAAATCACAATGGAAATAGCAGCAATAGCATCTTTCTATTTTATTTTCTTTATGGTAAGAGAACACTTCTAATATTTCAAGACTAGATAATGATGTTTGCTTTAAGTTCAGAATAAATATAGTGAGTTAATGCTTAAGGAGGTTTTCCCTTAACTGTGCTCTGAGACACCCTCTCTCATCCCATCACATGGGTGGTAAACTCTATGAAGGCTTTTTTGAATCTATTAAAATTATTATTTTTTAATAGATTTTCAATATTTTATCACCTTTGTTTTTGGGGGGATACAATCTACTTGATAATGCTGTTTATTCTATGCATTGCTGATATAAGTTTGCTAATATTTTATTTAGAATATACATTCTTAAATCTTGTAATATTGTATCCTTTTCTAATATTGAAGATTCATAAATGTCATAGAAATTTTGAATAGTATTTCTTCTTTTACTAGACAGTAGAACAGTTTAATCTGCCTACTGAAAGTCTGGTAAAGCTTACCTTGATAATTTAAACCTCAATGTCTGCTGATGTATGTGTGTTTGCATGTGTGTGTGTGTGTGTGTGTGTGTGTGTGTGTACTGGAGAGAGTGAGGATGGTAAGAAAGAGGTGGTTTGGGACTGTATATTCAATTTTCTAAGGTTTACCAATCAATTCAGATTATCTGTTTTGTGTTTTTCAAGAACATTTTACCTACATTTTCAAAATTAGAGGTAGTCATTTTGTTCAGAATATTTTCTCATGATTTTTTAAATCTAAGCTATCTACAGGTATGTTTTGTCAAATAAAAAACCAAATCTAGACTTGTTAAGGAAAGACTTTTTTGGACAGGATTATTGCAAGGGGGCAGGGGTATTGCAACAGGGATGATGTTCTGACTGTAATTGTGGAAGTATCTTAAGGGTTAGGAAGAAAGGTTTTTTTTTTTTTTTTCTGTTTTTTGTTTGTTTCTTTTTTTGTGTGTTTTTAGAGAGAGGAGTGAAGAACCAGGTGTGAGGAAGTAGGAAATTGGGATGAAAGGTTGGCATGATCTGATAGTAGAAGGAGTTGAGCTCATTGTTAATGAGGTGAAGAACAGGAATTTGGAGGGTGTGATGATTGGGTTCTTGTGTAACATTGGCCAGGTGATGGTGTCCAGTTGGTTGAGCAAGCACTGGCCTGATTATTACTGTGAGGACATGCCATGGACTTAAATCATCAGTAAGTTGATTACACCTATGGCTGATTACATTTACGATCAACTGAGGAAACTGCTTTCAGTGAGAGTTGTCTCATCCAGTCAGTTGAAGGAGAAGTGATGATTTCAGCAATCAATCAGAAGAGAGAATTTCCATGTCTACTTTAGCCAGCCAGCTTCTCCTGGGAAATCCATTAAAAGTCTTCATCAGAGTTCCCAGCTTGCAGCCTGCCCTACAGAATTTGGACTTGCGCATCCCCACAGTCGAATGAGACAAGTTTTATTAAAATCTCATAATATTTACAGATATCTCCTGTTGGTTCTGTTTCCCTAGAGAACCATGACTAATAGAGAGAGGCTATGGACAGCCATGTCAGAGACAAATAAGGGGCACTGTGAGTCTTATTTAGGTCCTACAGGGAAGGGTGGTTCTTTGCAGGCAGTGCTTTTCAGGAACACAAAGGATGGAGTGGATTTCTTAACCTTCTCTGCTTTCCAGGATTACAGGGCTCAGGTAAAATTCATCCTTTCAGTTTCCCCTCATTCTTCCCATTATCTAACTTTGCCTTTTCAATTTTGTTCTTCCTCTCTTTTTTTCTTTTCATTAGTTTTTAAGGGAACCAGATATTTTTCTTTATAGATTGTATTATTTACTTATTTTTAAAACATTAAATTCTGTTCTTATTTACTATTTTCTTGCTTATTCTCTGTGGTATTTTATTTTACTATTCTAATGTAATATTTGGTAAATACATGTACATATTCACATGTACATAAATGTGTATATATGCAAGTGTATCTATATATATATGCATATCTATATATACATAAATACCTAGCTTCTTATCCTTCTAAATTTCTTATTCTTTTATATTATTGAGTTGAACAAATAATTATTGAATTTTAATCATGTTTTCTTTCTCTTATTATACAAAACTGTAATATTAAAACCATTTGTTTAACTGTAAGTACTTCTTTAAGTCTGATAGGATTTTTTTATCATTATCAACCAAATATTTATATTATGTATTCTGATTTTTATATCTGCGGGACACTGATTACGTGCCTTAACTTGGCGGGCCTGGGCTGGGGGACCGGATCCACCCCTGGGGAGGGTAGTGGGTACGGGTGAGTGCGCCCTCCACAGCCCCCCGGGCCTGGGAAAGTGAGGCCGGAGGCAGGCCCCATTTCCTCACCCAAAATACCAGTGTTAGGGGAGGCTTGCCGGAGGGAACCGCCTTTTCCCCACCCCCTTATCTTGCCCGGACACTCCCCGTTGCCAGAGCAACTCCCCCACCGCCAGTGCGCACGCACCGTTGCCAGAGCAACTCCTGCCCGTGACAAACAGCTTCCGCGTCCTCTCAGAACCAATCCAAGCCTTTAACCCTTACAGCTACCCCGCCCTCTAAACCGCCCCATATAAGCTTGTACTCTCCCCCAATAAAGCTCTCTCTCTCTCTCTTGGTTTTCATCATCCTAAAAGAAACGTGTCCCGCCTGTTCCTTTCTCGCCGCCCTCCATACTTGCACGCCTCCCGCCGGGGACCTGGCCAAGTCCCCCGCCTCGCCCTCGCCTCCGGGAAAGAGCCCCCGCCGCCGGTACCCTCGGAGCAATCCTGGGAGCCTAGGATTTAGCAACCGGCCGCCACCCTCCCCCAGACGAATCAACTGCGACTGCATATATCCATGATTTAGAGTCTTGTATTAAAGTTCAAATGCATAAAGATGTTAGTAATATTTTTCATTATTGATTTCTAATTTTATCTCATGGTAGTTTATATCATATTGGTACCAGGGCTTATATCATATTGATACTTTGATATTTGTTTATATGTCATTGTAGAATTATTTTTCCTTTATTTACCTTTGCACTTGTGAATTTAGGAGCATTTAAGTTAGAATTAAGTCTTTATAGTGGAATTTTCTGATAATCATAGAATAGCATTCTTTATTCATAATAATTGGTTTTGCCTTAAAGTCTACTTTGACTAATATTTTTATATGTGTAACAACTATCTTTTGCTAGCGCTTAATTCTTGTATCTTTTCCATCATTGGATATAAATATTAACTATATTTTGGTTCTGCTTCTTTAAAATTGCATGCAAGTGGAAGTGTTTATAAAAATTCTGAGAGTATTTTATCAAGTGACTTTATTCTGGTAATATTTACTGTGATTTATGAAACGTAGAAATTGAGTATTTCATCAAGTCTGGAAACTTTTTAGAAGTTATCATAGTCAATAGTACTTTATCATTTCTTACTCAAGAAAATTTTATTTGGGGTGCAGGCTACTTCCCAGAGTAGTAACACAGCAATCTCCCATACTTGATTTGATCTGTGTGGAGGAGAAGACTAGAACACTGAATTAAGCTTATTTTTTGTTTTGTTTTGTTTGTTTGTTTTTGTTTGTTTTTCATCACTAACAAGACCAGAATTGACACAGTCTGTTTCATTTTCCACAACTATATAATGGTTCTGCTTAATCAGAAGTGTGGTAAATATGGTTAGCTTTTTCCCAGGAAAGACATGAATATGAAATGGACAAGCCCAGCAATGGTTTCTCCCCTCATGCCTCCAGTAATTTTGGATTGTGTGCTCATCATTAGTTGGTCTTTATCGACAGGGATCCATGTAGGCAGAATTGTTGAAAAATTTTGTACCTGTTTCCGCAGGATTCCCCAGGGATATGTGAGAGGTATAAATTTGAATCCCAGACCAATATAAGTTGTAAACCAAGGTATTCTTTTTTCAGAGGTGATTTTTTTTTTCCCCATAAGAGTACAGAGTGAGACAAATTCCCTCATCTTTTGCCAATGGGTACTTTTATTTATTTATTTTCTGACTATTAAATTTCCCTGTCTATCCAGCCCTTAGCATGCTTCATATAGGAATCTAATATCAAACTTGCTGTCTTGTAAAGAACAAGGCCTTATTTACTTTCCTTATGCTATCATGATTTAAGTTTATAAGGAACGACCATTGTCCTTGTTCTCAACACCTTACAGGCAGCTGCTGCCACAGCCCAAAAATAGGGGTTTACTGCTCTAATTTTCAGTTACCTCTGCTTTTCTAAGCCTAGATACTTTATTTCTTTTGATCACAATTTTGCAAATAATTTTTATTTTAAACAGCAATTTTAGCTGCTTTGGAACTGGGGGGTCTAGTTAATCTTATTCTAGAATCTTGCTGTTATTTTGTTTGTTTTTTGTTTCATCAGTTTTATTGGTTCATATATCTGAATTCATTATGCAAATCTTTCAAAATAACTAGATATTGCTAATTGTAAGATTAGCTTACAATTCACCTCTGATTCCACAAATACTTGACACAGGAAACCATTTATACAAATACATGTTTTCTTATAAGAATAATTTAAAAAAAGAAAATAAGTCTCTATATATCTTACAGCAAATTTTATACAATTTCTTTTTCCTATTCAATCAACCATCATTTCAGGTTTCTATTACAGTGTGTTGTGTCCAATAAGCCAGTTTACAATCTGATGTTTCTAATGTTCTGCTACCATTGAGATTTACACTATTCAGAGTTGTTAAGGCTCCTTTGCTAATTTTACTGGTCTGAAAGGATTCATGTATTCAGGCTAGGAGAATCTCCTTTTGAAAGAGAACTTGTATCTGGTTAATCATTGTGTTTGGTGAATGGTCTTTTTTACTTCTCATCTCTGCTAGACCAGTTGGTAGTTTTAACCCCACCATATAAAGCAAAAAGAGTAAAGTCTTTACATTCTTAATAGTTTCTATACTGTAAAAATAAAATGCCAGAAAATTTGAGTTAAATAGAAATATTAAGAAAGCTAGAACATTTGCTATCAGTTAGAGTAGGGAACACTTAAATTCAAGGTCTCTTCCAAGTTAAAAAGACATAAAAGAAATAAAGTATAAGGATGTGGCAGTAGTTTTGTAGAACACTGAAAAACAGAAAAAGGTTAATTACTTAGGTCAGTGGTGTATCATTTTCAAAATGCCAGGCGATCCAAAATCTTGGGCTCAGTGGCCAACTAAACTCAACACTTGACATTCTTATGTTGTGGCTTTGAAACAGCCTTACAAATATCCACTTGTCCAGAGCAAGTAATCCTTTAGGCCAGCCATCTTCCAGAATACTGACCACATTTACCTGAAGAGAGGTAACAAGGAGAGACATTTGGCATTCACTCCATTCCATCTGTTTGTGAAGAGTGTGTCCACTTGGCAAAGCCTATTGTCTTACTTTTCAAGTAGCATGAATTAAACCAAGAGACTAGCCATATTCTATAGTCAGATTCAAGTTCCTGAGGACACAGCTCCAATTATCCAGTATTCCTAAAAGGATTCTTAAGCAGACCTTGTCCAGTAGGTGGTTTAGCAGTATGTAGAGATAACCATGGGTCCCTGTTTTAGTTTGCTAATGCTGCAGAATGCAAAACACCAGAGATGGATAGGCTTTTATAAAACGGGGGTTTATTTCACTACACAGTTACAGTCTTAAGGCCACAAAACGTCCAAGGTAACACATCAGTAATCGGGTACCTTCACTGGAGATGGCCAATGACGTCCGGAAAACCTCTCTTAGCTGGGAAGGCACATGGCTGGCGTCTGCTCCAAAGTTCTGGTTTCAAAATGGCTTTCTCCCGGGATGTTCCTCTCTAGCAAGCTTGCTCCTCTTAAAAACGTCACTCATAGCTGCACTCCGTTCTGTCTCTTTGAGTCAGCATGTTTTATACAGCTCCACTGATCAAGGCCCACCCTGAATGGGTGGGGTCACACCTCCATGGGAGTATCCCACCAAAGTCACCACCCACAGCTGGGTGGGGCACATTCCAAGCAAATCTAACCAGCACCAAAACGTCTGTCCCACAAGACCACAAAGATAATGGCATTTGGGGGACACAATACATTCAAACTGGCACATTCCACCCCCTGGACCCCAAAATGACATTATCTTTCCAAATACAAAATACATTCATTTCATCACAATATCACAGAAACTTAAACCATTTCAGTAACAAAAGTTAAGTACAAAATCCCATCAAAATCAAATATAGGCGTGGTCAGTCCTAAGGCATACTTTTCCTTTAGCTTGGATCTGTGGACTTAGAACAAGTTATATGCTTCCAATATACAAAGGAGGGACATTCATAGGATGAACATTCCCATTGCCATAAGGAGAAACAGTAAGAAAAACAGGGTTAACAGGACCAAAACAGTTCCTAAAACCTGCAGGACAAACTCCATTAGATTTCAAAGTCTCAGAGTCATTTACGGAACAACGTTGCATCCTTGGGGCTTGAGAGAGTGGAAGCCTAACCCTTCCTAAGGGCCTTTTCGGCAGCCCTTTCCTCTCCAAACGCTTAGGTGAGTGCTCCAACATACCCACACATTGGGGAGACCACCTTCTCGGCCCCACCCTCCTCAAACATCAGGGCTGCTCCCGGATTCCCTTCCATCTCCGGGTCACACGCTCAACCCCTTCAGAACAGTGGGGTGGCAGCCAGGCTCTCCCCAATTCCCTGGGAATGTGCTCCACCCTCTTTGGGACCTCGGGTGGCAAAACTCTTCCAGAGCATCGAGGTGGAATGCCCACCCTCGACCTCCAGGGCAAACTCACCCTTTCCATGTGTGTGGGCTGCTCCACTCTCCCAGCCCAAGGCCTCTTGACTCCAGACCTCAAACTCCATGGCTCTGTGTTTGAAGAAATTTTTCCCGCAATTTGTTCCTTGTCTGTCTCCTTCAGTCCAGACTGGCAGCGGCTCTGTCTATAAAGTTCTCGCAAAAATTCCGTTGGCTTTGCATGAAGCATGCAGGGGTCAAAACCATCAGACAATAGGACTTTCCACAAATCCTTTCTGGATAATTCCATCTCCAATCTTGGCTTGTACTGAAATGGCGGCTGGGTTCCATGTTTGGTTACATCCTCACATTGGGCTGTAGATTCTGGGATTCCACCCCCTGGAAGCTCATAATTTTCCAAGCCATCAGCTTCTGGTTTCTTAGAACCCAAGAATTCAGTTCTAAGTTTATCTCTCTCCGCTCGCATTTTACTATAAGCTGCAAGGAGAAGCCAGGGTACCTCCTCCACATGCAGTTTGGAGATCTCCTCAGCTAAGTATTCCAGGTTGTCGCTTTTAAATTCTTCCTTCCATCTGACACCAGGACTCAATTTTGCCAAATTCTGTGCCACTTTAAAACAAGGATCGCCTTTCTTCCAGTTTGCAACAACACATTCATCATTTCTGCTCAAGTCCTCATCAGAAGTATCTTTAGACTCCGTATTTCCATAAACAGTCTCTTTAAAGCAGTTTTGGCCTTTTCTATCAAGCTCCTCACTGAAGTGGGGTCCCCTTCCCTTAATCCTAAAACATCTGAAAAGCAACAGTGTTGTGTAAATGGCATTAGGCCATGGGGAGGGGGGAGTGAGGCTGGGCCTGTACCAGTTAAAGGAAGCAAAACTTTACTGCCTAGGGGAGGCAAAGCTGCGGTTGCACGCATCAGCCAAGCGTAACTCTTTTAATAATAACTGCTCCAGGTCAAAGTGAAACTTTTTGTAACCCTTTTATAATCAATAGCTGCTCCAGCTCCAAGTGAAACTTTTTGTGAAATTGTTTTTGTGAAGTTGTCTTGTATAATCAATAACTGCTCCAGTTCCAAGTGAAACTCTTTGTGTAATTGTTTTCTGTGATCAAGAGCTAAACTGCCAACACTGCTTCTGTTAGAATAGCTTGCTTGCTTGCGTTTCTAGAATACAGTTTCTGCCTATATAAGGCACCAGCGCACACAGGTGGGGGCTGCTTGCTGAACTCCCTGCATGGAGTGAGAGACAACAGCCGCCTGCTAGCTGGCTAATAAAAGGCTCTTTAAATTCTGTTTGGCTGTCTCGTACTTTAACTCGCGGGCACCGTAACACTCACAACTCTTCCAGAAACTCCCCATTATCCATTTAAAAAGCCATTCCAACATGTTTGGTATTTGCAAACTCAGCAGCAAAAGCACCCCACTTCTCTGGTACCAAAATCTATTTTAGTTTGCTAATGCTGCAGAATGCAAAACACCAGAGATGGATAGGCTTTTATAAAATGGGGGTTTATTTCACTACACAGTTACAGTCTTAAGGCCACAAAACGTCCAAGGTAACACATCAGTAATCGGGTACCTTCACTGGAGATGGCCAATGACGTCCGGAAAACCTCTCTTAGCTGGGAAGGCACATGGCTGGCGTCTGCTCCAAAGTTCTGGTTTCAAAATGGCTTTCTCCCGGGATGTTCCTCTCTAGCAAGCTTGCTCCTCTTAAAAACGTCACTCATAGCTGCACTCCGTTCTGTCTCTTTGAGTCAGCATGTTTTATACAGCTCCACTGATCAAGGCCCACCCTGAATGGGTGGGGTCACACCTCCATGGGAGTATCCCACCAAAGTCACCACCCACAGCTGGGTGGGGCAAATTCCAAGCAAATCTAACCAGCACCAAAACGTCTGTCCCACAAGACCACAAAGATAATGGCATTTGGGGGACACAATACATTCAAACTGGCACAGTCCCATTCCCATTCTCTTTTATTTCTCTTGATTTCTGTTTCTCAACCCAGTGTAACAAGTTGCTGTAGGTTTTTACCAAAATACTGCAGCAGTAAATTATTCTGCATTACTAAAAGTGTTCCCATTACAACAGGTCATGTTTGCATATAACTAGGAGAAAACCAAATAGCATCTAATGCAGAGATCTGCAAATTCAGCATAGTCAGTGTATCCATCATTGTTCATCAGTGTATTCATCTCTCGAAACACCGTCTATTAAGTTAATCAGACCACCTTCGTTCCTTGGTGGTGTCTGCTCACCCCCTTCTTCCTATGGACATGAGTGATGGCTGTGGAGAGTTCTAACTGGCCAGTAAATTACTGCCGTCATAATCGTGCATTTGAAAATAATGGAGCTGCCATTTTGTGGGGACATTTCCACCTCTCCACGACAGGCTTTCGGTCAGGCTCTTATCCAGGCCTGCGCTGCCTTGCACAGGGGACGCAAAAGGCCCAGAGCAGGCTGCACAGGAAAGGGGTCCCGCACAGCCGCGGAGATCTCGTGGTCGCAGGCACCGTCGCGGTCATCACCGCCAAATGGCTTTTCCAGGCGCGAAGCTTTCTGTTATGAGCCTTGCCAGCCGCCTTCCTCCAGCGCTCTCTCCGGACCCTGGCTGTTATTTTAAGTCTACCAAATTATTTTGAGGGTTGTTTTTTTTTTTTTCTTGTTCAGGTATATTATTATATTTTCTCTGTTTGTTTTCTCATTTCTCAATTGGACTGATGACATTATATTTAATTCTTATTTCACTTCCCCTTTTGAATCTATTTCTCTGGTCTGGAAGTTTTACAGGGTGTTTCTATTATTTAGTACTTACCTCGGTTTTTGAAACAAAGATACATTTGAACAAGTCTAATGATAATCATCAACTGAAATCTCTTCCTGTATAGTAAAAAATCTTAGGTGCTTTAACTCTTACTGTTCTCTGTTATTTCGTGCCCTTTTGTTCATATTTTGATGTCATCTTATTTTCAACCGCAGAGTTAATCAATATTTAACCTTATTTTCACTTTCTTTAACTCTTATTAATTATTTTTATTTTGCTCTTAATCTCAGGTTATAATTTATCTGGATAAGAATCCTAAATCCATGGGGTGGTTTTTGTTTTCTTTTAATTTAGTGTGATTTTCTTCAGACCTTTGGACAATTTTATTTAATACTTTCTTGTCTCTGTTGGTGCAGATGAGAAATCTACTATATATTGTCATTACTTTATTTATGGTATCCATAATTGCTTGTCTGGTAATTTTAAGATTTTCTTTTTTAATGAAGCTTTATTATGATGTCTCTAACTGTGGACTGGATTTTCTGTATTCTGCCTAAGAATTAGGATGTTGTGTCAATTTGAGGATTCATATATTTTTTTTAATTTGGAAATTTCTCAGTCATTCTCTCACATAATTTTAACTCACTGCCAGTTTCCTATATACTCTCTCCTTGAACATTTATTGCAGTATTACATATATGTTGATTCTATCACTGTTTCTCATAAATTATATTTCTTGTCCTTTGGAGAGGAGAAACATGGGTTTTAACTCTAGCTTTATGTATTAAAAAATAGGTGATTTTAAATTGACTTACTGAACCATTCTGAGACTAAGTTTTTTCTTCTGTAAAATAGGAACAACAGTGGTACCAGATTCTGAGAACGGTTTTGAGAACTAAATAAAATAAAACATTCTATTGGATTTTTATTATTGTTGTAACAAATTGCCACAATTGTAGGGACCTAAAAAAACACAGTTTATTATCTTACAGGTCTATGGGTTAGAAGTCAGACATGGGCCTCCTTGGGACAAAATCAGTGTAGCAGCAAGGTGGGATTCCTTTCAGGAACTTGAAAAGGAGAATCTGTTTTCTGCCTTTTCCAACTTCTAGAGGCCCCATGTTTTCCTGACTTTTTCTCTCCCCAAAGCCAGCAGAGGCAAGTTGAGTCTTTCTAACAAGCCATCTCTCTAACCCATCTCCCAACATCACATTGCTTTCAGACCACAGTTGGGAAAGGCTCACCATTCTAAGGACTCTTGTAATTAGAGTGAGTCCACATGGCTAGTCCAGCGTTGTCTTCCCAACTGAATGTCTGTAATCTCAATCATATCTGCAAAGTGATTTTTGCCATGCAATTTGACATGTTCACAGGCTCTAGGGACTTGGGCCTGGATATCCCTGGAAGGCCATTATATTGCCTGTTGCAGGCATAAAAGGTCTGAACATATAGTAAGTTCCCAAAACATATTACTTCCCATCTATTTTTTTCTTACTTTTCTGTTTGCTTACCATAAATCTGATGTCAGAAAAGGAAAACAGAAACAAAAACAAAAACTAAAAGTGAATGTGGCTCTTCATAGATTTAACAATATTAGCTTCCTTTCTTGGGTTAGACTTTGATGAATGCGAGCTCTTCAAATGTGTGGTGCGGTGGCAGGCAGCAGTGGAGTCATTCAATGTTCATTCTTTTGGGATGGTAGACGATTTGCTTCCTCTTTCTGAATTCCTATGAATTAGGATTAAATATGGCTTACCTAAAAGAATCCAGAGGCTATCCTAACAAATATGTACTTGGAATATTTGTTAATCATTTATATATTTAGTTAAATTATATTGTAGAAAGTTTATTTTAAAGACAGAAAAGTTTTGGGTGGGTAGAGACTAGAGGCAGACAGGGTGGATTTCAAAGCAAAGTCCTTGGTGTCCCAATTAATGTACTGCAAAAATAGCACCAGGAATATATGTATTTCCATTGTGCTTACTTATGGCAGAAATAAAAGCCATAACTGGTAGCTATAAAACAGCTGTCAGGAGTAAAGGGGGTTAGGTACATTGGGATTCCATATTTAACCAATGCTTTCAATTGTCAGCTGTTTCTTTGCTCAGTAATTAAACAGAACCTAACTAATGCCATTGAGACTTTTTTTCAAAGCCCATTAAATACAGAAACAGGTATCTTTTGAATTCAACTTTTAACATTTACTATTGGTATAAGTGTACTTCTATAAAGTTTGCATTTGAAAGCATGCTATACCTATCCAGCAGGAAAAGCTTAATAGGAATAATGCTAAAAAAATAATAGCAATAAGGACATTTGTATAATTCCTCACATTTTCTCAAAGCACTTTAATATGAGTCAATGAGTATACTGGCCTTAGAAAGAGATGGAACTTTGATGTTATGCAACACTGAGTGCAAATATTGGCTCAAACTTCTCCCAATATTCAGCTGGTAAGCCCCAGTGCAGTATAGATATTTACATTTACTCTGATGATTCCAAGCCTGTTATCAATCAGAGAAGCAGAACCAGAGCAATCTGGAACCCATGAGCACACAAGCAGAATGCACGAGTAAAAACCAAAGTCCATGTCAGTTCTTGTTGCCTCTGACCTTGATGGTATGGGTCTCCTGCAGAAACCAGGACCATCTTTAAGAAGCTAACCTCACCCTTGGTCCTATAGTTGAAGAAGATGATGGAGGGTCCAGGGGAAGCTTGAACAGATGCAGGCTCTGCAACTGTGTCACTCTGAAAAGATGAACCAGCAGGTAAGTGATTTTGCATGTGAGGTATTAAATTATTGCTGCATGATTTCTGCCCTCCATAAAATTTTCCTGTGGCCCAACCTGAACAAAAAACAAAAAAAGAAAAGGAGTTTAGGGAAAAGTAGTTCAGCATAGTCAAGTTCATACATTATAAATCGACCACACAGTACCTGTTGGTCCTTCAGCAACCCTTAGATTTCTTTAGATTTGTACAAAATTTAGAGCTAATAAATTTAGAGGGTATTTAATGAGGATTGAATTTATAAAGTAAGCAAAGCATCAAATTTATAAAGAACTTGCAGTATTAGAGCTCTACTTTTTGTTCTCATTTGAATTCTTAAGAATTTTAATAACAAAATATTAATAATATATATTTTCCTTGTAATTGTTTTTGAGATGAATCATTGTTTCATTCATTGTATTTTATAAAATCAAGAAAAATCATAGCAGTTAAAAGATTTTAATTACTAACAAAATGAATTTACACAGTGAATGTATTCTAAAGATTTTCAGAGAAAGAAAGCTATGAAAAATATCAATTATGAATGAGAAAGAGAAATCTTATACTTTATCACATAAATACACATTTGAAATAATTATTAATTTGTGAATATGTAAATATACTTAAAATGAGTTGTTAATTTTAGACTCTTTACATATGAGTTTAAAGTTTAAGGATATGGAATATCCATCCTAAATACTGATGATAGACAGCTACTTCCCTTCTATTCCTCCCTCCTTTTTCTCCCTTCCTCTTTCACTGAAGCTTAGTTGTTACATCTGAATGTCACTGGCTACCGTAATTGATGCAATTAATACCATTATTTCAATTTCACCACCAGTGTTGTTATGTCTTCTGATAATGCTGCAGATGAATAAGCTGAATATATGCACTTTTGCATGATGGCCACCTATTTCACTTCAATTTAATTTGTACTATCATTTAAAATGCAAAATTGTCAAATACCTCTGTTTACTTTAGCAATGAAATTTGAATCTTTTGCAGTGCTGTTGTGTGCATTATCTGCTGATTTTTTTTTTAATTAAAGAAGTTGTGGGTTTACAAAATAATGATGAATAAAATGCAGGTTTCCCATATACTACCCCATTACCAACATCTTGCATTGGTGTGGAACATGTGTTACAATTTATTATCCCACATTTTTATAATTGTGTTATTAATTAGAGTCCAAGGTTTAACTTCACTGAGTAGTGTAGTTCCACGGATATTTTTAAAAGATTTATTCTGTTACCAAATGTACAATCTAACATTTCCCCTTTTAATCACTTCCAGATATATCTTTCAGTGCTGTTAATTGCATTCATAATGCTTGTTCCAGCTGCTAATGCTGCCTTTTCGCAAAACACCAGAAATGGATCGGCTTTTATAAAGGGGGTTTATTTGGTTCAATGGCGTCCAGAAAACCTCTGTTACTCTTAGTTGCTCTTGGGATATTTGTCCTCTCTTAGCTTCTCAGGAGCAAAAGTCTGGTTTCAAAGGCCATCTCCAAAATAACTCTGTAAGCTGCAGCTCCTCTCTCAGCTCCTGTGCATCCTTCAAAATGTCCCTCTTGGCTGTAGCAAGCTCGCTTCTTCTGTCTGAAGTTTTATAGGGCTCTGGTAAACTAATCAAGGCCCACGCTGAATGGGCAGGGCCACACCTCTATGGAAATGATCTAAATCAGAGTTATCACCTACAGTTGGATGGGTCGCATCTCCATGGAAACAATCAAAGAATTACAATCTAATCAACACTAATACTTCTGCCCACACAAGATTGCATCAAAGATAATGGCATTTTGGGGGACAAAATACATTCAAACTGACACAGTGCTTTACTACCATCACCACCATCCATCATTCGAAGCAGCAACCATTACTTTTTAAGCCTTAACTTCCTATTCTTTATCCTCACCCTGTACCCTGGTAACCTATATTCTAGATTCCAAAAAATAGAGTTTGCTAATTATAATTGTTTTAAAACAGTGAGATCATAAAATATTTGCATTTTTCCTTTCAGTCTGGCTTACTTCACTCAACATGATGTTTTCAAGGTTCATCCATGTTGTCATACGTATCAAAACTTTGTTCCTTTATACAACTGAACAATATTCCATTGTATGTATATTCCACATTTAATTTATCCATTAATCAGTTGACGGAGACTTGCGTGGCTTCCATCTTTTGGCAATTGTGAATAATGCTGCTATGAATGTCAGTGTGCAGACATCTGTTCGAGTCCTTGCTTTCAATTATTTTGGGTATATACCTCATAGTGTGATTTGCTGGCTCATATGAGCTTTCTAAAGAACTGCCATACTGTCTTCCACAATGGCTGCACCATTTTACATTGCCACCAGCAATGAATGAGTGTCCTATTTCTGGGCATTGTCTCCAATACTTGTTGTTTTCTATTATTTTAATGGCAGCCATTGTAATTGGTGTGTAATGGTATCTTATTGTAGTTTTTATTTGCATTTCCCTGATGGCTGATGAGGTTGAGCATTGTTTCATGTGCTGTTCTGGTTAGCTAATGCTTCTGTTATGCAAAATACCAGAAATGGATTGGCTTTTGTAAAGGGGGTTTATTTGGTTACAAAGTTATAGTCTTAAGGCCATAAAAGTGTCCAATCTATGACATCAGCAATAGGGTACTTCCACTGAAGGAAAGCCAATAGCCTCCAGTAACCTCTGTTAAGTGGGAAGGCACGTGGCTATCATCTGCTGATCCCAGGTTTTGTTCCAGCTCCTCTCTCAGCTCCTGGGCATTCTTCAAAATGTTGCTTTTGGGGCATTTGTCCTCTCTCAGCTTCTCCAGAGCAGAAGTCTGCTTTCAATGGCCATCTTCAAAATGTCTCTCTAAGTTGCAGCTCTGAGGTTCTTCTGTTTGTTAGCCCCTTTATAAGACTCCAGTGAACTAATCAAGGCCCACACTGAATGGGTGGGGCCACACCTCCATGGAAACATTCAGTCAGAAGTCACATCCTAACCAAAAGTGTCACTCACAGTTGGGCGGGTCACATCTCCATGGAGACACTCAATGAGAAAGTTCCAAACTCATCAACACTAATACCTCTGCCCCTACAAGATTGCATTAAAGAATATGGCTTTTTCTGGGGGATGTAATAGATACAAACTGGCTTTTTGGCCATTTGTGCCTTTTGGCCATTTGTATTTCTTCTTTGCAGAGATATCTGTACTTGTCTTTTGCCCATTTTTAATTGAGTTGTTTGCCTTTTCATTAAATTTAAGGATTTCTTTATATATTCTGGATATTGATCCTTTTTTGGAAATATGGTTTCCAAATGTTTTCTCCTATTGTGTAGGTTGTCATTTCACTTTCATGACAAAGTCCTTTGCGGAACAAAAGTTGTTTTTGTTTTTTTGAAAATTTTGAGAAGGTCCCAATTTATCCAATTTTTCTTTTCTTGCTTGAGCTTTTGGTGTAAAGTCCAAGAAACCATTACCTAACACAAGGCTCTAAGATGCTTCCCTGTTTCCTGTTTTTCTTCAAGGAGTTTGATAATTCTAGCTCTAATATTATGGCCTTTGATCCATTTTGTGTTGATTTTTGTATATAGTGTGAGTTTGGGGTCCTCTTTATTTTTGAAAATGGAGGAACAGTTTTCTAGCACTATTTGTTGAAGCAACTGTTCTTTCCTAATTGAGTGGCCTTTGCCATTTTGCCAAAAATCAATTTCCTTTAAATGTGAGGGTTGATTTTTGAGATGTCAATTCTATTCCCATTGGTCCATATGTCTGTCCTTGTGCCAGCACCATGTTGTTTTGATTACTGTGGCTGTGTAATAAGTTTTAAGATTGGGAAGTGTGAGTGCTACAATTTTATTCTTGTTTTTCAAGATGCCTTTAGCTATTGGGGGCCCCGTACCCTTCCATATAAATTTCATGATTTGTTTTTCCATTTCTTCAAAGAAGGTTTTTGTAAGTTTGGTTGGGATTGCATTGAATCTATAAACTGCTTTTTTACTACTACTGGGTAGTATGGGCATCGTAACAATATTTAGACATCCAATCCATGAACACAAAATATCCTTCCATTTATATAGGTCTTTAATTTCTTTTAGCAGTGTTTTGGAGTTTCTGTGTACAAGTCCTTTACATCCTTGTTTAGATTTTTTCCTAGATATTTGATTCTTTCACTTGCTATAGTGAATGGAATTTTTTTTTTTCGTTTCTTCTTCCGATTGTTCATTGATTTTATATAGACACACTACTAAATTTTGGGTATTGATTTTATACCCCACTACTGTGCTGAATGTATTTATTACCTCTATAGGCTTAGTATGCTTTTTTCAGGATTGTCTGCATCACGAATCATATCATCTGCAAATTATATCATCTTCCTTTCCAATGTGGATGCTTTTTATTTATTTTTCTTGCCTAATTGCTTTGGCAAGAAATCCAGTACAATGTTGAATAACGGTGGTGACAGTGGGCATCTTGTCTTGTTTTTAGTCTCAGAGGGAAAGCTTTCAGATTTTCACCATTAAATAGAATCTTAGCTGTGGGCTTTTAATATAAGCCCTTTATCATGTTGAGGAAGTTTTCTTCTACTCCTAGTGTTCTGAGTGTTTTTATGGAGAAGGGGTACTGTATTATGTAAAATGCCTTTTCTGCCTCAATTGATATGATTATGTGTTTTTTTTTTTTTCCTTCATTCTGTTAGTGGAGTGTATTACAGCAATTGATTTTCTTATGCAGGACCAACTTTGCATACAGGGATAAATCCCACTTGGTAATGTTGTACAGTTCTTTAAATATGCTGTTGGATTTGGTTTGTTAGTATTTCATTGATTTGTTCATCTTTATTCATAAGACAAAGTGGTCTGTTGTTCTGTTTTCTTGATTTTGTATGAAGGTGATAGCCTCATAGAATAAATTAGGAAGTGTTCCTCTTCTTTAGTTTTTTGGAAGAGTTTGGAACAAAATTGGAGTTAAGTCTCCTTGAAATGTTTGCTAGAATTCCCCTGTGAAGCCCTCTGGTCCTGGGCTTTTCTTTGTTAGGATGTTTTTCATTACTGAATCAATCTCTTTGGTGATAATTCATTTGTTTCCATCTTCTATTTCTTCTTGAGTCATTGTAGGTAGTTTGTATGTTTCTGAGAATTTGTTCACTTCATCTAGATTGTCTAATTACCCACCATATGGTCCATCCTGTGGAATGATCCATATGCACAGTATATATTCCATTTTTGTTTGGTGCAGTGTTTCAAATATGTCTATTAGGTTTAGTTGATTTAGTGTTTCATTCAATCCATTACTTCCTTATTGATCTTCTGACTAGATATTCTATCCATTATTGAGAGTGGTGTGGTAATGTATCTTACTATTAATGTAGAACTGTCAGTTTCTCCCTCAAATCTGTCAGTATTTGCTTCATACATTTTGGGACTCTGCTGTTAGGTGCATGTGTGTTTATAATTGTTACATCTTCCTGTTGAATTGTTCCCTTTATCAGTATATAATGACCATCTTTGTCCCTCAAAACTGTTTTTGATTTAAAGTCTTATCCAATATTAGTATAGCCACCCCAGCTCTCTTTTGGTTACTGCTTGCATGGTATATATTTTTCCATCGTTTCACCCTTAACCTAAATATACCTTTGACTTTAAGATGAGTCTCTTGCAGACAGCATGTAGTTGTGTCATGTCTTTTTATCCATTCTGCTAATCTCTGCCTTTTGCCTGGAGAGTTTAATCTGTTTATATTTAAAGTCACTATTGATTTAGTTTGCTAAAGCTGACAAAGTGCAATGTACCAGAAATGAGTTGGCTTTTACAATAGGGATTTATTAACTTACAAGAGTATATTTTCAAGCATGAAAATGTCCAAATCAGGCATCAAAAGGCAGTGCTTTCTCCCTGAAGACTGGCCACTGGCAATTGGCAGCTCCTACGTCAGATTACCAGGCATGTGTCGATTTCTGCTGGTCTCTCCCTTCTCTCCTGGGTTTCGTTTCTTCCAGCTTCTGGCTTTAGTGGCCTCCTCTCTATTTTCTGCGTGTCCTCTTTCACCTTCTCTGGATTTTCTCTCTCAGCTTCTCTTGGGCATTTTTCTGTGTCTTCTGTCTCTCTTAACTTCTCTCTTTTATCCTCTTGTAAAGCACTCCAGTATGAGGATTAAGATCCACCCCCAAGTGAGGTGGGTCACACCTCAAGTTAAGATCCTACTCAGCAAAAGAAGCTACTTACAATGAGTCCAGACCCACAGGAGTAGATTAGCTTTAAGAACATGATTTTCTGAGATATATAGAGCTTCAAACGTTCACAACATTCTTCTGCTGATTTGTTAGTTATCCTTTGCAAGTCTGTACCTTTTTTGTCTCTCACTTCCAATAAAACCTATTTCAAGTTAGTTGCTTTTTTGTGTTGGACCATATTGAGTGTCTTCTTATTTCTGTCTGAATATATTTTTCATTTATTTTCCTTGTTGTTACCATGGAATTAAAATTCAACATCCTAAACATATAGCAATCATATTTTGTTTGATACCAATTTAACTTCAGTAGCATGCATGTATACTTTTCCTATGCCTGTCTATTCACCACTTTTTTTTTTTTTGGTACTTGTAATGTTACCACTTGTATTAGTTGGGGTTCTCTAGGTAAACAGAACCAACAGGAGATATCTGTAAATATGATATTTTATAAAAGTGTCTCATGCAACTCTGGGGATCCACAAATTCCAATTCTGTAGGGTAGGCTGCTCAAGCCCAAATTCCACAGGGCAGGATGTAGAATTCCAAATTCCATAGGGAAGGCAATGAGCTGACAACTCCAATGAAGTTCTTTGATGAACTTTCCAGGAGAGGCTGGCTGGCCGAAAAAGTGAAAGCTCTCTCTCTTCTACCTTAACAGTCTTCAACTGATTGGATTAAATGCAGCTGATTAAGATTTCTCATTGCAGAAGACACACCCTTCATAGATGTAAGCAGCCACAGATGCAGTCAGTTGACTTATGATTTAATAAACCAGCCTTCTGGTTTGTTAACCAACCTCAAATGTCCTTGCTGTAATGGTTAGGCCAGTGCTTGCTTGACCAGACACCTGGGCACCAACACCTGGCAAAGTTGACACATGAACCTAACCATCACAGTCCACCCCTTGTCATCTTGGCAGTTATACACATCACCTGAAACCATACTTAATCTCTAAACAGAACACAATAATAGACATATGTTTGGCCTAATAATACTCAGCTTCCTGCATAAAACTGGAAATGCACTAAATGTCTCCAGAATAGAGTGCAAGCAGTTGGGCAATATTCACTCTTAACTTTGATATCCTATACATAAATACTATGAACGATACAACTTATGTCATATGATAAGGGAATAAGATAGAGAAGAAAACAAAGATGTTTGCTTTATGGACAAATACAAACATACTCATAACAAAACAAGGAGGAGATATTTTTGCCATCATAGTCCTCATTTCTGTAACTGGTCATATGGTTGTAGTTCATCACTACCTTCTTCCACAACCCATTCCATGTTCCCTTTACTGTCAGCAAGCACTTCATCTGGCCATGGTTCTTTGCCTGGTGGGGTGACCCAAACCTTCATTCCCAAAGTTTATGGACCATTAGTAGTCCTGCTGAATTGGGTTATTGCAGTTTTCCATTTACTGTAATCAAAGGGCATGATAGTACTCAGACACATGTTAGGAAATCTCCTTTATTCCAGGAAAACTCTTCTTTACCTCCATTGTGTAGTTGCAGTACTATTTGCCCTTGATAGTCAGGATCAGTCACCCTAACCAGTACATTAATCCCCTTCCTTGCCTGTTGATTCAGAGACATAAGAAGCCCAACTTGGAGAGGTAGCAGTATTTACATCCAGTTCAATGGAATTATTGTTTTGCCTTCTGGTGGGTGTGCTCCTTCTTTTGTAACTAAGACTTGTAGACCAGCAAAGCTTAAGATTGCAGGGACAGGAAGCAAAAATTTTCCTAGTGAATCACTAGGAATGATAGTGTTGCCACTCCCATTTCCACCCCATGATTCTTGAACTCATAAATACTGGCTATGGGAGAAACAGCACCATAGAGTGGACGCTGATTCATAGCATACACAGCCTCCTGTAGAACACTGTCCCAGACCTGCAAGGTGTTGCCACCCACTTGGTGCAGTAATTGAATCTTCAAAAGGCCATTCTACCATTCTGTCAATCCAGCTGCCTCTGGATGATGGGGAGCATGGTGAGACTGGAGACTTCTTTGAGCATGTGCCCATTACCTCACTTCATTTACTGTGAAGTGGGTTCCTTGGTCAGAAGCAATACTATATATAATACCATGACAGTGGACAAGACATTCTATAAGTCCATGGATAGTAGTTTTGGAAGAAGCATTGCATTCAGGGAAGGCAAATCCATATCTGGAGTATGCGTCTATTCCAGTTAAAACAAATTGCTGCCCCTTCCATGATGGAAGTGGTCCAATGTAATCAACTTGCCACCAGGTAGCAGGCTGATCAGCTCGGGGAATGGTGCCATATTGGGGACTAAGTGTGGGTGTCTACTGCTGGCAGATTGGGCACTCAGCAGTGGCTGTGGCAAGGTTGACCTTGGTGAGTGGAAGGCCATATTACTGAGCCCATGCATAACCTCCATCCCTACCACCATGACCACTTTGTTCATGAGCCCTTTGGGCAATGACAGGAATGGCTGGGGAAAGAGGCTGGTATCCACCGAACAGGTCACTTATCCACTTGATTATTAAAATATTTCTCTGCAGAAGTCACCCTCTGATGAGCATTCATATGGGGCACAAATATCTTCATGGTTTTTTCCCACTCAGTAAGGTTTGTCTGCATACTTCTCCAGATTCTTTGTCACCAGTTTTCCAATCACATTCCCTCCAAGTCCCTGACAAATCCAGCCAAACCTTAAACAACAGCCCATGAATCAGTATACCATGCACTTCTTGCTGTTCTCCTTCCAAGCAAAATGAACAACCAGGTGCGCTGCTAGAAGTTCCCACTGGGAGGATTTCCTCTCAGCACTGTTTTTCAGGGACATCCCAGAAAGGGGTTGCAGTGCTACAGCAGTCCTCTTTTGGGTTGTACCTGCATATCATGCAGAACATCCGTAAATCAGGCCCAAGTTTTCTCTTCCTCTGTCAACTGATTGTAAGGAACTCCCCAAGAGGCCATGGTTCTGGTCTGGGAAAGAGAAGGTGATGTGTCAGGAATGGGGGCCATGGGCATTTGGACCACTTTCTCATGGAACTTCCTTGAACCTTCAGGAACTTCTTGAGCCCTATTTTGTATATACCATTTCCATTTTATGATAGAGTTCTCCTGTGCACACCCAGCATTATGTCTTGGTGGGTCAGACTACATCCAGCTCATGATAGGCAGCTCAGGTCTCATGGTAATTTGGTGGCCCACGGTTAAGTGTTCTGTCTCTACTAAGGCTCAATTGTAGGCCAAAAACTGTTTCTCAAAAGGAGAGGAGTTATCTATGGAGGATGGTAAGGCTTTACTCCAAAATCCTAAGGGCCCGCATTGTGATTCTCCTATAGGACCCTGCCAAAGGCTCCAAACAGGTGGCGCCATTGGGTCAACTGGATAACATGGTCCAAGTGGCAGAGCAGCTTTCACAGCAGCCTGGCTCTTGTTGCAGAGCCTCATCTTTTTCCAGTCCCCACTCAAAACTAGAAGCATTTCTTTTCACTCGGTAAGTAGGCTGGAGTAGCAAACCCAAATGAGGATATATGTTGTCTCCAAAATTCAACGAGGCAATCTAGGCGTGTGCCACCGTTTTGGTCATAGGAGGGGCCAAATACAACAGCTTCTCTTTCACCTTAGAATAGATATTTCAACATGCCCCACACCACTGGATACCTAGAAATTTTACTAAGGTGGAAGGCCCCTGTATTTTTGTTGGATTTATCTCCCATCCTCTGACACACAAATGACTTACCAATATGTCTAGAGTACTTGCTACTTCTTGCTCAGTAGGTCCAATCAACATGATGGCATCAGTTGTGATGTCTTGTGGGATTGAGAAACAATTAAGGGCCCTGAGGACAATATTATGATGTAGGCTGGAGAGTTGATATACCCCTGAGATATGACAGTGAAGGTATACTGCTGGCCTTTTCAGCTGAAAGCAAACTGTTTCTTGTGGTGCTTACTAACAGCTATTGAGAAAAAAGTATTTGCCAGATCAAACATAACAGTTACCAGGGGATGTGTTGATTTGCTCAAGCAATGATATCCCCTCATCTGAAACAGGAGCTGCAATTGGAATCACCAGTTGGTTAAGCTTATGATAATCCAGTGTCATCCTCCAAGACCTGTTTTCTGCACAGGCCAAATGGGAGACTTAAATGGGAATGTGGTGGGAATCCCCACCCTTGCATCCTTCAGGTCCTTAAGAGTGGCTTTAATCTTTGCAGTCCCTCCAGGAATCCAGTATTGCTTTTGATTTATTATTTTGCTAGGCAGGGGAGGTTCTAATTTCTCCCATTTGGCCTTTCCTACCAGAATAGCCCTCATTCCATGAGTCAGGGAACCAATGAGCAGATTCTGCCATTTTCTGAGTGTGTCTGTTTTAATTTTGCACTCTAGAACTGTGGAAATAACCACAGAATGGGTCCAGAAACCCACTGGACTCACTGTGAGATGGACCTGAGCTAAAACTCCATTGATCACTTGACCTCCATAAGCCTCAACTCTGACTGGTGGACCAGAGTGATGTTTTGGGTCTTCTGAAATTAATGTCACTTCTGAGCCAGTGTCTAATAATCCCAAAAGTATCTGATAATTTCCTTTTCCCCAATGCAGTGTTACCCTGGGAAAAGGCTGTATGTCCCCTTGGGGAAGGCTGGGAGGGAGATTAAAAGTATAAATTTTTATCAGTGTAACAGGGTCCTTCTCCTCATTCAAGGGGTTCTTGATCTACAAACTGTCTCCAGTCTGGGAATTGATTAAGGGCCTACAACTCACTATTTTTGTAATTCAAGGTTGACTTTTGTTCACTTGACCTGGAATTCTTCTGCTCGTATAGGTCAAACAAAAATTTAGTAGACTGCTCATCTATTTTACTTCTAGATACACTGTGATCTACTAGCCAATGCCATAATTATCTGTGATTCAGATTATTTTGATTGCTGCTTTGAGCATGTTTTCCATTATGTTAGCCATGAGCACCTTGTCTTTTGTGATTAACTGCTGCCACATGGCTTCTGCCAACTCAGGATCTGATTATCCCCACTGTGTTTAAGGATTCCAGCTCAGTGACAGCAGTTCCCACAGTAATATCTGACCTACAGAAAAGGACGACTACAGAGCTCTTCTGGGATGATGGAATTAGTCTCACAAATTTATTTATCACAGTCCTGGTAATAGGTGTGTCCTCTGAACATTCTTGGAGTGTGTTATTTGGTCTTCCATGAGAAATCCACTCTAACATTCCAATCTTTCTAAGCCCTTGAATCCCATCCTCTATGTTATACTATGGAAGCTCTGACATTTTGAATTCAGATAATGTCAACCAACTTTTCATCCATGATTCAGCCAACTACCCAAACAAACTGTTAATGCCCTTTCTAACCCCTTGAACTACCATATTGAAAGCAGAATCTCTGCTTAGTGGGCTCTGTTCCAGTTTGCTAATGCTGTCATTATGCAAAATACCAGAAATAGATTAGCTTTTATAAAGAGGGTTTACTTGGTTACAAAGATAGAGTCTTAAGGCCATAAAATGTCCAAGGTAAGACATCAACCATCAGTTACCTTTACTGGAGGATGGCTGTTGGCATCCAGAAAACCTCTGTTTGCTCAGAAGCCACGTGGCTAGCGTCTACTTGCTCCCAGGTTGCATTTCAAAATGGCATTCTCCAAAATGTTGCTCTTGGGGTGTTTTGTCCCCTCTTAGCTGCAGCTCCTCTTCAAAATATCACTCTCAGTTGTTCTGAGTCCCCTCTGTCTGTGAACTCCTTTATACACTCCAGTGATCCTGTTACCCACCTTGAATGGGCAGGGTAAAACTTCTGTTGAAATTATCCAATCAAATGTTTCATTCACAGTTGAGTCACATCTCCATGGACATGCGCAATCAAAGGATACCAATCTAATCAACACTAATACATCTTCCTCCACAAGATTGCATCAAAGATTATGTTGTTTTGGGGGCCATAATACATGCAAACCAACACAGGCTCGTATCAGTAAACTCAGCGTGATCCAACATTTTATTCCTTTCACCATTATCCCACACCCTTAATATCCATTTGCACACATATTTCCCTGATTTCTGTTTATATAAATTTGAAAGCTCTTGCAGTTCTTTTTGAGTGTAGCATACTTCCTCATGGGTCACACTTTGTACCTCACCCTGTGGGGCCTGTTGGGACTTTAGTTGTAGGTCTTGAAGAAAAGAATGATGGTGGGGGTTGGTCATGGAAAGAATTAGAAGTATCCTTCAAGCCAGTTTCCTCAGGACATTCCATTGCAGTTTCATCTGGTGAAACAGGATTAAGCCCTCCAGACAGAGGAGTAAGGGCTGCTTCCTCAAGGGAGGTGATTACAGGTTTAGCAGGCACTGAAAAGAGTTTGGAGTTTGGATGGCAGGCTCCCCAAGGCATACTGGAGGCTGGGGGGAGGGTGTTTCCTCAGGCAGACCATTACAGGTATATATAGCAAAGATTCAGCAGAATACAGGGTTCTAGTGTCCTGTCCTCACTATCATTATAAATCCATATGTCCCTATCCCAAGTTTCAGGATCCCATTGTTTTCCATGACATTCTTTTCCATGCCTTTACTTTAACAGCAGACAGCCTTCAAGGTTGAGATTTTAGTTTACTTTGTAAATCTGCCGCTTGCACAATGAGACTCTGGGTCTGGTTTCAGAAATCTCAAGTCTGTGGCCACAGAAAATAAAATTTTCTTTCAGGGCACACATAGAAAATTTTACATCTGTTATATGGCATTCAAGTTTCAAATTTGAAGCCTTCATTGTGTCCCTTTCTCTTATGACTTTATCCAGAGTATGAAAGAACAACCAGCCAACATCATTATAACTCTTAACTCCACAAAACTGTTACAGTGTCAAAAACACTGGAACCCAGAGCCTTGCCTCATACAAGAGTATTATTTGGAGAATCAAATGGTGATATTTTGTGTTTCTCCATTGCCAACTCACGCCATAGACTGTCAGTGCCATCTTGATTATTGGAAGTGTAGTCATTAGTGCTATGAATCTAAAGAGTAAAAAACCCATTCTTAAAGTCCATTTCAAGATTCTGTTTCTCAAGAACCACCACTCCTGGTACCAAGCTGTACTAGTGGGGGTTCTCTAGGGAAACAGAACCAACAGGATATATCTATAAATACAAGATTTTGTACATGTGACTCACACAAATGTGGCGATGCACAAGTCTAAATACCTTGGGCCTGGCAACTCTGATGAAAGTCTTTGATGAACTCCCCAGGAGAGAATGGTTGGCTGAAGAAGAAGTAAAAGTTCTCTCTTTCCACTTAAAAGTCTTCAACTGATTGGATTAAATCCAGCTGATTGAATTTTCTCATTGCAGCAGACACACCCTTCATTGATGTAACTAGCCACAGAGGCAGTCAGTTGACTGAAGATTTAATAAACCAGCTTCCAGTACTCTGCTGTTTTGATATGTTTCAAAGTCAGGTAGTGTGAGACCTCCCACTTCATTCCTCTTTCTCAAGATATTTTTAGCTATTCAGGAACCTTGCCTTTCCAAATAAATTTGGTTATTGGTTTTTCTATTTCTGCAAAGTAAGTTGTTGGATTTTAATGGGTATTGCATTGAATATATAAATCATTTTAGGTAGAATTGCCATCTTAACTATATTTAGTCTTTCAATCCATGAACACGGTATGTTCTTCCATCTTTCTTAGTTCCTGTTTGATTTGTTTTAGCAGTTTCTTATAGTTCTCTGTGTATAGGTCTTTTGTGTCCTGGATTAAGTTTATTCCTAAATACTTGATTCTTTTTGTTGCTATTGTAAATGGAACTTTTTTTCTTGATTTTTTCCTTTTCTTGCTCATTACTTGTGTATAGGAACACTACAGATTTTTGCATGTTGGTCTTGTAGCCTGCCACTTGGCTATATTCATGACTAGTTCTAGTAGCTTTGCTGTAGATTTTTCTATGTTTTCTACATATAGAATAATGCCATATACAAAGAGTGAATGTTTTATTTCTTCCTCTCTAGTTTGCATGCCTTTTCTTTTTCTTGCCTAATTTCTCTAGCTAGAACTTTCAGCCCAATATTGAATAACAGTGGTGACAGTGGGCATCCCTGTCTTGTTCCTGATCTTAGAGGGGAAGCTTTCCATGTTTCTCCATTGAGTATGATATTAGCTGTGGTTTTTTCATATGTTGCCTTCATTATATTGAGAAAATTCCCTTCTATTTCTATCCTTTGAAGTGTTTTCATCATGAAAGGATGTTGAATTTTGTCAAAAGCCTTTTCTGCATCAATCAAGATGACCATGTGGTAATTTTCTCTTTCATAAGAGTTGGGAGATTTTCAGGGAATATTTTTTCTATTATTATTTCTGTTACTTTTCCTCTCTCTTCTCCTTCTTGGATATTCATATATTCTTGTGCTCCATGTCATCACTCAATTTGCTAAGACCCTGCTCATGGTTTTCCATTCTTTTCATCATCTGTTCTTTTACGTGTATGAATTCAAATGTCTTGTCTTCCAGTTCACTGATCTTTGCTTCTGCATGTTGAAATCTACTGTTTTATCCCTCCATTGTGGTTTTCATATCCTCAATTGTGCCCTTCATTCTCATAAGTTCTGCCATTTGTTTTTTCAAGTTTATGAATTCTTTATGGCTGTCCAGTGTCTTCTTTATATCCTTCATCTCTTTTGTCATATCTTTCCTCAGCTCACTGATTTGCTTTTTATAATTGATTTAGGAGATCTGTTTGATTATTAATTATTTGCTTCAATTCCTGTACCTCAGATAAAGTGATAGTTTGTTCCTTTGGCTGGCCCATATTTTAATATTTCCTAGTGTGGCTTATTATCTTAAGCTGTCTAGGCATCTGATTTTCCTGGTTAGTTTATTCTGGAGCTCATTTTCACTCTTTTACTTAGGGATTTCTTTTTGTTTGTTTTGCTTTGTTCTCTATCCTTTGGTGTTCAGTTCAGCATGTTCTACACCTCTAACTTAGGTTGAATTTAGTTGATGGGCATTTTTCTCTTCTTGTTTTTCTGATTCTTGTCCTGTCTCTGTGTGCCCTTTTTGTGAGAGGGTCTCCTCAGATGTAGTCGACCCCAGTCATGTTTTCCTAGTCTAGAGAGGCCAAGGTTTCAGGAGGAGGGTATGGAATTTCCCTGAGAATGAGATCCTCCTGTGAGGCCTTTAGACTCGGTGCTTTTCCTAGCCAGTCCAGCAGGTGGCACTTGCCAATCCACAGCTCCTCCACCAGTGTAAGGAGTTGCAGTGTCTTCAATTCTTTGGTTGACTCTGACCCTGTTGGGAGCCTGGCTGATTGAAGAAGGTTTCTGATTTCCAACCCCTGGTGTCTGAATTCTTTGAAGGAGGGCTGCCAATTGAGCTGCCCCTCTCCCAACTTTTCTTGTGGGAAGTTATGCCCTTTAGGGAATTGCATTCTCTACCAGGTTCATTGCTTTGATGTCAGACCTATCTCAGCTCTCTGTTGCCTGGATCCAGTTGCAAATGTCTGAGGCTTTCTGTAAAGAGCTACTTAGAATATTTATTTTAAAAAGACAGAAAGGAAAAAAAAATGAAAGAGAAAAAGAGAAAAAGAAAAGTCCCTTTTTAAAGCCTTTCCTCAGCCTGGAAATTTTTTCAGTTTCAGAATAGACTATTTAAAGATGGCCTTTAGCTGTTATCTGGATAACTACTCTCCAACAGCTTTAATTCTGCCCTTGCCAGGGGCTATTGAAGTGTAAAAATATAAGGAGTCAGAGAGCAAGAAAGGAAAATAAGCAAAATGTAGAAAAAAGAAACTAAAAACAACAACAAAAAGCAAGACTATTTGGAGCCAGGGAATGTGTGCCTGCTTGTATGTGCCCCCTCCCCCTTCCTAGAGCCCAGCCCTTCTCTAGCACCCCCAGGTCCAAAAGTTAATTAATTAATTTCTTAATTAATTCTGCAGTTGAGGCCGGTTTGCGCTCCCCTTCTTGCTCTTGGCAGATTGTTGTTTTTCCTTTCAGGGAGCCAGCTGTAAGAGTCCACGGGGTCTCCGTAGGGTGGGGCACCAGACCCCTGGTCAGGGGAACTTACAGATTTTGCTGCAGTTCAGCTTTTCCACCCATTCCAGTCTTGTGTACGATGTGTGACTAGTCGCTGGAGATGACAAAAACACTGTTTCATACAGTTCCTGGCTGATTACTAGCCCTAGAAGAGAGACTAAATTCCATACCTCACCACTCTGCCATCTTGCCTTGCCCTTCTGTGGTTTTGCTTGTTAATTGTTTTAGAATTCTCCTCTTTACAGGGGCATGGTTGTCCCCTCTGTTTCCCAAAAGATAGACCTCCCTCTCCTGGGTATTTTGCTTTAGCAAGCCTTTGTCCTAGGCTGTTTACCTCTATAGCTTTTATAGTCATTTTGTTGCCTCACAGTGCTGTTGCCTGAAGGGCAAATTCTGGAAATAGGGTCAGTGGGGAGAAGACTTTCCCTAGGCAGTCTTTCCCAGCCTAAACTGGGCCAGGGATCCATGCAGGGGTTGCAGAATAGCTCCACAGTACCTAGGGGAGGGGATTATTAATGGCTCCAAAAGCTCCGATGATGACTTTCTGAAGCTGAACTTTCCTGGCCTTCCCAGCAAAAGCAGCCCTTCAGCTAAGTGTCTTGTGCATCCATGAGGAAACGCTGCATCTTTACATTTCTGCTGCCTCTGCCCTTTTCCAGGGAGTGTTGAAACAATACCTGCCCTCAGAGCTTGGAACCAGTGATCCAAATTTGCTAATCAAAAGCTGTGCCCACCCCTATTCTTAGGGAAGAGGATTTTTATGTCCCTTTCTGTCACCAGCAGCTAGCCAGGGACTATTAAGTTGAAGCATATGAAATTGCTGTTGTTATAAGTCAAACTAACAATAGGCAATACCGTATGGTTTAACCTAGTAATTTAAGATATTAAAATGAATTGGAAAGAAATTTTACTTTGTCTGTTATTGAAATACAGAACAAGTATTTTAATAGAGGACAAGAAAGATTATGGTTTGTATATGGAGATAGCCTGGATTCAAATCTTTAATTGGTCATTTTATTTTCTATTTATCTTGAAATGTTACTTAACTTCTGTAGGCTTCCATTTCCTCTCTTGTAAAGGCCAAATGCAGCAGAGTGCTCCACATATTAGACATGATAAATGAGCTGCAATAAGAGAATGTTTAACTAAATTAGAGTTCTTGCATTAAATGAAATATTAAACAGCTCTCTGTACTTAGTTTATAACATAATTTTAATGACATTGGATGATTCTTTGATATGAAGCTCAGTGAAACAAAGCAGAATATAACATTTGTGTGTGTGTGTGTGTGTTTCAACATTGTAACCTTATTTTCAGATTAGACTAACACTGTTTTTGAAAGACTCAGAAACTTAAACTTGATCCAGAAGTTACAAAGTATTCATAACCAAAATGTTTATATAGATTGAAAGATAAATATAAAAACAAAAAGTAAGAAACTGAAAAATATGGCCTGATAATTAAGTTCAAAGTCTTTCTAATATAAAATCAAACAAACAATGGAATGATTAAGAATACTATTGATAATTCGACTACATAAAACCATTGCAAAATTCTTTCTAAAGAAGAAAACATGTTTTCTTTGAAGTAATCAATTTATGGGAAAGAATAAAGTTTAGTATTCTTTATATGGGAGCCCTCTCTCCCTCTCCCTCTCCCTCTCTTTCTCTCTCTCTCTCTCTCTCTCTCTCTCAGCAGAACCTGAACAGTCTTAGAATCTACACCTTACATCACATTCCTGCTGAGAAAGAGAAGAGCCTTTCTCCAATCATAGAATATAAAATGGAAGCTTTCTTAGAATCTCTGGCAGCTCAGGTGGTGCTTGTAACAACTCCTTCATGCAGGTTTTTTATCCACCCAGGACTTTCAATCAAGAACTAGTGAGAACAAAGAAATATCACTGGTTTCTGCAGCAGTTGCAACAAGATGCATTTTTGCAGCTGTGGCGACACAAAACTAGACTTATTATCTATGGCCCAGAGTCAATGGACAATGACACTTAGAAATGCAAGGAAAACAATGAAACATAGGCCGGAGGACTGGTATACAACCCTGCTTAACAGAGCATTACTCATAACTAACCAAAACTAAGAAACAAACTGAAATATAAACCTTTTTACCAGTTTATCATTTTAAGTACATTGTGACACACCCCCAAGATACATAATTACTAAACAAACTAGTAATCATATTTTACATAAACCTTTAAAAACATGAAAACCCTTATAAGTAAACTGAAATACTTATGTTCAGAAAAGTCCTTTGTAATGACAGACATAGGTCCTAGGAAGGAAAAAGTGAAAGTGAGTCTAGGGTGCTCATTTTTCAGAACTAATAGACCTGTAAAGAGAAAGGGAAAAGCTGTGCCCTCGGGAAGCAGCCTCTGAGTGGCCATCTTTCCCAGGGGAGGAGCATGGGCTAAAAGCTTTTAAAAACCCTAGGTCTTGGGACCTTATTATTAGAGTGTATATTTCACTTAGGAAAAACATCTAGCCAGTGCCTGTCTAACTAATTTTAGATTTAGAAAGAAACAAACCATGAGTTACAGGAAAGCATGACCTGAAAGTCTCTTGAATTTAGATTACCTGGCATTTCAAGTTGTTTTCTACCCTCTTCTCAAGGTTACCATATTTTTTTAGTTCTCATAAATCAGATTCATAGGGCAATCTGTCATTCTTATTATATGGTTGGTGAAGTCTTGTAGCATTTTTCTTCTTACATTGTTTCAATAAAGTACACACTGAAGTAATTTATTTGCAAATCAGTGCCTTGCATTATGCAGGGTTATTTTATCAAGTGATGGTTTTACCATTGTTGAGTCATGTAATTTCTATTTCATAGTTGAAATGAGTGTTTAGTATTAATATATTAACAAAAGTGTGTTGATGTGTTCTCATACAATTATCTTAACACTTACTGAATATACAGCTATGCCTATAGGCAATCATGAAATCATCTGTTGTGGTAAACAATGTCTGAAAATTAGAAATATTTTTTATATTTATGCCATTTTATATTTTAAAAACAACCACATCATCGGTTTATGAGTTAAGTCTGCCTTAGAAAATGCACTGTGCCCAATAATTTGTGGTTAAGTCCCTAATTTGTGGTAATGCTCATTATTCAAAATAATTTTTGAGGTATTGTTTTGAAGTGACTTTCTGTTCATTTTCTAGTTCAGAATATATTAGTCTATGTAAACAAATGGTATATAATTGGATTTAACATTACCATTTTGCCAAGCTTAAGTCAATTTAAAGTATGATGAAGCTAAATGCTATGTAGAAGGGTAGAATATAGGTGGAATACTCTTTGGTTTTTCATCATTTAAACATTATCTGTTTAAATGTTTTTGAATACATAGATCGTATAAAGCACTTTGAATGGCTATAGAGAAGTAGTTCTTCAAATAAAAATAATTGAGCAGAACTTGGAGTTTATTTAGCCCCACTTTTTTACACAGGAATACTTGATTGATGACAGTAGCAGAGCTGGCCAAAAATATATGCTCCCCTTTCCATGGTATAGAGTTGCCATACTCAAGCTGCCCACTTTCCATTTCTCTTGTAGTTGGGACTATTTATGTGACTGAGTTCTAGCCATTGGAATATGAACACTGTACCAATTACAGACTGAGATCAATGATGTTCCTCTTTACTCTCCCATGCTGTTTTCCATTCTTGCTAACGTCGATTTGAGCTCCCAGGTTGGTCTTGGAAACCATGCATTGCAGGTAGCAGAGCCTCTGTCAAACTAGATACCTGAATAAATGGATGGATGTGCATAATCCAAAATGATTTTGTGTGTGTGTTCATGTATGGATGCTAACCCACTTAAAATTCAATGACTATGTATCCTCTGCTTGTGTTATGCACACCTCAATTAAGCAATATTTACTGCTGTCAAATATGTTAAATACTGAAAGTTTTGGGCAAAAGACCTGGGTATTATGGTTACTTCTAATGCTCTGTGTGTGTGTGTGTGTGTGTGTGTGTGTGTGTATGTGTGTATGCTTCAAATGGAAAATGACCAAAACAGTTATTTCAAACCCACCAAATCTTATTGAGATAGAATTATTTCCAAAGACTGGGTAAATTTGCTGTAGTGCTAAATGACAGAACTTTAGGAAAAGTGAGACTATGAGAGCCTGGTGGCAGGGAAATAGGCAGATCATGAACCAGGATTTTAATTTTTATATTATAGTTTAATATACTACACTATACTATAAAAAGCAATAGAGGTATAATTAGGAACTCTACTCTCATAAAGGAGAAATGAGTACTATGTGAAAACAAGTAGATGCTATGGGAACCAATCACTGGTAGATAGTATTCTCAATAGCAGAGAAAGTGAAAGTTATTTCATAAAGAGACCACCACAAGTAAAATATAAGGAGACATTAAAGTTTGTGTTCTGTTCAGAGAATACTGCTAAGATGCTTTTGC
Source organism: Choloepus didactylus (assembly GCF_015220235.1). NCBI lineage: Eukaryota > Metazoa > Chordata > Mammalia > Pilosa > Megalonychidae > Choloepus > Choloepus didactylus. The sequence continues at coordinate 151,871,377 of NC_051310.1, read as the reverse complement.
AAATGTAAGGAGCTTGGGTAAGGCCAAGCTTCAAATAGCAATTCTGGTGAATTTATTCTCCTAAAGAATGGAATTCCTTGACTAGAATTCAGGTTTTAAACATGCAAATTATTCTTTAGGAAACAGCTTTTAAGGTAAGTTGCATCAGATTCTTGAGAGAATATATCTAAGGAGCTAAGAAATTTATGCAAGTCAATACATTTATGAAGGAAACACTAGAAAAGGGGTTCCTTGTAAGTTGTAAGGATTTGAAGGTACCTGGTTTAAAGATACACATAGTTTTGCAGATTCTTTTCAAAATGAAAATATGCAAAATAGATTGGCATTTTTATGAATTCTGTTATACACAGAGTCCATTCCTCCTTATTCATTAAACATATCTCAGTTCTAAATATGCATTTAATAAAAAATATTTGAGTAATAGAAACCTGTCTGGTTTTTGAAGTAAAAGAATGTGCACTCACATTCTGACTTTTTCCTGTGTGTCCTTGTGTAACATATTTTACCTCTCAGAACCTCAGATTTTTTAATCTATAATTAGCAATTTTTATTCCTGTGAGTAGAAGAATTATGTTGGATAATAGGGTGAGGAAAAACAAAGTAATCTAAACTATAATCCTCTCCTTTAATTTACTTAAAACCTAGTGTGTAAAATGTTATATATATATGTAAAATGTTATATATATATATGCTATGTTTTATGAAAACATCAACTGAAAATATCAGAAAAAGGCTTTCAAACTAATAAGGTATCTTTATTTAGTTGAGTAATTACCTCATTTAGTATATTGTTCTGCCAAAATGACATCACACTTTCTAGCATTTTTTATAGCCATTACGTACTGACAACTATAAACAGAGGCCATAAATCTTGTCTTTAGGCAAAAAATAAAAATCACCTTTGCTTTCTTTTAAATGCCTACTCTCCTTAAAAATTAAAGTAAATTAGAGATTTTACAAATTCTATGGCCACATGGCTATATTAATTGTAATATAAAGGTTGGTAAATTTTCAATTCAGTGACCAGGCAAATTATATTCAGTAAATGTTAAAAATGTATTTTGAAATACACATGTACAGTGGGATTCAGTGTTCAACTAACATTGAAAAAACAGTATAGTTTTTAATAATGATAGCAGTTTCTTATTGCAAAGCAGCAAGCTTTGCTGCTCCAAGAAGCAATCAGAGAGGGATGATAGGAACTGGAATTTGAAAAGCAAGAGACACAGTAACTTGGAGAAAGCAAAGGAATTATTTAGTGAAAATAAAACTTTACTGTTTATTAATCTGATATATTTTGACCAAGAAAATGCAGAGACTATCTCATTGAGTCAAAGATGAGAAGGATGAAGGATCAGAATGCATAATTCTTTACTTCCCAATGTTCTTTCCAGTAATGAAAGCAGTGAGAGGTGGTTTGATCTACAACTCTGAGTTTCATCCATTGTAACTTTTTTTTTTCATTAAGTAGATCTATTTGGGCAAAATTTGACATCTATACAATATTGCATGTCTAATCCATGAACATTGTTATTTCTTCATTTTTTTATTGAGAATGTTCACATACCATACAATTATCCAAAGATCCAAAGTATACAATTTCCCACAGTACTGTCATACAGCTGTGCATCCATCACCACAATTAATATTTTTTCTCTATTTTTAGAACATTTTCATTACTGCAGAAAAGAAACAAAGAGAAAAAAAGGAAACTCAAATTCTCCCAGATTTCTATCCACCCCTCTCCATTGTTGATTCATAGTATTGGTACAGTACATTTGTTACTGTTGATGACGGAATGTTAAAAATGCTACTAACTGTAGTGTCTAGTTTGCAATAGGTATGTTTTTTTCCTATGTGCCCCTCTATTATTAACTTCTAGTTATAGTTTCATACATTTGCTCTAGTTCATGAGAGAGATTTCTAATAATTTATACAGTTGGTCATGGACATTGTCTACCACAAGATTCACTGTTTTATACATTCCCACGTTTTAACCTCCAACTTTACTTCTGGTGACATACGTGACTCTGGGCTTGTCCTTTCCACCACATTCACAGACCATTCAGCACTGTCAGTCATTCTTACAATGTGCTACCATCACCTCTGTCCATTTCCAAATGCTTAAGTCCACCCCACTTGAACATCCTGCTCATAATAAGCAACTACTCCCCATTCTTTAGCCTCATTCTATATCCTAGTAACTTTGAGTTTGCATATTATAATTAGTTCATGTCAGTGAGACCCTGTAATATTTGTTCTTGTTGTCTGTCTTATTTCACTCAATATAGTGCCCTCATGGTTTCTTCATCAACCCAATTTTTTAAGACAGTTTTTTTCTCACACCATACATTCACACCTAAGTAAACAATCGATGGTTCCCTGTATAGTCACGTATTTATGTATTCTCCACATCACTACTATCTATATAAGGACATTTCCATTCTTCCACTAAGACGAAAGAAGAATTAAAGAAGATAGAGAGACAAAAGAAAGAGAAAAAACAACAACAACAAAAAATAAAGCCATGACAGCTAGGAAGCAACAGGAAAGATAGCATTAAACTAAAGTAGAATAAAGACAATATCACCAGTGCCAAGAGTCCCATACCACTGCCATATGCCCCCCCCCCCACATGCATTTAGCTTTGGTATACTGCCCTTGTCACAGCAAAGGAAGCATAACGCAATGTTTCTGTTAACTATAGTCTCCAGTTTCCATTGACTATACCCTTCCCCCAATCCCACCCTATTTTCAACACCCTGCAATGCTGACATTTATTTGTACTCCCTCATGTAAAAACATATTTGTACCTTTTATCACAATCATTTAACAATGTAGGTTTCACTGAGTTACACAGTCCCAGTCTCTATCTTTCATCTTTCCTTCTGGTGTCCCACATGCTCCTAACCTTCCTCTTTAAACCACACTCACAGTCATCTTTGTTCAGTATACATAAATTGCTGTGCTACTATCTCCCAAAATTGCATTCCAAACCTCTCACTCTTGTCTTTTCCTTTCTGTCTTTACTGCTCCCTTAGTGTTTCCTCTAGAGCAGGTATCTTGTTCACAAAATCTGTCATTGTCTGTTTGTCAGAGAATATATTAAGCTCTCCCTCATATTTGAAGGACAGTTTTGCCAGATATAGGATTCTTGGTTTGTGGTTTTTCTCTTTCAATATCTTAAATATATCACTCTACTTCCTTCTTGCCTCCATGGTTTCTATTGAGAAATCTGCACATAGTCTTATCAAACTTTCTTTGTATGTGATGGATTGCTTTTCTCTTGCTGCATTCAGGATTCTTTCTATATCTTTGACCTTTGACAATCTGATTATTAAGTGTCTTGGTATATGCTTATTCCAATCTGTTCTGGTTGTGGTATGCTGCACTTCTTGAATCTGTAATTGAATGTCTTTCATAAGAGATGGGAAATTTTCATTATTTCCTCTATTATTGCTTCTGCCCCTTTTCTCTTCTCTTCTCCTTCTGGGACACCAATGACATGTACGTTCTAGTGTTTTCTGTTGTTATTCAATTCCCAGAGACATTGCTCATATTTATCTATTCTTTCTCTCTGTTCTTTTGTGTGTAGGATTTCAGTTGTCTTGCTCTCCAGTTCCTGAGTATTTCCTTCTGCCTCTTGAGACCTGCTGTTGTATGTCTTCATTGTGTCTTTCATTTCTTGTGTTGTGCTTTTCATTTACATAGAGTCTGCCATTTGTTTTTTCAAACTTTTGATTGCTGCCTTGTGTATGCCCAGTGTTTCCTTATACACTTTATCTTTTTTGCCATATCCCCCCTAAACTTTTTGAACTGATTTAGCATTAGTTGTTTAAATTCCCCTATCTCAGTTGAAGTGTAAGTTTGTTTCTTTGACTGGGCCATAACCTTGCTCTTCCCAAGATAGGTTGTAGTTTTCTGTTGTCTAGGCATCTGGCTTCCTTGGTTACCCCAATCAGGTTTTCCCAGACCAGAACGGGCTCAGGTCTAGAAGGAGGCAATAGTATCATGTCTTAGAAGATTGATATACCTGAGAGGCCTCATGCTGCTGTGTTTTTGTGCCAAGAATGTGGCACCTGTCAACCTGTCACTCCTGACTGGTGTAAGCATGTGTGGTCTGTGGCTGATTTCCCAGGCTCTGGGGTTAAATTCTGAATGGAATGCAGTTAGTAGAACTTGGCACCACCTCTTTCCTCTTAGGGAAGATACCCCCCCCACCCAGGGAGATATCATTTGCATTTGAATAGTCTTTCTGACTCTGCTATCTCCACCCTTGTCTGGGTTAGCATGCCGGGAACTGAAAATGGCTGAGGCTTTCTTCACTGAACTGAAAAAAGGACAGAAAGCCCCCTTTCAGGGCCAGTCTGTGGCCACCCTGTTTCATCTGTCAGCCAGAGATAGTACGTGGTCCTTTGGGCTCCCCCTCCATCCCAGACAGGTCCTCTGGCTCTGCAAGGTCAGTCATCACCAAAAGGCTCTGTCTTCTTGTTGGGGATTCATAGCTTGTGTGGAGCAGTCAACATTTGTTCATTTTAACCTCAGTTGGAGTTCGGCTCATGTATACTCACTTATTCAGAGAGTGCTGCTCTCTTCACAGTGAGACTTTGCAATTCGGGCTGCCATGGGGGAGGGGCTCTCAGCAAGGGTCTGCAGTTTTTACTTACAGATTTTATGCTGCAATCTCGGGCATTCCTCCCAATTCACATGTATGCATGATGAGTGGACGGTCACATTTGTCCCCAGCAGTTATTCCAGATTATTTACTAGTTGTTCCCGGTTGTTTAATAGTTGTTCCAGGGGGATTAACTAGCTTCCACTCCTCTCTATGCCACTATCTTCTTTCTTCTCTGCCTGTAATTTTTTAGTCTACATCAGTGAAGACATTGCAGCTGAGTAGGGGCTTGATATCCTCTGAGCTTGGTTAATTGAAAAGGAATATGGGCCTAAGGCCAAGGTGGGAGAAGTAGGGAATTAAGGATTAATGGTAGGGAATACTCAAGAGGTATCTCTTTTGCTTGCTGAAATCTCATGTAGAAAATTAGGAATCTTTGATTTCATAAAAGAGATATTCCTTCTGAGCCAGATATCCAGATACACAGCATACTCTAAATCCAACCCCCGCTTTTGTAAACAAATCCAGAAGGATATAGTGAAGTATTGTTTGGCCTTCTAACTTTCCATTGACTCTACTGATTTAATCCTTTTGTATACACTTTTATAAGGATGACCCGCTGACTGGGTTACTTAATTAGGTTTTTGATGTTCCTTTGTGTGTAATTTAAACTTGAAAGAAAAATTATTGAAATGTGGGAAAACCAAATTGTTTGGGAGTAGTTCAACATCTCTTCATCTATGGCCATAGTTGTGCTGAGGAGATGCACTTCTGTCCTTTAAAGCATACCATTATTTTATTTAGGCTTGTTTTAGGAGCAAGTGAGGCAAAAAAAAAAAAAAAAAAGAAAAAGAAAAAAAAAAGATGTGCTTTCAATCTGTCTCAATTCTTAATTGTGTCCAATATGAATGACTCCAGCATTGATTCAGTGAAGAAAATCACATATATCCCCCTGTAAACTTGAACTTGCTAAATAAAAGCAATTTGACCCCACAATGGAGGGGTAAAATGGCTGAATTATATGGGTAGAGAAGTATTATGTTGGTACTCTAAACTGGTCATTCTTGATTATCAGTGATATTTGCTTTGTGTATTTATTTCAAAGCCAGCCTTAACATAAGAAATTCAATCTACTCCTTAATAACAGGGGTACAAGATATTATGGTATCTTATTTATCCAGGTATTTTTCTTAGTGAGAAAAGCTTCCAGGAGCTTCTTCAACAGGTGGGTACTGAAAGTCATACTGACTTTTCAGTTGATTAAAAACCTAATTGACAAAAATAAAACTTTATTAATAAAAAATATAGAAGAATATTGTAAATGGATTACAATTGGAAACCTGTTGAAATACCTTATAAAAACATGATTAATGAAGTAAAATATTGATAACTTTTGGTATCTCAAAATTCAAATTCTATTGTATGAAAGATACAATTTAACAAAGCTGAAGGACAAGCCAGAGTTTGGGAGAAGAAAATATACATAGAACTGAAAGCAATTGAGTATTCCAAGTGTTTTTAAAAACTACAAATGATAAAAATAATAGAAAAGAGCAAGTTATAAGAATATGCAACTGAAAAACCAGAAGAGTTAATAAGCAATGAAAGATACTCAATTTTTCATGAAATAAGAAAATAAAAATTAAGTTTACAATAAGTTACTATTTCACATCCAACAGAAGGCAAAAAATCAGAAAATATCTCAATACCAACTGAAGAAAAGGAAATTCCAGTAAGTGCCTAAATTGGAAAAATTACTCTAAAGAGCAATTTGACAATATTTTATAAAGTGAAAGTGTAAATTATTCATGACTCAATAAAACCACTTCCAGTTGGATACCCTTGAGAAAATCTTATGCACATCCACCAGGAGATATAAAATATTGTTCACTGCAGACCTGAATTTAATAGAAAAATAATGCATATAACCTAAATCCCATTGATAGTAAATTGGACAACAAAATTGTGGAATTTTTATGAATGGAACACTATGTAACAGTTAACATGAATGAATATAATTTTGAGTTGAGTAACTCATGTTAGAAAATGATGCATGGATATCATTAAAAGTGATAATATATTTTTTCATGTATCCAAATATATTGGAAAATTACAAGACTATAAACTGGAAAAATACCCTTGAGAGGGTATGGAAAAGGGAAAGTAAGACAGAACATAAGAGGCTTTAATTGTGTCTGTTGTTTTGGGGTATCTGTATGTACGTGTGTATGTGTGTGTGTGTGTGTATAATGTGAAGCAAATGTAGCAGCACCTAAACCTTTATTACTTATTTGTGGTAGAAGCACAGTTGATACGGGTATTTTTTTTCCTTCATGGTCTCTCAGTTTTGTATATATACTTTAAAAATTACCTTTTAGGGAAACATCTTTGTTTCAGGAAGAATGCATTGGTTGTTCTCAGTTATGAAATGCAGAGGAAATAAGCATCCATGTCCTTGGATAAGTTACTTGGAGGTCTTTTATATCCTCATAAAGATGGGCCAGTCATTTATGGAGATGGTTTTTAGGGAATATGTGATCAAACTTACTTTTGGGTCAGAAAACCTTTTAAGAGGAAAAAATGTAAAGATACTTTATCCACCTCTGAAATGGTTTACGTTCTCCCTAAAAAGAATTTCCTCTGGAAGAAAAGTTGACCAAATTCCTCAGAAGGAATTCACGTCAGATGTAAGAGTCTGGACTGAAGTCTCTGTGGACTTCAGGGCCTGAGAGCTCTTGGAGCAAAGCTGTTGTGAGCTGCTCTGTGGCTGAAGTTAAAAGATGCCCCACCAAAGAAGCACCTTTGTGTTCTGCCAGACATTTGGAGAACTGGCTCGCTCAAGAGGGAAAAATGATAAACTGTAAAAAGGGAAGCACAACTGTGAGGCACTGCTGTAACCAGTGCAGAGGGAAGGATTGAGATTGACTTAACCATTTTCTTACACCATTTCCAAACACCAAACTGATGATGTTGTTTGTTGAGTTAAGAGATATGTGGCTCTTCAATTTACAAAAGAAATCTGCTAATGTAAAACTATTTTAAATTCTTTGGGACCTTGCTTAGCCTACTTTAGGGAGGAGTGTGCTCCTTCTCGACCTCAGATTTGGATATTTGATCCCATGTTCAAAGAGAAGTAGGAACCTTATATTCCTTTTGCTTGCCTTTAGCCTTGAGCATTAATATAAGTTTGATAAACATCCTGCAAGAACATATTAACCATTTTGTATGTAATAAAAAGGCTTAGAGAAGGTAAGCAAACTGCCTGTAGTTACATAGCACAATGACTTGTAAGCAGAGCATATTTATTAAATGAACAAATATTTAAAAGCTAGAACCATGGTTTAAAGCAAGGACTGACTACATGGTTCATGTCCTTCCACTATATCTCACAGCTGACATGTAAATATCTTACAGCTTTGGCTATATTCCCTTAAGACTGATAAATAGCATTAGAAATGTTCTTCCAACTAATTCACAAGCCCTACAGAAGGTGATTTTTTTTTTTTTTTTGATATTTCTGCTTCATATATATTTTGGGGTATTTTCCATGCATGAATAAGCCATGCATTTCATTTCAAAACTGCTTCTATGATTCTCAAGAATGTCAAAAGTTTGAAAAGTACCCATATACATTTAGGATGACTTTTAAAAGTGTTTATCAAAGTTAGCCTTTTTTTTGGAACAACAGTTTCATGAATAAGAGAATTATTTAAAAGCTAATTGCCTCTTCATTATGAATTATTAGAATTATCATGTATATCTTAAGCTTGCTTTGTGCATTATGTTGTCGTTTGAACATAGCATCAATCACATTAAATGATTGGAGATAATTGTAGAAATGTTTGCTTTTGTTTCTGTACATATTAATCTGTACTCTAGGTTTGAATTAGTTTATTGAATAAGTGATTTGAAGTCACCTTGACAATTGCAAAGATTAGAAATTGCAGAGATTAGAGATTAGAAACATATTTTGTGCAAATAAATAAACTAAAAATTACATGAGATGGTCAATATATCCATGTGTTATCTTGACTTTCTTGTCTGTACTTGAAGGTGGGATCAGGGATTGTGAAGAACAAAAGAGGGACTTCTCAGAGAATCCTCCCTATATACTGAGTGGAATTTGGGAATCTTTTTGCTAAGACCAAAAAGTACTTTTGAAGCATTTTGACTTCCTGGTGAAGAGCAATACATCTCTGACTTTGGAATGGTGCTTTCTTTACATTCCAACAAGTCAGTAAAGAGTAAAATTGAACTCACACATTCAAAAGGGTAAGGGATCATTAAAATGATAATACTAAAACCAAATGCTTGGCATTTGAAGCAAAATTACAAGTGGGAGATTATGCTTTTGATGTACCTTCCCAGCTCCTCCTTTCTCCATGGACCTGTAATGAATTCAGCTCTCACTGAATGTTACCATGTTTTTGTTTGTTTTTTTTTTTTTTAAAGAATCTAAGCTATTTATTATAGGTACATAAAATGGTTTAATTTCCTTTACTCATAAACTACAATTGATGTATACTAAAGCTCCTTTTCTATCCCTTATTAACATTTTGGGCAGTTTGCGTTATTTTTCCATATAGCAGAAATTCACTAGATGGCTTTACATTTAAGGGTGGACATGTGTGGAGAGCCGTCTCCCGGGACGGGCGTAGCGCATGCGCTGTAAACCTGCTCCAAAGTCCCCCCGCCCATCGAATGAGCCAAGATGGCGCCCATATCCTGCTTCTGCTTATGACGTGCACACTCACTATTCCTATCTGCCAATTGAGTGCATATGCGCGGCGCTAGATCATTGGTTATGAGTAGAGTACTTAAGAGTTTGCCCAAGCGAACCTCGGGGAGACAGCCCACTAGGAGCCATACCTGACGGCCACATCGAGGCTGCTCTCCCGCGAGGCACTCTGCCCCGCGTGGAAACCTGTAACAGAGAATGCTTATCTAGCTTCAGTAAAAGACTTGCTCTCGCAACCGCCGTGTGGCTCGAGTCGTGACTTCCAGCCAGGTCAGTTTGCGTGGTCTGCATCTCTCTCTCTCTCTCATCCCTTGTTTCTCCCCTCGCCGGCCGGGGAACAGGGGTCGAGCGGGGCGGCGCCGGACAAGTGGTGGCCCGTACGGGGAACGCTCCTCCTCCTGCCTCGCTCTCGACGGTCCCTCTGTGAGGAGAGCAGCGCTGCGCATCGAGCTTACGGCGGACTTCCCGCGCCTGATCAACGCGAGAAGGTGAGTGCGTCTTATTACATGATAGTTAGGGCCCGTGGGTTTTCAGGTGACCCCGGGGGACTCGGAAGAGCTCTCCGAGTGACTGAAGTATAGTGCCGACTGCAATCATGGGGCAGTCCGGAAGTTCACCTCTCTTAGCTCCCTTAAAGAACCTTTTGAAACAACGGGGTATCTCGGTCAGGAAAAGCTCCCTTCAGCGTTTTCTTGATGATGTTGATACTTTTGCCCCTTGGTTTGCCTGCACCGGCAGCCTTAGCCTACCCTCTTGGATGAAGCTCGGTCGCGACATAGACCGAGCGCGCCAGACGGGCGTGTGTATGGACCCGATTCTAGTACCCATATGGGAGACCGTCCGTGCGGTCCTTGAACTAGAATCGGCTGCCGGCCTAAGCCCGTCCTCTGCCTTGCAAGAAGCACGGTGCGCGCTCCAAGAAACCCAGTCAGTTTCGTCAGCGGACGGCTCCTATAAGGGCAAACCGCCGGAGTCCAGTGACTCTGACTCAGAGTCAGATAGCGATACTGGCGAGGAGGCGGAAGCATCCCCGCTACTTGAGTGGGAGGAGCCTCCCGCCACACCCGTGCGGCCTTCCGCCCCGCCAATGTCTACCGCTGCACCCCCAGGGACACCCCAGCTCCCAACTGACGCCTTGGGCGGTCCCACCAAAGGACCTCGCCGAGAGCTCCCTCTAGTGGCCATGCCCAGTAAATGTAATTATCCTTTGCTGCCAGACCCGGAAACCCCGATGGGCCGGTCAGGGGAGGGGCAACCTTTGCCGTACCCCCCGCCCGAGTACACAGGCCCTCAGGACCCTTTGCCATTAGGTAGTGGTGGGAGACATTTCTGGAGATGGAACCCTTTCACAACATTTAGACCTTTTGGCATGCTGGGTGGCTACCAGCCACTTGAGCCGCAGCCAGTCTCAGAAATGTACCCGGTTATTATCAATCCCCAAGGTGGCAATCAGCACGAATCATATGATTACAAACTATTGAGGGAATTGAGGCAGGCCGTCCATCAGTATGGCCCCAATGCCCCTTATACCTTGAACATGATCGAGAACCTCTCTGCTCTAAATCATACACCCGCAGATATTTTTCAGCTAGCCCGTGCTTGCTTGCCGTCAGGCCGATTCATAGATTGGAAAGCATGGTTTGAGGAGTTAGCTGAAGAGCAGGCCGCAAGGAATGCGGCGGGGAGACGTGGCGGGTGGAATGCTGACATGCTGTTGGGGAGAGGCGCCCATGCCCAGAACCAAACGGGTTTCCCACAAGAGGTCTACGCCCAGATCTTCCGCTGTTTTGTGGGTGCCTGGAAAAAGCTAACAGGTAAGGGAGAGGCTCAGGCCTCACTCAGCAATATACACCAAGGCCCCACAGAACCATTTGCGGATTTTGTAGCCAGGATGCAAACCGCAGCTGAGAGAATCTTCTCAGATCCAGGAGTAGCAGAGACTGTGGTTAAGCAAATGATTTTTGAGCAGTGCAACAAGGAGTGCAAAGTTATCCTGGCACAAAACAGAGCAAAAAATTTGACAGAGTGGGTCAGGCTCTGTAGAGATACTGGCAGCCCTTTAACTAATGCAGGTCTAGCTGCCATGCTAGCTAGCTCCCTACAGGTGGCTACAAAAGGCCCGAGAACCTTAGGGGCAAAGTCTAACGGGTGCTATGGCTGTGGCCAATCAGGGCACTTTAAGAGAGATTGTCCCAATAGACGTCAGCCCCCTGCCACTCAACGGTTTGGCGAACCAGGTGCAGTAACCAGGCCGTGTGGCCGTTGCCACAAAGGCCCTGACCCGGTGCTCAGCTGGGCCAGAGGCTCTGTTTGTGTTTTTCCCCAGGAACCAGGACGTCAACCAGTGTGGGTTCCGGAAAGACTGGTGAGAACCGTGACATCACCTGAAGAAGCCAAGGAACAGCTGTCAGAAACGCCAACGAATATACAACCTGAACCATTAGACCAAGCCTCCGACCCTGCTGATGATGGCGACGACCGACAAGACGATAATAGTAGGACTGACCACCCCGCGGTTGCCCAAAAAGAGGATCGGTAACTCTGTTCTTTGCTCTCCTATAGCAATCCTTCTAATCTGCCTTTTTCTTTTTTTTAGTGGAACTGTGGTAGCGCAGGAGAGTGGTCTTTGGGGCCTGTGGCATCATCCCCCGACCCTGGCCCCATTCTCTGCTGGGTCTCCCGCCTCTCCTGTGTTTTTCACTCGTACCCTGTCTCTAGGTCTCCACCACCTGCCTTCTGACAGAAATATTTCCTCCACAAGCTTCAACGAGTCCTTCCCCCTCACCAATGACACACTGATCCTCTCTTTTGCTAACCTCTCTGTCAAGGTTGTCAACACCACAGTTGCGGCGAATGCTACTTGTGAAACTGGTAATGGCGAGTTAAGTAAGGGAGTCTTGCTTGAATTTCTTAACGTTACAGGGAAGAGCCGCCAGTCTTGTGAAGGGATCTTGAGTAAAAATGAGACTCAAAGGTGCCTTTTCCTTCCAGGGTTTGCTCCTACAGTCTGCAACCGTTCCAAAGACCCGGATGCCTCGCCGCCCCGCTATCCTAGTGTATCGCCCAAGTTATGTCTGGCTCCCCGTCAAGGCAACCGACTGGGTTGGCCCTGTTTCTCAAGTTGTTTCACTTAACAATATCCCCTTCTCTAAGTCTAGGCGTCCAAGAGGCATACCTTACCCGAGACGTGCTACGCCGCCACAATCAGATGCTGAACTTAAATTTCCAGGCCATTCAGAAACTCCTAGCGGAGATAGATGAACTTGGACTAGAAATAGATGGACTCTGGAGAGTTCTCCAGCAGACGTGTGATACCCGATGGTTATTCGGGAGGCTTTGTGTCACCCCGGTTAGGGTGAACTTGACAGAGGAGCAGCAAGATGTCGCCGAGTGGCTCAAGGACACTTATCTCCCCAACTTCACCAATCTCTCCGACCAAGTGAAATCCGACCTTCAGGGACTTGAGAACATTAGGAAATTGAAGCCTGTTAGTTTCGACCTTTCCACACTGGGCGAGACTGTAAAAAATCTGTGGGACCAAGTCACCTCTTGGTTCTCTTGGCCCAATTTGACTAATTGGATTCTCTTGATGGTGGGACCATTGGTGGGATTAGTCATTGTTAAATCTTTGCTAGAACGCCTGTTTCAAGCGCGGCAGTACCGTGTTACCACTATGATGGCTATGTCCTCCACCTTTGATACCCCCAACAGCGACCATTCTGATGGCCATACCCCATCCTGGCCGCCTCGGGCGGGGCACTCGGGAGCGAGGTTTGTAGCTAAGCACGCAGCTGTGTCCCGGGTATAACGGGCGACGCCAGCAGTCATAATTTTTGTCTCAGGTAGATCCCTAAGGCAGAGTCATAGTTGTGGCCAGACTTGACTCTAGCCAATGCATAGGGACGCCTAGTGACACCTCCGACTCTGGTTAATGCTATCCCTGCCCCCGCCTTTGTCCCCCAGTTGCAAAGCAAAGCACTGCAGGGAGAGTCATGTTGTTTCCAGCTCACGGACTCTCCTGTCTCCATATGAGGTGAGCATTCTGGTCGGTGCTAGAGGCTCCGCCGCTAAATGGCTGAGACCTAGTCCAGACTCCCCAAAGCACCGGAACAAATTGTGAGCCATCTGGGTTCACGGGAGCACACTCATCACTGGGGACACTGGGTCGATATAAATAATAAAGGGGGAGATGTGGAGAGCCGTCTCCCGGGACGGGCGTAGCGCATGCGCTGTAAACCTGCTCCAAAGTCCCCCCGCCCATCGAATGAGCCAAGATGGCGCCCATATCCTGCTTCCGCTTATGACGTGCACACTCACTATTCCTATCTGCCAATTGAGTGCATATGCGCGGCGCTAGATCATTGGTTATGAGTAGAGTACTTAAGAGTTTGCCCAAGCGAACCTCGGGGAGACAGCCCACTAGGAGCCATACCTGACGGCCACATCGAGGCTGCTCTCCCGCAAGGCACTCTGCCCCGCGTGGAAACCTGTAACAGAGAATGCTTATCTAGCTTCAGTAAAAGACTTGCTCTCGCAACCGCCGTGTGGCTCGAGTCGTGACTTCCAGCCAGGTCAGTTTGCGTGGTCTGCATCTCTCTCTCTCTCTCATCCCTTGTTTCTCCCCTCGCCGGCCGGGGAACAGGGGTCGAGCGGGGCGGCGCCGGACAGACATGTTCATTGAATTCTAGGCAATTCAAGATGAGTGTAATGATGTAGACTACTTTTAGGCTAAGCCGTACAACCTCACACGCTCAGTGATGGTTTTTCCTATGCTGTATCTTGATGCAGATGAAACCTCAACCATGGATACCACATGTTAAAGACGACAGAATCAAGGTGGAAAGAGCTTTGCCACTTACAAGAAAGGCAAACACTGATTAGAAACACATACTTTGGTTATTACATGAGTGATAAATAAACTTTTTTAGTTGTGTTTCAGCCTTGAAAGTATTTTGAAAGAATTACTAGCCTTATTTTTGTGTTTATTGTTTACTTGCATATGTTTATGGTTTTATCACCCACAAGACAGGTCTAGACAAAATGGTGTTTAGGTTTGGTGTATTGGTGTTTTAGTTTTTTTTTTTTTAAATACATTTTTATTGAGGTATATTCCCATACCATACAATCATCCACAGTGTATAATCAGTTATTCACAGTATAATCACATAGTTGTGCATTCATCACCAGAATCAATTTTGAACATTTTCCGTACTTGTGTTTTAGTTTTACAAACAGAAAATAGAGTATTCACTTCTCTGAGAAGCACTTTTTTTGCTTGCTAAAATATTCCTAATATCTATCTGTGTTTTGCCTGTAGTTTTAATGGATTCATTTTCACTGTTACATATTATTCCATTCTGTGGCTATATTACAAAGTTTTTCCATTATCTTGTCAATAGGCATTTTGGGTTACATTCAGTTTTTGTTCAAAATTTCCCTTCGATAGAATTTTTAGAATTAGCTTTCCTTTCCTTGATGATATATGATGGTATTTTAATTATAATTTCATGGCTATTGATCTGCTAATGGGAAATATGAAAATTTTATTTGTCCTTTGTATCCAAGTATAAGCCACATATCTCCATGTACTTAGGTATTTTTAAGGTCTTTCAATAAAATTTTATAATTATCTTCATACAGATCTTGCATTCCTCTTTTAGTTTCATTATAGTGATCTTGTATATTTTGTTGTTATTGCAAATATGTATTTCTCTTTCATATATGGACAGTCAATTAATTTTGGATTTTTATTTTATTTAATGAACCTTAATAAACACTAATTTACTTCTTTGAGGTTGTTTTATTTTTTTTGATGTTGTTGTTGTTTGTTTGTTTTTATTTTACAACTGTTCTTGAGCAGAACAGAAGCTGCCCGACAAGGAACATCAAGTTCAAGCTTCCTGTGCTGAGGGTCTCCAAAACAATCCACAGGTCTGATGTTTCACTAGAAGGGCTCACATGACTCAGAAGCTATTGAACTCACATTTATGTTTATTACAGTGAACGGATACAGATTATCATCAACAAAGGGAGAAGTTGCATGGGCAAGGCCAGGAGAAACCAGATGCATACTTCCAGGTGTCCTCTTGCAGTGGAGTTGGAGATGCACTTAATTCTCCCATCAACAGTGTAGGAAAACATGTTTGAAGTGTTGCTAATAAGTGGAACTCACACAAGCCTTGGTGTCCATGGTTTTAATTGGAGGTCATTTCTCTAGGTATGCAGTGCTGACCTCAGATCTCAGACCTCAGACCCAGAAAGCAAACACAGACATCATAAATCAAATGGTTTGCGTAAACTTAACTGGTCACATTGGTACAGCATGGTTCAAGGCCTCAGGCATGCAAAAATATTCTTATATGGCAAAATATTCCAAAATATCAGACTTTATCTCTCAAGAGCTGGCCAAGGATCAGTCTTGAAGACAGTCCTTTCTTTGGAAAGTGCAGGGTTTGACAAACCCAGACCTGTTGAGTTAACACTTTCCTGTATGACTTCATTAAGGAAACCCATACCTTTGCTTTTTACCCCAGGCCAATTTGCACTCAGGTTCCCTGGGCCAGTGGAATTTCTAGATGAAAGCTACAAAGTGCTCCAAAACCCTAACCTTGGCCTCTTTCTTAAACTGCAGATTTCATTTCAATTCTAAATGGTAGACCCCACAGGAGGTTGCCTCCAGGAATCTTGGTCCAGAGAAAAATGTGGTCTCTAGTGTACCTGTGCCCAATTCACCTGAAGCTGCCAGCTTATTCATGCATTTAGAACATCTGGTAGGCAGCCTGTGCTGTAGGACTTGGTGTCTGATAACTCCAGAACTACATTTCCTTGTTGTGGTCTATGTTTGTGAAACTTGTGAGCACAACTCTACCCACTGTGAATGATTTCCTTATAGCTGTGCATACTACATGGCCTGAATGGAAAACAATACATTTGATAAATTTTTCTTGTGAAACAGCAATTCAATGTGTTACCATTCTTCAGCCAGTGAAATTTCCTTCCTTTGCAGCCCCCTGACTTGTCCATATGAGCAAAAGTCTGGGTGTGTGGAAATGCAGTGCTGAAAATGGAGCAAGAGTATAGGATCTCTCCTTGGCTTTGCTGTTACCTCGTCTTTGAAAAGTCATTTATTAGCCCTCTTTCTGTCCAAATCCTGTCTGATTGTCTCATCTCCTGTGCATATCTGGACATAAGCAAAGATTAGGAAGCCAGTAATAGATTGCTTTGTGACTCCAGATCAGACATTCAGCCCACTGTTGAAAATATTGTTTACCACTGAATACATGGAAAAGATCACCAGACTGGGACGCACATCCTGTGTGCTCTCTAGATCTGGATTTTTCACTTACTGAGTAATTCATCCTTGATGAATTTCAAGTTGTGAGAATCAAATGAAGAGGTGGATGGTCAATATTGTTTTATATATTATTAAGAGGGAAAATTAATCTTCATAGCTTGTAGACTTTGCTCTCTTTATGTAGGAGAAACAGTTTCTCTTGTGCATGTGTAAAAATGGTGACTTAAATCAGAAACACCCACAGCCAGAAGAATATTAAGAAATATAGGAGAAAATCCAAGGAACTGTACAACACCAACAGCGAACTCTTAAGTTTAACTATAGACTAGTTAATAGTACATTTGTATAGTTAATACAGTTATAAAAATACAGTTATAAAAATGTGCTCTCATCAGTTGTAATCAATGAACCACACTGATACAAGGTGTTAATGATAGGATAGTATGTGGGAACCCTGTATTTCATGCATGATTTTTCTGTAAACCCAAAATTTCTCTAGTAAAAAAAAAATACATAGGTGAAAAACAGACAGGTGTAGCCTCTCAGTAGTAAAGTGAAGAGGAAATAAATGTGAGTGGTCAGTAGTTACAAATGGTATAGAAAGGCAAAGGAAAATAAAGACTAAAGATAGCCTTTGAAAACTTACAAGTGACAGGATACCACAATTTCCCCTTCTAGGGCAAATTGCAGTGGTAGTACATCACATGGATCCAGGAACTCTTCACTACATCTATCATGGGGATGCCACACCAAACTCATCCTTCATTGTTGACGTCATTCCCTTTGATATTTTCTTTTCTTTCATTTGCTCCCTTTGGACCTTCAGAGCTTTGATGCAGAATACATGGATGTGGGAAAATGTGAAGACCTATCTGGCATCTTTGGTTGTTGTGGATTCATGTTGCTGAGTAGCAATGAAATATGAGCCCCAAACCATTTGGTCAAGGTACGCTTCAGGACACACCTGTGGTTAAAATGCTGTGGATATTCCTGAAGGAGATTTACGTGTCTCCACCAAACATGTGGTAAACACAATGTGGCCACTCAGCCCCAGTGAGGGTATTCCACACAGTGCTGCTGAGATCCTCCACATGGCATCAGAAGGAAGGCACTAAGCTCACTTTCCCAGAGAGGGCAGTGCTGGCTGCTGCCAGGCATACTTAGTTTCATTCTTCTTGGGATTAAACCAAAGACTCATAAAAACTCTGCAGAGATGGCACCAAGGTACACTTGAGAGCATTGATCATCTTCAAGGATTTGGGTACTGAACCAGGTGGGGGAGTGGGTATGGGTGTGGGTGTGGGTGTTTGTGAGCACATTAATGTTTAACGTTTATGGAGGCATTCATGATCCTTCTTACTTCATTCTTCTCCTCTTCTTTACCCATGCTATCTGCAAACTTATCTCACTCTCTGCTTCACTCTTTCCAAGATGACCTATGTGGATGCATAGAGAATATTTTTACCAGTGTCAAATGGCGGTCATTTCAACCACTGACAATATAATAAACCTAGTTAATGTAAATAGTTTCCATGGAGAAGCCCTTTCTTTCCTCAAGGTACCACATAGTGGAGAGAACTCACTGTCAAGTTCAAAGTTTACCTTAAGACATGTCAGATACTTACCTGCCATCTGTTTCGTTTGTAGGCCCCACAACATGCAACACAGGGTCCACCATAGGAACATTGCCCAATCTCACCCCCATTCAATGCCCAACATGCTCTGTGACCACATGACATTGGGTACTTGTTTCTGTTCCTGCTTCACATCCATGAGTGGAGGTCCATTGGAAGATGTGGCCACATTGAGAGGACTCAGTTTCTTCCTCACTTTGGAGTAGGTTCCCACTGCAGTGGCAGCAATGTGAGCTGTGCACATCCTATGCATATATTGAGATTCTTTCTTCACAGCTTCATATAACATAATTGTTCCCCTCTCACTTGTGCAAATAAGACCTTTCTGTGTTCCCCCTTCTGTCCCCTTTTTGTCAGGGAGAGGAAGAGGAAGAAAGATCCTGCTTTACCCTGCCCCCCACCTCCAGCCTAGGCTCATGGTATCCAGCAGCCGGCTGGTCAGTTACTGCACAGGTAGTCACATACCTTTGTCAGTCACACCAGTCTTCTCTGGGGTGTGGAGAAGAAAGGAAGTTTGGAAACCTTAAGAGACCTTTGGATAAGAGACATATTTCCATTGAGACAAGAGGCTGATGAGTGGCCCCAGCAGCCTACTTCCTGCTCCATCCCTACAAACCACAGGACTGAATATTTTTCTGATCCCTGCTGTTCTAGGGTATATGAGGGTGGTGAAAAGGAAACTGCTTGGCCTCTGTTGAAGACCATTGATGCTTTGCTGCAAGGTAGAAAGCAATACTGGTCTCCCCAGCTTTTAGAAGGGTGGGAAAGGGCTCTTTGGGCTGCTGTGTGCTATTGCTCATCAAAGACTCATTTTCCCCCGTCTATGAATTCAAGGTCCAGCCACCCCAAATTCCACTTGAAAATTTTTTGAAATAGGAAGGTACTTGAATCGTATCCACTCTGGAAACTGAGTAATCTCTATAATCCCAATACACCCACTCCTTTCTGCCCCTCACTCTTGCCCACACCTGTATAAAGTCAAAGTGAGTGAAGGAGCCAGGGGAAGTCTGGTTTATTCAGGCCCTTTCTCACTAGAAAAATCACTGACTATTATAAGGTACTTGTGTCATATTTTTTCCTAAAATAAATGTACTATAAAAATATTTAATTTATTGGACCTCTGAGCAGGTACAATGTGAAACTAAATGTGGTGGGAGTACAACACAACTATCACCCACATCCCTTCCACTGGTCACTTTTGAGATGCTAAAGCAGGCTCTCAGTATGAGCTTAAGATGTCCAAAGTTGTGGGATACTCTGAATATTTACTCACAAACAGAACGTAGTCAGAAAACAGCACACAAGTATTCTAAGAAGTACATGTATTAGGGAATGAAAAAGATCCATACTCATGATAAAAAGAGACCATCTCTTTCAGAAGATGCCTGTATCTGGGTGATTAGATAATGTCTAAGTGTTCAGATTTCCAAGAGATTTGTCTCTTTGGAGGGGTTTGAGTATGAGTTTGCTACTGACTTGAAAAACCCAACCCCCAGACAAAGCCTGACCAGTTGGGAAAGCGACTTGAATCGGTCCTTATCCAAGCTTGAGTATTCAAACTTGACTCAGGGCAGAAATTTTCGGGGGAAGATGTAAAGTGTCTAAATGACATTGATCACTCAATAAATTGTGATCACTAATATTTTATTAATGATTATTAATGATATAAATTTATTGTCTATATGTAATATTGGCCTTTTAACCCAAAGTAAAATGTAAACTTTCTTGAGTCCATAGTGATATAAATATATTGTTAAATATTTAAATGAATATGAGAGAAGAGGCAAATTTTTTTAATAGAATAAACCAAATGATTTACATAGATAAGTCACCCTCCAGGAAATGAAGGTTTATTCCCTCTCCTCCATTGCTTTGTGCAATGTTCAGTGACTTGCTTTAAACCAATGGTGCATGATAAAATAATACCTTTACAGTGGCAGAAAGTGACAAACCTTTCTTGGCCAGGGGAATGTGGTTGATATCACTACTGATAAGACGTATTGATGATGTGTACCCCTGACCTGATGTTGTTAAAAGGGCTTTTTACCTTTGTTGTTTCCAATAGGAATATATCAGACAAACCCAATGTGAGGCACATTCTACAGAATACCTGACAAGTAAGTTCCAAAATTGGCATCGTAATGGAAAACAAGGAAATGTAGAGAAACTGTTACATACTAGATGAGATTAAATAGACATGAAAACTAAATGCAATGTGATATCTTAGATAGGATATTCGTGGAACAGGAAAAGGGCATTATGGAAAATCTGGTGAAATCCAAATCAAATGTGGAATTCAGTTGGTAATAATTTACCGATGTTGGTTTCTTAGTTGTGACAAATGTACCATGGTGATGTAAAATCTTAATTATAGGGGAACCTGGGTGAAGTACATATATATATAGGAACTCCTTGTAATATCGTCTTGGTAGTTGTTTGATATTTGCTCCATGTGTCCTTTGTCCCCCTTTCTTTTTTTCTGCCTGAATTTAAACTTAATGTCTGCTTTTTATGATTTATTTCCACTACAAGCTTCGTAGTATAGCTCTTCTTTACAATATTTTCTTCTTGTACTAGGTTTTACATCACAAAGTATTTTTACAAATGTTGTACTGTTTTCCCTACATCAAATGAACTTTATAACAGTGTAATTCCAATAAATCTCTTCCATCTTTTGTGCTCTTGCTTTCATACATTTTAACTTACATATTAAAAATCAATAATTATTATTTTTGTTGTAGGCAATTATCTTTAAGAGTGGTTAAATATAGGAAAAATGCCTTCAGTATTTACTTAGGTTTTATCATCTGTGGAACTATTCAGTTCCTGGTGTAAATGCAAATTTCTCTCTGGTAACATATTGCTTAGAAACTTTCTATACCATTCCTTGCATTGCATGTGTTTAGGCAATTAATTTCCTAAGTCTTTTTTCATCTGAAAAATTCTTTGTATTTCTATTTGTGAAAGATGTTAAC
Organism: Choloepus didactylus; assembly: GCF_015220235.1. Classification (NCBI taxonomy): domain Eukaryota; kingdom Metazoa; phylum Chordata; class Mammalia; order Pilosa; family Megalonychidae; genus Choloepus; species Choloepus didactylus. The sequence continues at coordinate 151,850,121 of NC_051310.1, read as the reverse complement.
GGTGGATACAAAATAAGTTTGGCAGAATTTTTCTCCTAGTACTCGAAATCACTCAAATTTTTTATGGCTTGCTGCTTTTCTCATGAGAAGTCCTCTGTTTTTGTTATTTTGAGTTTTCTGTATTAATTATGTCTTACATCTGGCTGCCTTCAAAATTTTCCGTTTGTCTTTCGTTTTCAGCTGTCTGAATATTGTCGGGGTGCATGCATGTGTGTGTATGTATATGTGTGTTTGGTGTTTGATATTTATCTTGCTTTGACTTCTCCACTATATTTGGTGGTTCCTGGGCAAATATCAATTAAACCCAACTTCTGCTCTCTATTCCTCTTCTCTTTCTTAATTTCCAGTTACATATGTATTAGACCATTTGACCACATGATCTGTTCTTTTCCTTTCTTCTAGTTGCCTCCATTTATTTTCTGGAATTCCCTATTTGCTCATGCATGTTGTCTATACTTTCTGTGGATCCTTTAACATTTTACTCAGTTACTTAAAGTAAATGCTGGATTTGATAGTTGGTTATCTCTTAGTGTGTTTTTCTAGGTAGCATTATGTCTTGATGTTTTTGTCTTTGTTATTTGAGATCCTCAAAAATATTTAATGGAATGCCAGAACAGTAGATGATTAGGTGAATAGTGTTTCTGTCTGGAAATGTACAGGCATTTTTTTCAGGTGGTTTATATGGGGGGTTGAATAAATCTGGTCAGCAGCTGAACTGGATTTGGGTTGCTAACGTTTCTTTCGATATACCAGTGGAAAATGCTGCTCAGTGTTCAAGTTCTATCCTCAGTTTTCAGCTGTTTCAGTAGGCCTGCACAGCAGGATGAACTCTCCCTCCCTGCTTTTCCCATCCCTGAGTGGTGGCTTGCATTTGCTTGTTGCTTGGCATTTGTCAGGCCTGTGTTTGGGTGTGTGTCTTGGGGGATGTTCTCCATTCACACCCAGCCATGTGATTATTGTTCTGAAATGAGGTTTCTTAAGTTATTTCATTATTTAGGCCATCATTTTACATTTCTGTTTGTGACAACTGTTAAGTAAAACTTTTATCTAGAGTCAACCCATCCTTGTATTCATTTTTCCATAACAAATATGGGAATTTTGCCCTGTAACTCAAGCCCATGTCATGATGCATTAGATTAAGTTTCCAGAAGTTTGTAAGATTACTTTTTCTAATTCCTTTATCCTGGACATTATGCCAACTTGAATGTGGCTTTTGGACCATGATGCCAGTTGTTTTCCTGAATTCACATTACGTTTCAATCACACTTATATGCAACTTACTATTGCAGATGAGTCTCTTCTACCAACTAGACATGCCTCTCCAATATATCAGTAACTAGTCCAAGAACTGTAGTCCTTCCTTCTCTCCCTATCTTGTCTTACACTAACTCTCTTGGATCAATCCTTGATTCTCAAGGTAGGTATCTAAACATATGTAGACTATTGCTCTTTAAAGTGTTAATAAATAAAATTATTTCTAACCAGTAAACTACTAAGGCAATTAGACTATACATTTATTAATTTCTAATACTTAATTCTTATATTATGACTTTGCAGATGATTTGATTTCCTATCAATTCAATTTCTCAAGGTAAAAATTTAATTTCACCCAGGTGGTGGCTTTACTCAATCCTTACACATCATTCAGGAAAGACACATCACTATAAGTACCTGTATTCGTTTTCCATCACTGCCATAACAAATTAGCAAAGTTTAGAGGGTTAAAACAGCACCCATGTATTGGTTCACACTTTTGAATGTCAGACATCTGGACAGGCTTGACTGGGTTCTGTGTTTACATTCTCACACGTCTAAAATCAAGGTCTGATTTGGGCTGGGCTCTTAACTGTGGGATCTGAGGAAGAATTCACTTCAACATCCATTCAGATTGTTTGCAGAATCCAGTTCTTTGATGTCTTTGCTGTTCTAGGTTTGAGGGCAGCTTTTCCTAACTGGCTGTCAGCTGGGAACCACTCAGATCTCCAGTAAGTTGCCCATGTCCTTAAACATGTGGCCTCCCATCCTCAAACAGCAATGGCACATTGATACTTTCTGACCCTTGCAGTCTCTCTGACTTCTTCTCTACTAACAGGTGGAGTCAATGCCCCGATTTTAAAGGGCTCATGTGATTAGATTTGTCCATCCAATAGTGATGTCCCTTCTGATTAACTCAAAGTTCATTGAATAATTACCTTAATTACATTGACAAAAACATCTTTATTCTATGTAAAATTATAATGATGCCTGTGACAGCTCATTGACATTCTGGCAATTATAGTACGAAACATTTGTGACTTTTGTTTGCAAAATTTCTTTAAATATATGCTGGAACTACAGTAGTAGTTTCTACATAGTGGTTTTATTCAGTGAAAGCAAGAGCTCATATGCCATTGTTGTAAACATAAAATATCGATGTTTCTACATTAAGCCTGAATATTAGATAACAGTAAATATCCTATTGGATATTAGGATGTGAAAAGAAATTTGATGAATTTGACTTCCATATTTGCACTTTGAATTCTGGACCCAATTATTTTTGCCTTTTTTTAAACATCCAAAATTACTAAAATGCAGTTATATCCATATTAAGAAACACTTAACTAATAAAGGCTTTGAATTGAGGGCAATCTTTCAAGTTGGGAATGATTCCATTGCCCACGAGCAGGAAAACTGGCAGTGCATAAACTGATAATGAACTTGCTTTTAAGGAAGTAGCTAGAACCAGGAGCAGAAGGGTATCTGTCTCCCTTCTCCAAAGAAAGGGGTAAAGGTATTTAGAAAGGGATATAGAAATATGTTTTTTGGTTTTGGTCATGATTTTGTTAATTTTTTCATTACTTATGTATTTGTGTTTGCTCATACTTCACATAATGTCATTATATGAATCACAGGTGACTGGAAGTCTGAAGGTCAGGATTAGCTGAAAATCCTGAGGAACAGCTCCAAACGACTTAGGAACAAATATCCCTTAAACCTATTGTCCAACTGTCCTCTCATGTAAAAAAAAAAAAAAAATGTGAAACCTACAATGATCTATTTGGAATGAAATTGAAAAATAAAGTGTTTCATAGATATTATGTAAACTATGAGTAACCATTAAAAACTTTGAAAAATTACTGCTAAATATGATTGTCAGTAGACACATTTGAAGGGAATGCCTGAAGGTCACCTTATTAGGCATTCACAAAGTAAAACTTTAGAATTATAGAAGAAAATTCAAATTCTCTGTTTATTACCAAAAAATGGAAGTAGGAGAATTGTGACTAGGAGAGGGATGGAGTATTGGTTTCTTGTTTATTTCATTGTTTGAATTAGTTATTTGATGAATAATAAGTTACCATGAAAGGCAGCAGCTTCAAAGAAGAAACCATCTTTATTTTCTGGGAGAAGGGAAGGTGGATCTTCTCAGGGTCTGCACCCCCCACAACACTGAGTGGACCAATTTAAAAATGTGCCTGAGGCTCCTGGATGTAGCTTGCTGGGGGATGCAGCAGGAGAGTAAAGCAGGCATCTGGGCTTGTCCTCAAATTGTACCCACTTTTTATGTTTCCTGATTCCACCATCCCCATTAGGACTGCCCTGGGCCTCTTCTTGTCTCTTCATTGATGAGGAGCAGGATCCAGGGAGCCCAGGAGGTCCACATGTAGTTCCTTGAGACCTGGGGACACCCCAGGGGCAGGGCCTCCTGCAGCTCATTTCCAGGGTCCTTGCTGCCCCTTCAGTTGCCTTTGTTTAAGGAGCCACTGAAGGGCCCTCCTTAGGGCATTGCCTCCCTTGTTTTTTGTGAGGCAGGGGGTGCTCTCTTCGAGGCCTGATGGGTTCATGAAACAAAGGGTGTCATAAAAATCTCTGGCCTGTGCAGGGTGCTCTTCCCTTGGTCTTGGGGGTCCCTCAGCCCTTTCTTCTGGTGGACATGTTCTGAGGTGGAGTGAAGAGTGCCCTAGTCTTTCAGAAGCATATGGAATGCAGTCTTATTAAGCACGTCCTCATAAGGAGGATCTTAGAAAGCCCTTGCTGCCAAAGTCTGTTTCTTCTGGCCTCCTTTTAAGCTCCCACCCATTGAGAGACTGCAAAGTCCCCACAGATCCCACTCTGGTCCTGGTTTCAGGGGTCCCTCCAGGCCTCTAATGTTTCTACTTTTCCAGAGTCAACAAAGAGCCCACCTTAGGATGTTAACCCTCATCTGCGGAGGATGTGGGTTTTCTACTCAGTGCTTGGTAGGATTGTGGAACAAGGGTGTCAGGAAAAACCCTAGCATGGGCAGGGGGATCCTCGCTTGTTCTTTGAAGTCCCTCACCCCTCCCTCTCTGTGAATGTGTTCTGGTTGGGATTCAGAACATCCTCCTCTTTAACAGATTTAGGGAACATGTACTCCTTAGAGTGCTGCTGCAAGAAAGAACTTAGAAAGTTCCTACTGACATATGCCACCCCCTCTGCCTTCCTTTAGGCCCCCACAAGCTGGGAAGCTGACAAGTCCCTCAGACCACATTTTGAGATTGGCAGTGAGAGGCCCCCACCTACCTGCAAATGAAATAGCACAGGCATGGGGCTGGAGCTCCAGGTCCATTTTTACAGGAGCCTCATGGGAGGAGTCCATTCAGCAGGGGTGGATTTCACAGGCCATAGCAGGGGGTGGGGACCAATTGATTGCCACCTCAGTGGAAGGAGCACTGGCCGCTGTTGGTGGTCCAGGGGTGATGGGGGGGGGGTAGGGTGGCAGCCAGAGGCACCCCTATTAATTTCAGCCTGGGCCATGATGTATTGACCCAGGGTATAGGTAGGAGGTGGAGGGGGGTCCACAGAGAGGGGAAGGTCAGTGAGGGGGAGGGGTCAATGATTAGAGGAGGAAAGGAAGTGAGGGCAGGTTGTTGAGGTGGAGGAATGCCCCCTGTCCATGACCTCAGTAGGTGCACTGAGGGCATAGAGGTGGGCAGAGGGGAGAGCAGAGGCAAAGAAGGGAAGGAAGTGGGCAGGTCCAGAGGCTCAGGTGATAAAGGGCAGGATAGAATCAAGGGTGAGAAAACAGGAAAACAGAGGGAGTCGGGGTAGGGTGGGATGAAACAGCTGGTGGCACGGGGAATTGGAAGAGAAGGAAAACAGAAAAAGATGTGTGGGTCAAGGGAAACCCCTGAGAGAGAGGTGAGAAGGCTCTCAGGAAGAGGTAGAAAAACTGGGATGGGATATGGAGAGCTAAGATGGGGTAGGATTCAGGAATCAGGGATAAGGCAAGTGGTGGAGGTAAGAGCAGTGACAGGGAGGGAAAAGAGGGGGAGGAAAAAAAGGGAGGGACTGAGGGAGGATGGGACAGCAATAGGGTGGTGCCTACTAAGGGACAATCGTCCTCCCGAGACATGAAGTGGTGGAAGGTTGTCAACCCCAGCCGTGATCCAGGGACCTCCCACCAAAGGGCAGGTGGTTCGGCCCCTGGAGGAAAGAGTGATCCTGTAGAGACAAGAAGCAGGGACTCAGCTGGTCTCTGTGTTGTGGAGATAGCCTGTAGGCCAGATACCGATATGCTGAATGGGTCCTCGACAGAGCAGCGTCCTCCACCCAGGACCCTTCTGGCAGATAGTCATCCTGGGTAGGTGGGAAGACCCAGGGATGACAGATGACTTCACAGTATCTGGCCTGTCCAGGCTGCTTCCACAGGGTATTGTGGGAGACAGAAGTTGGAAGCTACAGTCAGAGGTGGAAGGGAGTCGGGATGCAATGGTAGGCTGGCTGAGGGTAGGCTTCCAACTGCTTCATGTCCCAAATGATTCCTGTCAACCCTGACTCTCCTGTAGACATTTCCCCCAATCATGGCTTCATCATTGTTTTCCTACCTGGTCCCTTCTCTCACCCAGCCCAGATAGCTCTGGAATCTTGGAATACCATAGCCCATATTCAGAAAGGTGAGCAGGAAAAGGGATGAGACAAGTCACCTTTTCCAAGGAGGACTCCTGTCCAGTGTCCCCACGGTGCCTCCCTGGCAAAATCTCCAAGCTGGGAAATCAGGAGACTGGGTTACATGTGGTGAATGCAGGAGTGAAACATATTCTATGGAGTGCATGTCACAGCCCAAGGGAGACTCATGGAGGAATAGACTATAAGTGCTCCAAGTATAAGGATGTAGTGTCAAATGGTCAATGGAAGCAGTGGAGAACCTTTCACACTAATCTCCCTCAACTCCACAAGAACGTGTGAGGTTTGATGAACTTTTTATTTCACAGGAGGAATATCAGGTTTAGTTCAAACTACTTGTTCCCAGTAGGCCCCAGAATTCCTGCCTCCCAAACCAACCAAGTCCATCCCACCGTTTCTTACCCCTGCCCCTCTCCCCAACTCCTTCCTTCTTCCATCCCAAGTACTGGTGGAGCAGGCATGTGAGAGTGTCCTGAGTTTGCCAGCCTTTCTTTGGGTTTCTGCTCCCTGCAGTCTTTGCTATCTGAGGGAATGAACTCTTAACGCCAGGCATCCTCAGAGACTGTTCAGGTGGAGTGGGTTCTTAGGGATCATGAGATGTAAGTTCACCCTTGGAGCAAGTGTGTTGGGAGTTTCCAATTTTACCTGTCAATGTACCCATCTTCACTGACTTCTTATCTTATCTCTGCACAGCACAGATGCTGGGGGAAAAAAAAAAAACGGAAGGAGTGGGACCTAATTCTTGAAATCCCATTTCACAGCAACCTGCATTACTGCATTTTTATGACTAATTAATCCATTGTTGTTTGCCTGTGATTCATATTTAAATGGGTAAAGTCAATTCTAATTTTTCTTTGAATAAGACAAAATGTGGGTTGTGGAGGGCTTCCTCAATTTCTTTTTTTTTTTTTTTTTGAAATTATATCTTTGTAACATATAAGTATCATAAAAGTTGCCTGTAAACCTTTTTAAAATGTCCATTACAATTACATTTGCAAATTTGCATTTCCATCACCAACGTCCATAACCAAACTTTTCTCATCATACCAATCTCATTTAATATTTAGTCAGCAATTGCCTTTTGAACAGAGCACAGGGACCCCTTCCTACAGGAACATGTGGGCTTCTTCCTGTAGGATGCTGCTCCCTGAGTCCAGAGCTTGGATGAAAACATCCTTACTATCTTTTAGTGGCTTCTATTGTTCTGTGTATCAGCACTAACAGAAGAAAATGCTTCCCCAGGGGCACCTGATATGGAAAGGTCCTGGTGGACACGTGTTGAGGGACTATCTTCTGTGGTTGTCTCAAATTTTCTCAGTTTTATTCATAGCCAAAAAATTGCTCTGGTTAGGAATTTATTTTTTAGTCTTCTGCCACCCCAGATGGATGCTCTTGAGATTGGGTCTCATCTCATCACATTTGACCTGCCCAATCTGTCTCTCAGATTACAGTCTTATTTCCTACACTAAGTTGTCCCTCTGGGCCCTCTTAATGGATTTTGAAAAGTGGGAAATGGAACAGGGCAAAACAGTGGTCTCTACTGTGGGCTGGTCCCAGGGTCCCTTACCTCACTGAAGTTCAGATGTTTCTTGACCCTCAGAAATATACATTTCCTCTGCCTGTAGTGGAGCAAGATGATGAATAGCCCCACTACAGAAAAGAGGAAGAAGAAAGAATCCAGTCCCCACATGGGTGAGTTTGTGCTCAGCCACGAGGTACTGAAGCAACTCAGATTGAAGAGAAGGATCTCCATTAACCACAGCCAAGTGCTGCCTCAGGCAACAAGTACTGAGAAAGCACAGGCCAACCCAGGGTTCTGGTGTGACATCACAGGGCCTATAACAGTCACAAACGGCTAGTGGGTGGGGGTGGGATGCCCAGAGGAAGGTGTTTTCATGTTTGTCTCTCAGTTTCCCCAACTGACATCAATCCCTCCAGCCTTTTATGCTCTCCACATATTTCTGAACCTACCTATCTTCTGTGCCCATCTGTAATATTTATATCATAGATGTAATTTCAGTGTACTTGTCTGCTTATTTAACTGTAGTGCATTTCTCCTCTGTAATTTTGCTAAAAGAATTGATTTACATTCAGAGCCTCTACTCTCAGCTTTATCTTCCATAAATAAGGTTTCTGTGTTGTTTAGTTTGTGTTTTGAAATGCCTCAAGTTAATTCAGAAGTTCTCAGTATTGTTGGCATTGACAGTTTGTGTTGGATATTTCTTTTTAGTTCAGGGCTGTTTTGTGGAACGTATGTTTAGCGTCATCTCTGTCCTCTAACTGTTAGATGGGCATATCATCTCCCTTTCCTGTAACAGCGACATTAGTGTTTCAAGACACTGTCAAATGTTCTCTGGTCTACAAAGTCATGTTGTTTGAGCACCCCTGACCTCAGCAAACACATATCGACATCGACTCAGTGACTACAGGGGCTTAAGACTCCCCATGACGGACTTATTCCTTGAGAACTCCTGAAGCCAAGTTTTGTAGCAAACATCTTGGTGGTTCAATCCAGAGGTGAAGTGCAACTGTGTACCTTAAGGACCCTAATGATGTTTCACCTGATTGGCTCTCAGCCTCTCAGTGTCTATAATCTCTTACTTTTGTGGCACCATTTAGGCTAGATTAAGCCTTGGGAGTCCTTTCAAATATCCAAACTTCAGAAATGTTTGCATTTGCTTCTTTTGGGTTAAATTTGCTCCCCCTCTCCTTCTTTTACTTCTTCATTATCTTTATGTTTTAGCTTCTTAAATAATGGCTTTTGTTCTTTCTTTTTCTGTCAGCCTTCAAACTATGAATTCCTTTCCTAGTATTGTTTTAAGGGTGCCCCACAAATTTTGATACCTGTGGTTTTATGACCACCATGTCAAAATATTTTTCAATATTCCTATTAATGTCTTCTTTGATCCTTGAGTTTTGTTGAAGTATGTTCATTTATATTCAATATTGGTGGATTATTTTAGAAATTATTTTATTATTTAGTATTCATTCCTAGTTTGAGTCTGTTGTAATAAAAGATATTCTCTTTGGAATTTCAGTTCTTTGAAATTTATTGACATTTGTTTTAGGCCCAACAACCGGCATATGTCTTTGTCAGTATTCCATGTGTTTTTGCAAAGTATGCATGTCCTGCATTTGTTGTTGTGTAGTATTCTAGATTGAGGAAATTTGTTGATAACATTCAAACTTCTATTTACTTTTTTCATTCCATGTACTTTGATTTTTAGTACAGTTTTGGGTTTATAGAAGTATTGAATAGTAATTACAGGGACTTCCCATATACTTCCTCTCATCCTTCTTCTATCCTAACTTCAGTTTTCCCTATTATTTCCCTCTTGTCTTAGTTTGGTACATTTCTTAAAATTGATGAAGTGAACCAATATTGATATTTTATTAGTATCTAAAGTCCATATCTTACAGTAGGATTTACCCTTTGTGTTATACAGTTATATGGGTTTTGTCAAATGCATACTTTCATATATCTGCCATTACAGTATCATATACAATATTTTCAGTATCAAAAATCCCATGTGCTCTACCTATTCATCCCACCCCACTAATCCCTGAGTCCTTAACAAACACTGATATTTTCATTGTTTCTGTAGTTTTGCCTTTTCAAGAATGTCATGTATTTGGAATCATTGTGTGTAGACTATTCAGACTGGATTGATTTCACGTAGCAATATTCATTTGTTTCCTCCTTTTCATGGTTTGATAGCCTATTTTTTTCTATCTGTGAATAATATTCTATGGAATGATTTAACCACAGTTTATTCATTCTTCTCTTTGAATGCATCTTGGTTGCTCCCAAATTTTAGAAATTATGAATGATGCTGCAAAATACATTCAATATTCACTTTTTAATGTGGACATTAGTTTTCAATCCAATGGGTAAATTCTTAGAAATGTAATTTCTGATTCATATAGGAAGACATGTCTACCTTTTTGTGAACCTGTCAGACTGTCTTCCATAGTGACTATACCATTTTGCATTCCAAACAGTAATGAATTAAGACTTCCTACTGTCCCCTATCCTTCTAACATTTGGTATCATCGGTGTTTTGGATTTTAGCAATTTAAAGGAGTGTAGTAGTGTCTCATTATTGTTTAATTTGCAGTTCCCTGATGACATGATGTTGAGAATCTTTTTGCATGCTTCTTTGCTACCTGTATATCTTCTTTGGTGAGGTGTCTGTTCAGATGTTTTGCCAGTTTTTACCTGGGTTGTTTACTTTCTTATTGTTTTGAAAGTTCATTCTTTTTTGGATTCAAGTTCTTTATCAGATAATGTGTTTTGCAAATGTTTTCTCCCAGTCTGTGGCCTGTGTTTTTACTCTCTTCATAGTTCTTCCTCTTCTTCTTCTTTTTTTTTATAGCAGATGTTTTTACTTTTAATTAAAATCCAGCTAATAAGGTTTTTCTTTCATGAATGGTGCTATTAGTGTTGCAACTAATTGTCATTGCCAAGCCACAGGTCACCTGGCTTTTCTCCTATGTTATCTTTTGGAAGTAGCTTTTGTTGTTGCTTTACATTTAGGTCTGAATCCTTTTTGCATTTATTTTTGTGAATCCTGTGAGGTTTGTGACAAAATTCATTTTTTAGCAAGTATTTGGCAGTCTGTTTTAGCACTATATGTTGAATTCTATTTCCTTTTTGATTTTTGTCTCCGTTTTATTTTATGTACTGGAGGAGAAGCTTAAAGTCACTACATATGATTATGAATGTGTCCATTTCTCCTAAAATTAGGTCAATATTTGGTTTGTATAGTTTGAGGTTCTGTTACTAGTTGTGTCAGCCCTGATATTTTGTCCTCTTGGTGAATTTGCCCTCTTCACATTGTATTTGATAATTCTTATTGTGATATCTACTTTGTTTGATGTAGACGACTTGTTATTTATGCTTTTCCATTATTTTACTTTCAGCCTATTTGTGTCTCCTTATTTATAGCTCATCTCTTGTACATAGCATAGAACTGGCTCTTGTTTTTCAACCTCAATCATCTCTTAGAGTACATTGTTTTTTCAATTCTTCTTTAATGCAATTTTCATAACATTGGGTTTAAACATGCTTTCTTGTTAATTGTTTTCTACTTTTCTCCTGTTCTGTATCCTTCTATCTTTCTTGCCTACTATTAAATTATAAATATTAAAATTTTCAAATTTCTCTTTTGGCTTTCATAGTTTTATAATTTTTAAACTACTTGCTGTCTTTTTATGATAACTATTCTTGGAGGATGCCTTTTATCTGATATTCCTAAAAAAACTAAATGAAAAATAGGGTGGGAGGGCAGATGATTTGGGCGTTCATTTTCACTTTTACTTTTCATTCTTATTTCCACATTTTCTGGTAGAAAGAAAATGCTCAAAAAATAGATTGGGGTAATGAATGCACAACTATATAATGGTTCTATGGACAATTGATTGTATGCTTTGGATTATTGTGCAGTATGTGAATATAGCACAATAAAAGTGAATTTTAAAAATGCATGCATTTCTGAGGGTTCTATAATGCTGATTTGAGATTAAGAGCTATAAACTTCTTTTTAGGACACCCAGGGCCTTGAGTTCCTGAGAACACATATTGATTTTACTTACCCTTGTGCTCAATAAATACTTGTGGCCTGTTTATCTTAACAGTGGGCCCAGTTACTAAGGTCAACTTACACATTGAAGACAATGAAAAAATGCAGCAGAAACATATAAAAGATACCTTCTGGTTTAAAGGTACTGAAGAGCAGAAGGATGATGGTAATCTACTTGGTCAAATTCTGTTTGTAAATTTTTAGTAAAGTTCCTGTTCCAAGATTTTAAATTTGTATTAAATCCTGAATTTCAGACCAACTACTGCAAAAAACAATGTCAAAGAGTTACTTCTTCTTTAAAGAAACATTTCTCCACTAAATTTAAAACATATACACATTCAAACACATGTGCAAGAGAACTCACTTGATAGTAATTAATATTTATTTTTAACTTCAGAAATGAGTCTTTATGCCATATATGCCCTTGGTGACGTTTTATCTTCTTCAATGAGGCCCTAAAGAAGGATGCATGTACAGCATGATCATATGAACTAGTGTAAATTGGGCCTAGAAAAGAAAGATATCAAATGTATTAAATGAACAGATTCTTGTCAGTTTCCAGTCAGTATAAGATATTTATCAAAAATTTCAAATTAAAGTATCTATTATGGAGCTAAAACCTTCATTCCAGAAGCCTATAGAAGGACTAATAAATGCTGAAATGTACAATGTCTTTACAATCAAAATTACTGCAACTAGTTGTCTGCGTTAGAGGTGATCACTCATACTGGTAAACTGAGCTCTCAGAACTGAAGTCCCAGTTAAGCAATTTGTCATGTCCCTTAAACACAATTATCTTCCTGAGTCATTATATATCATTATATATACTTTGAATCTTTCTTAAATAGGATTTTTGAAATAGCAGAATAAACTAGCCATATGCATTGAGATATAATATCCTGATAAATGTAGAATGGCAAATATCAAATTTCCGATAGCCATCAATTTGGCAATATGTAGTTAAGAAATTCTACTCAGTGGAAAAATTGGTAAAATAATGACCCTTTCAAATAAACATGTAGAAATGTGAAAGATTTTATTCTACTCATTAATTAGTAAGGGAAACAGAATGCTAAAAACAGATTCAAAGGTGAATCAGAGGAATAGACAGGCAATCACAAATGCTGAATTTGTTGATAGGTACAAAACAGGCTTTTATGTTCTGGGGGATGGAAGGGAATCAATTGTACATGATGAGAAAAAGTGCATCTTTTATTATCAGTATTCTACAGCTGACAGTGTTGTAAAATAACTTAAAAACAGTGAAAGGCTCAGAAAATATGGAATCATATACCTTGAAGAGATTCTCTAGAGAATGCTTAGCATTTTATAGGATTTGCAATCATCTAGTGTGCATGACATTTCAGTCTTTCATATTTCCTGAAAATTTTAAATGATTTTTATTAGGACTGTGTTTAAAAAAAAAAAAACCCTTGAATCATGACATACAAGATTCAAGATTATATACTATATATGAACATATATACTTGGATAGTGATTGCATTCATGTGACAGGTATAAAAAAATTAAAAAGCAGAGGAAATTGGACATAATACTGAATTTTGTCAGTTTGAAAAATGTATGAATATATTTTTATCAGTGTTACAAGGCATCTGTCTTGTAGTTAAATTGTTTCTATTATCAAGGTACTTATTATGAGTGGGTTAAATCATTAAAGTGTGTTAAATTGTTCAAATCTCATGAGTTTACCCAAACATTGTAACTGTATGATACAACCATTTTAATAAATCTAATCCTCTCAATATGATGTAGTCTTAGAATGAGAAGAGCTCAATTGAAATAAAAACTCTAAATTAGCAGAAGTGTATATCTTTTTAATTCAATTTTATTCAGGTATAGTCACATACCATACAGTCATCCATGGTGTACATTCAGCTGTTCACAGTACCATTATTTAGTTGTGCATTCATCACCACAATTGATTTTTGAACATTTTCATTTCCAAATAAAAAAGAACAAGAATATAAGTGAGAAAGAATACCACAAACAGCCCATACCCTGATCCCTCACTATCATTCATTTACTTTTTCCTCATTTTATCTATTCATTTGTCCATATACTGGATAAAGGAAGTGGGAGCCACAAAGATTTTACAGTCACATGGGCACATACTGTAGGCTATATAGTAATAAAATAATCTTCAAGAATAAAGGCTATTGGGCTGAAGTCCAACATTTTTATGTATTTCCTTGTAGCTATTCCAATACTCTAAAAACTGAAAAAGGGATATCTATTTAATGCATAAGAATAACCTTCAGAACAACCTCTCAACTGTATTTGACATCTCTCAGCCACTGAAACTTGATTTGGTTTCATTTCTCTTCCCCCTTTTGGCCCAAGAAGGCATCCCCAATCCCACAATTCCAGGCCCAAGCTCATCCCCACGAGTCATGTCCCATGTTGCCAATGAGATTTACACCACTAGGAGTCATGTCCCACATAGGGGTGAGGGCAGTGTATTTACCTGCAGAGTTGGCTTAGAGAGAGAGGACACATCTGAGCAACAAAAAGTTTCTCTGGGGTGACTCTTAGGCACAGTTTTTAGTAGGCATAGCCACTCCTTTGAAGTACACATTTCACAAGGGCAAGCCCCAATTTCGAGAGCTCAACCTTCTAAATTTGTAGATCCCTATACTTGTTAGAATATCATTAATCCTCCAGGTGTGGAAATTCAATATTTCTGTATTTTCCCCCATTCCCTCAAGTGGACTTTGCAAATACACTTTTATTCTCTGACCAAATTACTCTGGGATTTATTGGGGATCCAGGGTAACCTGGGCAAACCAACAGATTTCTCTCTCTATTCAATGTTCCATGTAATTGTGTTGCTTGTATAAACTGACCATACTAGTTAAATTACTTAGTGTGCTACAGAAAATATAGATTTTCTACCTAATAATCATCTCTTCCTTTGGTATCACACAGAAGTTGAAGTTTGAAAAACACCATCAATACTGTGCTTTACACCTTAGTCTGATTTACCTTACTCCTAATCACGTTCATTTCATTTATATCTCTGATTGAAGTATGATCACTTTTGTCAGTGTTCTAGTTTGCTAAAGCTGCCTGAATGCAAAACACCAGAGATAGATTGGCTTTTATAAAAGGGGGTTTATTTGGTTACACAGTTATAGTCTTAAGGCCATAAAGTGTCCAAGGTAACACATCAGCAATCGGGTACTTTCACTGGAGGATGGCCAATGGTGTCCGGAAAACCTCTGTTAGCTGGGAAGACATGTGGCTGGCATCTGCTCCAAAGTCCTGGTTTCAAAATGGTTTTCTCTCATGACTTCCTCTCTAGATTGCAGTTCCTCAAAAATGTCACTCTTAGTTGCACTTGGGGTATTTGTCCTCTCTTAGCTTTTCCAGAGCAAGAGTCTGCTTTCAACGGCCACCTTCAAACTGTCTCTCATCTGCAGCTCCTGTGCTTTCTTCAAAGTGTCCCTCTTGGCTGTATCTCCTCTTCAAACTGTCACTCTCAGCTGCACTGAGCTCCCTCTGTTTGTCAGCTCATTTTATGGCTCAGTGATTGAATTTAGACCCACCCCGAATGGGCGGGGTAACACCTCCATGGAAATTATCCATTTAGAGTCATCATCCACAGTTGGGTGGGGAGCATTTCCATGCAAACAACCTAATCGAAATGTTCCAACTTAATCCCCACTAATATGTCTGCCCCAGAAGACTGCATCAAAGAATATAGCTTTTTCTGGGGGCCATAATACATTCAAACCAGCACAGTCAGACTCTTTAACATGTACTCTATGGGGTAATGCTGACATTCGTAGCTGCCAGACTCTGTCTCTTAGTCTCAGGTGTCACACAGATACCCAGAGTTTCAGGGAGTGACCAGATCATACACAAAGAGCTCAGCATCTCAGAATTTAGAAATAAACATTACAATGCAGGAATAGATATAAGCGTTTTGAGAGCTTACACTCTAGGAACCTTTACAATAAGTTTCTGCTGATAACCAATGCTCTCAGATTCAATTTCAGAGTTTGTACATTATCGTTAGTCCATATTAGTGAGGCATTACAATTTTTATCTTTTAATTTTTGTTTCATTTCACTCAACATACTGTCCTTAATGTCCATTCACCTCATAGATTCATTGCCTCTTGCAGCAGCTCAAAATTACATTGTATATATTGACCACAGTTTGCCATTCTGTGCACCAGATGATGTACCCTTAGGCCACCTCCATCAACTGCAAATCATGAATACTGACACCATAAACCCCACTGTGCAAATGTCCATCTGTGTCCCTCTTTTCAGTTCTTCCAAGTATGTACCCAGTAACTGAGTTGCAGGTGCGTATGGAAACCCCATGCTTAGCCTTCTATGGATCAACCACAGTGCCCTTTGAATGGGCTACACCATTCTATTTCCCTACCAATGTTGATTAGGTACATCCCTTTCTTCACATTTTCTAAAGCACCTATATCCCTCTGTTTATTTTTTAGACAATTTTATTCACTCACCATACAGTCTATCCTGAGTAGACAATCAATGGTTCCCTGTATAATCACATAATTATGCATTCACCGTCACTCTCCATATGAGATTTCCTTTTCTTCCACAAAGAAAGAGGAAGAGGAGCAAAAAGAAAAAAACAAAATGAAAGGAAAAAATGGTAACTAAAGAGCAACAAAAGAAAAAATAAAATTTAAATAAAATACAATTAAAAAGTCAGAAAACAACACCAATGTCAAGTATCCATACCCTGCCCTTATTTCCCCCACTTACAGACATTTAGCTTTGGTATATTGCCTTTGTTACAATTAATGGAAGCACATTAAAAAGTCACTGTTAACTACCAACTCTAGTGTGCAGTGATTGCATTGTTCCCCAATACCACCCCAATTTTAACACCTTGCAAATTTCACATTAATTTGTTCTCCCTCATATAAAAACATTCTTAAATTTGTACAATTAATGATAATCATTGCCCACTGTATGTTTCATTAAATTATACAGTCCCAGTTTTTAACCTCTGTCTGTCTTTATGGTGTCCTACATGCCCCTAACCTTCCACTTTCAACCATACTCACAGGACATTTTTGCCAGATATAGCATCCTTGATTGATAGTTTTTCTCTTCCAGTTTCTTAAATATATCACACCACTTCCTTCTTGCTACATGGTTTCTACTTACAAATCTACACATGATCTTACTGAGCTTCCCTTGTATATGATTGGTCATTTTTTTCTTGCTGCTTTCAGAATTCTCTGTCTTTGATATGGGATAAATGGATTATTAAGTATTGTGACATGGTTCTACTCATAACTATTGTGTTTGGGGAATGCTGCACTTCTTGAATCCATGATTTTATGTCTTTCGTAAAAGATGGGAAATTTTCAGTAATTACTTTATCCATTATTGTTTCTATCCCCTTTCCCCTCTCTTCTCCTTTTGGGTAACCCATGACATGTATGTGCATGTGCTTCATGTTATTATTCAATTCCCTGAGATGCTTCTCATATTTTTTTTGTTCTTTTCCCTATCTGTTCTTTTGTGTGTAGGATTTCAGATATTCTGTACTCCAGTTTATGAATGCTTTCTTCTGCCTCTTTAGCTCTGATGCTGTATGTCTCCATTGTGTTTTTATGTCTTGTATTGTGCCTTTCGTTTCTATGAGTTCTTCCAATTGTTATTTGAAATTTTTGAGTTATTCCTTATGTTTGCCCAGTGTCTTCTTTATATTGTTCATCTCTTTTGCCATATCTCCCTCACTTCTTGATTTGATTTTTGAATTGATTTGATTTTTGAATTGATTTAGCATACTTGTTTGAAGATCATTAATTAGTTGTTTCAGTTCCTATATCTCATTTCAATTATGTTTGATCCTTTGAAAAGTTTCCCTGAGGATGAGACCCAGAAAGTTTTCAGACTATTATGAGGCCTCTAGGCTCAGTGCTTTTCCTGTTCTGTCCAGCAAGTGCTGTGTGTCAGACCTGAACTCATCACTAGTATAAAGGCATGTGGTACCTTTAATTCTCAGTGGACCCTTTCCTGTCCAGGGGCTGAGGCTGTCAGAAGCCAAGCTTAAGTTGTTTCTGCTTTTTTTTTTTCCATCCCAGATTCTGTGCTCTTAATTCTCTGAAGTAGGGGAGCCATTGAGCTGGACCTAGCCCACCCCCCCCCCCTTTTCTTAGGGAAAGAACATCCTTTAGGAATTACCTCCTACACTTGAATTCCTCCTTTGTCTTTCTGAGTCTCTTAACTCTCTCCTTGCCTGGGTTAGTTTTGGCAATTGAAAATGCCTGCAGCTTTCTCAAATGACCTATTTAGAATGAGAAGAGAAAAAAGGAAAAAGAAAACCCATTTTCAGAGCCAGTCCCACCCACCCAGTTTTGCAGGTTGACTGGTGTTGGTACACAGTTTTCTGTGCCCCTTTTCTTTGGAAGCAGCTGTACCCAAGTACTCTCAGCTAAGCCATCTCCAAAAGCCTCTTATTTAATTTATTTTTTATTTATTTTCTGTCAACCCCACCTTTTCTATGCACAGAGAGACTTCAGGGTTCTGTTCTTGCTTGCTCCAGGTTTATCAGTACTTGTAGCTTGTATCCAATACTCCAAATTTATTAACTTGTATTTCAGTTGGGGATTGGTTTAGTTACTTTCCTTCAGTCCAGGTATCCTGCTACTTTTTTCCACAGGGAAATGTAACAGCTCACACTGCCATGCTGGTGGGGGAAGGGCTCCAGGTCCACATTTTGGGGAATTTTACTTATAGTTCAATGCTGTAATCTCAGCCATTCCCCCACTACAGGCTCTATATGCTGTGTGTCCAGTCATGGACATCCCCCAACAGTTGTTCCAGACTATTTACTAGTTGTTCCTATGTACTAGTTGCTCTAAAGGACTAACTAAATTCCACATCTCTCTATGCTGCCATTTTGTTCACATGTAGAAGTATATTTTTGATCTGGCTGTTCATTTCTCCCTCCATTCTTTTCACTGAAAGCTTTGCTCAGAATCCTGGGCATTAGATTAGAATTCAGTATTATAATTACCTAGACAAACAGGAGGAGATAAGAGACAGAAGCAAGTTGAAACTCTGATCAAAAGAGAATTTAGGTGACTGAAAACAAAGAATGCTAATCCAATTTTAGTTCTAAGAGGTGAATATACGTGAAGATGGAAAGGATTGCTTTATACATTTATAATGAATGCTGACAAAAATTTATTTTTTAAAATATTTCAGCATTGGTTAAAGCTTAAAGTTGAAGCACAGAAGATTTTACAGTACATTTTATTATAGCCAAATGCTGAAATATTGTGCAGTAATCAAAGTGATGCTATAGAAGAATTAATAATTTGGGGAGGTTGGGGAACTATTCCTTTCCTCCCAACTATGAATGCCATCCCCCTAACCTAACTAAAGAAATCTTACCTAAGTGCCAGTATATTCACTTAAAAATATTGACCATACAAGACACACTTCCTTCTAAGATTATCCTTGTGGTAGAGGTCTGCCCAAAGACATATTGTTGGCACATAAAAGAGAGAGCAAAAATATCAATTACATCCATGTTTTAAATTTCCTTTAATCAACATATAAAGAATTGGGATCACCGAGCTAAGGACATACTTCTGCTTTCTAAGGAATAGGAGTAATAGGAAACATATTTACTCTCCAACTTGAAACAACCAAATATGGACAAAGTATATGAAAAAAAAAAACAGCTTCCAAATATCTGATATCAGGCAAGGAAGAAGAGTGATCCCAGAGAGAGGGAATAATATGAGCTGAGCCCTCAGGGTGTAGAGGCTGACTAATGGTGGGTAGTTTTTAGCTACATCAAAGCAATCAGAAATCTGGCTGGATTTGGTGGGCTCCATTAGTCAGAGTAACAGAGGTGGAGTATGGTGAGGCCACGGCAGCCAGAGACTGTAAGACAGAGTACCTAGGAGGGAAAGCCCAGAGAACTCCAGAGATCTGCAGGGGTCTCTTCTGAGGCTCCAGCTGAGTAAGAATGAAGAGATGCAAGCAAGAAAACAACTGAGAAGATATACCCTGCTAATATTAATCAAAATTAAGTAGAATGAGTATATTAACAGGAAAGTATATTTCAGAGAAACAATATTACCAACTCATTTCATATGTTAAAAAAGGTTAATTCATCAAGAGGAAATAAAATCCTCAATTTTTTGTACCTTACCTTAGCACATCATATGAGACAAAAACTGATATGCCTCCGAGGAGAAATAGACAAATCCACAATTGTTTTCAACACCCTCTCTCTACACTTGATAGAACAAGGGAACAGAATATCAGTGTGAATATAGAAGGATTCAACAATACTATCAGGAAAACCTGCAAAATAATACACTTCAAATTACCTATGAGGAAAAACCATAGAAACCTAAGGAGAAATTATAAATTAGTTTAGTGGGAGTGAAAATGAAGGCACAAGAAATTAAAATGTGTGGGATTCATCTACAGAAGTCCATAGAGTGGAATTAGCACATTAAATATTTGTAATAGAAGACACTACTCAATTTAAAGCTCTTAGTGTCCGCTTAGAAAATAGAAACAGAAGAACAAACTATAAACAAGTAATCAAAAGAAGATAATAAAGATAACAGGAGAAGTCAATGGAATAGAAAACAAAGGAATGAGGCAAATCAAAGAACAAAAAGCTGTTTCTGTGAGAAAATCAATAAAACTGATAAATCTGTAGATGGATCAATCAGGAAAACAAGGAAAGATGATGTGAACTAACACATATCAGAGAAGTGACATCACGATAGATTATACAGTTTGATAAACCTGTAATGAGGAAATATTATAGACAGCTTTATGCCAATAAATTCTACATCTAGATAGAATGATTAAATTGCTTTAAGAAAACAAACTCCCAAAACTTCTTCAAGAAGAGATAAATAGCCTCTACAGCCTATACCTATTAAAGAAATTGATTTTATAATTGAAAGCATTCTCACAAAAATAACTCCAAGCCCAGATGGTTTCACTAATGAACTTTAGAAATCTTCTAAGGGAGAAATAACATCAGTTCTCCAAAATCACTCCCAGAAAATTGGAGGTTGAATTTTTGACTCATATTATAACCAACCAGACAAAAATATGCAAGATATTTAATTTTTAAAAACCACGGACAAATCCCTCATGAACCTGGATAAAAATATTCTAAATGCAAAATTAATACACAGAATCCCACACTACATAAAAAGTATGGTAGATCATGATGAAATGTATTTCAATCCAGGAATGTAAGTTTGGTTAAAGATTGAAAACCAATCTAGTCACCGTATTCACAGAATATGGAAGATAAATCATTTGATGCCTTCAATAAATGTTAAGATTTCATCCAAAAAATTCCAAACTTCATCCGTGATAAACACTCAGCAAAGTAGGATTAGAAGAGACTTCCTAAACCTGATAGGGCACACTGAGCAAAACCCACAGCTAACTTCATGAACCAGTGGAAGGGCTGAATGCCTCCCTGCCTCCCCCACCACCTGGAATAAGCATAAGAAGGCTCTGCTGTCACTTCTAGTCAACATTTTAATAGAGATAATAATCAGTGCAAAAAGGCAAGGAAACAAAATTTCAAGAGGTTATAGACTAAAAAAGAAAGAATAAAAGCTATCTATATTTGCAGAAACCATAGTCTATGCAGAATATCGTATAAAATATATAATAAATAGATAAGAAAAATGTTAGAAAATTTAGCATAGTTTGATAACACAAAATCAATATAAAGGCTTCAATTGCATTTATATACTAGCAATGAAAAATAGAAATTGAAATTACAAAACATATATTAAAATATAAATGTTATGAAATAATGATAAAGAGGGCAAAGTTATACCCTGAGAACTACAAATCATACCTGAGAAAACTTTTTCAAAATCTAATTAATTGTGGAAATATGCAGGTTCATGAATTGGAGAACTCAAATTAGTAAGATACAATTTTGCCCAATTTGTTTGTTGAGCTTCAACTCAATCACATAAAATTTCCAGCTGGATCTTGAATAACCACAGCTTAAAAAAGAATAAAATTGGAGGATGTACAGTACCTGATTTAAGAATTATGATAAAGCTAGAGTAATCAAGGCAGCAGGGCATTGTCATAAAAATAGAAATGGAACAGGATACAAATTCTGGAATTATATATATTTATAAATATACACAGGTATTCTATATTTAATAAATATATGCATACTTGTAAATATAGATATAAACATATATGAATATTTAATGTATGTACATATATGTCTGTGGATTGCATGTATATTTATGAATTAATCTATTTCAAAGAAGAAACAAAGGAATTCAAAATTAAAAAAAAAGAGAACCATGAAATGCCATGCAGCATATATAGTGATCAATGGAAAATGGGCCATAGACCAAAATATTCCATATGAATTTATAAATTTTAAAGTCAATCATAGAAAAAATCTTTGTGAGCTTGATTAGGCAAAAATTCTTAGTTAGAACACCTAAAGCATAATGCATAAAAGAAAAATGATGTTAAAAATGAAGTTGACGATACTTAAAAATGTTCCTCATTGCAAGTCACCATTAAAAGAATGAGAAGACAAGCAACAGGCTGGGTTCCAAATTTTTAAATGTCATAAATAATTCATTTACAAATATATAAGTTCTCACAAATCTTAATAATATGAAGGAAACAACCCAACAGCAAAAGGGAAAAGATTTGAACAATCCCTTCACTTAGGAAGATAACTGGTTGCACATGCAGGTATGCTCAACATCATTATTCGTATGGGAAATGCAGATAAAAATTGCTGCTATACACCTATGAGAATGACTAAAATTTTAAAACCCGAGCATAGGGAGGAAGAGCTAAGATGGCAGCATAGAGAGGAGTGGAAGCTAGTTAGTACCCCTGGAACAACTAACAAACAGCAGAAACAACTAGTAGATAATCTGGAATAACTGTGGGGACACAAACATGACTGTCCACTCATCATACACCAACCTGAATTGGGAAGAATGCCCGAGATCACAGCATAAAATATGTTAAGTAAAAACTGCGGACCCACGCCAAGAGCCCCTCCCTTGCGGAAGCCTGAACTGAAAAGCCTCACTATGCTAGAGAGCACCACTCTCTGAACAGGCGACTATACCTCAGCCCAGCTCCAGCTGGGGTTTTAATGTTAACCACTCAATACAGACTTCAAATCACCAAAAAGCAGACAGAGGCTTTTGCTGGTGACTGACCTTGGAGAGTCAGGGTATATATGTGTCTCAGGATGGGGAGCCCAAAGGATTGGGTGCTATCTCTGGTGGATGAGTGAATCTGGGGGCTTTCTGTCCCTTTCTCTCTCTCTCAACCTGGGTGGCACAGTGGAGAAAGCCTCAACCATTTTGGCTGGCAATGCTCTACAGGAGAGAAAGCCTCAGCCATTTTAAGCTTGCAGCATCTGACCCAGACAGGGGTGGAGATAGCAGAGTCAGAGAAATAAAGAATCTATTTTTATGCAAATGACATCACTCTAGGGGGCATATCTTCCCAAGATTAAAGAGGTAGGGCTCAGCTGCTGTACTACCTGCCTTCCTAGAACAAGTTCCTAGAGCCCAGGGGAAAACGACCACCGGCCACACCTCCTTACACCAGTCTGCAGTGACAGGCAGACAGGTGCACCTGCTGGGCAGAAAAGCACAGGGTGTGTCAATCCTCTAAGACATACCATCAGGGAAACTGGATACTGAATATTTCCTCCCTCTGGGACCTGAGCCTGTTCTCATCAGGGAAAACATGATTGGGGTGGCCAAAGAGGTCAGATGCCTATATAACAGAAAACTACAACCTACACTAAGAAAAACGAAGTTATGGCCCACTCAAAGGAACAAACTTGCACACTTCAACTGAAATACAGGAATTTAAACAACTAATGCTAAATCAATTCAAAAGGTTTAGAGAAGATATGGCAAAAGAGATAAAGGCTATAAAGAAAACACTGGGCATACATAAGGCAGAAAACAAAAGTTTGAAAAAAACTGGCAGAATCTATGGAAGTGAAAGGCATAACACAAGAGAGTAAAGACACAATGGAAACATACAACAGCAGATCTCAAAGAGGCAGAGGGAAACACTCAGGAACTGGAGAACAAGGAACCTGAAAGCTACACACAAAAGTACCAATACAGAAAAGAATGGAAAAATATGAGCAACATATTTGGGAACTTAAGTACAAAATAAAATACAAGAATGTATGTATCATTGGTGTCCCAGAAGGAGAAGAGAAGGGAAAAGGGGCAGAAGCAATAATAGAGGAACTAATCAATGAAAATTTCCCATCTCTTATGAAAGATATAAAATTACAGATCCAAGAAGCAAAGTACTCAGAATAGATCTGAATAGGCCTATGCCAAGACATTTAATAATCAGATTATCAAATGTTAAAAACAAAGAGAGAATCCTGAAAGCAGCAAGAGAAAAGCAATCCATCACATACAAAGGAAGCTTAATAAGACTATGTGTGGATTTCTCAGCAGAAACCATTGAGGCAAGAAGGAAGTGGTGTGTTATATTTAAGATATTGAAAGAGAAAAACCACCAACCAAGAAGCTATATTCAGCAAAACTGTCCTTCGAATATGAGGGAGAGTTCAAAACATTCTCTGACAAACAAACAGTGAGAGGGTTTGTGAACAGGATACCTGTCCTACAGGAAATACTAAAGGGAGCACTATAGACTGATAGGAAAAGACAGGAGTGCGTGGTTTGGAACACAATTTTGGGTGATGGTAGCACAGCAATGTAAGTACACTGAACAAAGGTAATTATGAATATGGTTGAAAGAGGAAGGATAGGAGCATGTGGGACACCAGAAGAAAAGAGGAAAGATAAAGACTGGGACTGTATAACTCAGTGAAACTTAGAGTGTTCCACAATTGTGATAAAATGTACAAATATGTTTTTTCATGAGGGAGAACAAATGAATGTCAACCTTCCAAGGTGTTAAAAATAGGGAGGTGTTGGGGGAAAAATTAACATAAACTGGAGACTATAATTAACAGAATCATTGTATTATGCTTCCTTTAATGTAACAAAGGAAATATACCAAGGTAAATTCAGATAAGAGTGGGGCATAGGGGAGGGGTGTGAGACTCTTGGCATTGGTGGTGTTGTCTGAATCTTTATCCTACTTTGTTCTAAGATTATATTTCCTTTTGCTGCTTCCTAGCTGTCATGTTTTTTTTTTTTTCTTATTTTTTTCTTTTTCTTTTCTTTTTTTTTTTTCCTTTCTACCTTCTTTGACTCTTCCTCCTGCTTTGTGAAAGAAATGTAGATGTTCTTATATAGATAGTGGAGAGAGTGGTGAACACATAAATATGTGACTATACAGGGAACCATTGATTGTTTGCTTAGGATGGAAAGTATGGTTTGTGAACAAAACCATCTTAAAAAAAATAGATTGATGATGAAATCTTGAGGGCAATATACTAAGTGAAATAAGCCAGACAAATAGTGACAAATATTGCAGGGTCTCACTGATAGGAACTAATCATAATATGTAAACTCATAGACATGAAATATCAGTTACCAAGATATAGAAAGAGGCTAAAGAATGGGGAGTGGTAGCTTAGTTATTAGTTGAGCAGAATGTTCAACTAGGATGAACTTAAATGTTTGGAAATGAACAGAGGTGACAGTAACATGTGAGAATAACTATCAGTGCTGAATGGTGCATGAATGTGGTAGAAAGAGGAAGCTCAGAGTCCTGTATGTCACCAGAAGGAAAGCTGAAGGTTAAAAGATGGGAATGTATAAAATAATAAACCTTTTGATGGCAATGTCCGAGATTAACTGTACAAATATTAGAAATCTCTTTCATGAACCAGAACAAATGTATGACAATACAACTAGAAGTTAATAATAGAGGGGCATATAGGGAAAAAATATATATACCTATTGCAAACTATGTACTACAGTTAGTAGTATTTCAACTTTCTTTCATAAAGACTAACAAATGTACTATACCAATACTATGAGTCAACAATGGAGGATAGACTGTTAGGGATATGGGAGGATTTGAGTTTCTTTTTCTTTTTTTTTTCTTTTGTCTTTATTTCTTTGCTGGAGTAATGAAAATGTTCTAAAAATGTTCTTATTGATGGCATGCACCCCTGATCTAATATTGTTAAAAGGGTATTTTACCTGTGTTATTCCAAAAGGAATGCTTGAGATATTATATATAATTCTATATAGGAGAACCTGGATGAAGTATATACATAGGAACCCATGCAGTTGAAAAGATTATGTATTTTGCTGTTGATGGGCAGAGTGGTCTATAAATATTAGGCCAATTTAGTTGATAATGTTCAGACTTCTGTATCCTGATTGAGTTTGTCTACTTATTATATCAAGTACTGAATGCTGAAGGTTGATGTCTCAAATTACAACTAGACGTGTTATGCTTCTCTTTTTGTTTCTATCAGATATACCTCATATAATTTGAAGCTCTATTCATAGATGCATTAAACAATTAAGAATGTTATGTTTCCTTGGTGAATTAAGAGATTTACCA
Source organism: Choloepus didactylus (assembly GCF_015220235.1). Lineage (NCBI taxonomy): Eukaryota > Metazoa > Chordata > Mammalia > Pilosa > Megalonychidae > Choloepus > Choloepus didactylus. The sequence continues at coordinate 151,824,083 of NC_051310.1, read as the reverse complement.
TCAACATCCCTCCTCATCTCTCATAATTCTCTTTGATCTAAGCCTACATTGACTGATATAGCTCTCCAGGTTTCCTTTCATTATTTTTTTCAGTTTTTTCCTCTCCTTTTGCCTCTAGCTTATTCACCTTTATACTAAAATGGAATTCTTGCAGAAATCAAAGCATCTTGCCTCTCTTGCCACCTGCAAATCACTGTGTTTTAATTAGGAAGCTCAGACTATTTACATGTAATTATTGATACGTTTGAGTATAAACCATCATCTTGCTAGGTGTTTCCATTTATTCCATATCTGATCTTTTTTTCCCCATTTCCTCTTTTTCTGCCTGAATTTAGATTAAATGTCTTTTTATGATTTGATTTTATTTCAATTTTAAGCTTATCAGTATAGCTTTTTGTGTTACTATTTCTGCTTGCTCTGTTTTACATATCACAGTATACCTACAAATGTCATAGTTTCCCTATATTAAATGAATCATATAGCAGCATAGTTCTGATACTCTCTTTCATATCTTTTGCTCTTGCTCCTATATAATTTAATTTACATGTTAAATGTCAATAACTGTTGTTATTTTTACTGTAGGGTGTCAGTTATCTTTAAGAGTGCCTGAAAATTAGAAAAATGCCTTTTAATTTACTTATCTCTTTCTTATCTCTGGAACTATCCAATTCTTAATGTAGATCCATATTCCTCTCTGGTAACATATTACTTGGAAATTTCTTTACCATTCCTTGTATTGCATGTCTCCAAGAAATAATTTTCTAAATTTTGTAGGAAAAAGTCTTTATGTTTTTATTGTGAAAGACATTATTGCTGGATACAAAGTTAATGCTTGCCAAATTTTTTCCCAATACTTCAAATCACTCAATTTTATTATGGTTTGCTTGCTTTCTCATGAGAAATCTTCTGTTTTTGTTATTTTGCATTGTCTATATTAACTATCCCTTATATCTGGCTGCCTTCAAAATTTTCCACTTATCTTTGGTTTTCAGCTGTCTGGATATCATGTCATGGTGCATATGTGTGTCTATATGTGTGTCTGATATTTATCTTGCTTTGATTTCTCCACTTTTGGGATCTGTGGCTTGACTTCTTTCATTTTATTTGGTAGATTCTTGGCAATTATCAACTAAACACAACCTCTGCTCACTTGTCTCTCTTAATTTCCATTTCCACATATATTAGACCATTTGACCATCTGATCATCCATTCTTTTTATTACTGTTCTTTACTCTTCTTATTTCAGGTTTGTAATTTGTATTGACCTTTCTTCAACTTCACTTATTCTTTCTTCAACCCTCAGCTCTGTTACTGCTTTTTTATTGGTAGTGTTTCCTTTTGACTCTCTCTTTTAGTTGTCTCCATTTATTTTCTGGAATTCTGTTTTTGTTTATGCTTGTTGCCTGCACTTTCCAAAGATCTTTTAACATTTTACACATAGTTACTTAAAGTAAATGCTGGACCTGATATGTTGGCTATCTGTCAGTCTGTATTTCTAGATACCTTTACGTCTTGAAATTTTTATTTTATTTTTGTTTTTTTGAGAACCTCAAAAATTTTAACAGAATGCCAGACATCTAGTGTAGGACAGTAGAAGGTTAGGTGAATAGTGATTATGTCTGAAAATGCACAGGCCTCTTTTCAAACATTTTCTGTAGGAGGTTGAAAGAATCTCATCACTAGTTGACAGTGTTTCTGTTGCTATAACTCCTGTCAAAGTACCAGTGGAAAATGTTCCTCAGTGTTTGAGTTCTATCCTCAATTTTCAGCTCTTTCAATTTTCAGCTGTAGGCATGCACAGCAAGATGAGTTCTCCCTCCAGGCTCTTCCCCTCCCTGAATGGTGGCCTGCCTTTTTGGGTTACTTGTCATTTGCCAGGCTAGTGTTTCAGTGTGTGTCTTCGGGGATGTTCTCCATTCACACCCCACTATGTGATTATTGTTCTGAAATGAAGTTTAAGTTATTTCGTTGTTTAGGCTGTCACTTTACATTTCTGTTTAAATGACCTAGTAGGTAAAACTTTTACTCAAGTCAACCCATCCTTGTGTTCATTTTTCTGCTAAAAAAAAAAGGGAATTCTGCCCTAGAACTTAAGCCCATGTCATGATGCATTAAAAGAAGTGTTCAGATGTTTGTCAGATTATTTTTTCTAATTCCTGTAACCCCAGTCATTATGCCAACATGGATGTGACATTTGGACTATGATGCCAGTTATTTTCCTGAATTCACATCACGTTTCAATTACACTTAAATGCAACTTACTATTGCAGATGAGTCTCTTCCATCAACTAGACATGATTCTTCAATCTATCAGTAACTATTCTAAGAACTGTAGTCCTTCTTTCTCTCCCTATATTTTCTTACAGTAACTTTCAAGGATCATTCCTTGTTTCTCAAGATAAGCTACCTAAACATATGAAGACTATTCCTCTTTAAGTTGATAATAACTGAAAGTATTTCTAACCACTATACAACTAAGGCAATTGGACTCTACATTTACTAATTTCTAGTATTTAATTCTTACATTATTGCATTGCCAATGATTTGATTTCCTATCAATTCAATTTCTCAAGGTAAAATTTTAATTTCAACCAATAGGGGTTATATTCAATCCTTACACTTCATTCAGATACTATCAGGAAAGCCATATCACTCTAAGTATCTGTATATTAATTTTCCATCACTGCTGTAACAAATTAGCAAAATTTAGAGGCTGAAAACAACACCCATGCATTGGCTCACACTTTGGAAAGTTAGACATCTGGACAGGCTTGACTGGGTCCTTTGGGTTCTCACATGTCTAAAATCAAGCTGTGGTTTGGGCTGGGCTCTTAGCTGTGGGATCTGAGGAAGAATATGCTTCAACATCCATTCAGACTGTTTTGCAGAATACAGTTCTTTGCTGTTTTTCATGCCCTAGGATTGAGGCCCGCTTTTCCTCACTGGCTGTCAGCCTGGAATCAGATCTCCAGTAAGTTGCCCATGTCCTTAAACTTGTGGACTCCCATCTTCAAACAGCAATGGCACATTGGGACCTTTTGACCCTCGCAGTCTCTCTGACTTCTTGTCTCCTAACCTGTGGAGTCAATGCCCTAGTTTTAAAGGGCTCATGGGATTAGATTTGTCCATCCAATAATGATGTCCCTTCCGATTAACTCAAAGTTCACTGAGTAATTACATTAATTATTTTGGCAAAAACATCTTTATTCTATGTAAAATTATAATTATGGGTGTGATATCTCATTCACAGTCCTGGAGATTATAGTATGAAATCTTTCTGACTTTTGTATTCAAAATTTCTTTCAACATAGATATCCTTGAACTACATTAATAGTTTTTCCATAATGGTATTATACAGTGAAAGCAAGAGATCATATGCCATTGTTGTAAGCATAAGATACTGCTGTTTCTACATTAAGCCTGAACATTAGATAACAGTAAATATCCTGTTGGATATTAGGATGTGAAAAGGAATTCCATGAATTTGACTTCCATATTTGCACTTTGAATTCTGGACCCACTTATTTTTGCATTTCTTTAAAAAATCCAGAATTACTAAAATGCAGTTATATCCATATTAGGAAGCACTTAATAAAGGCTTTGAATGGAGGGAAATATTTCAAGCCATGAATTATTCCATTGCCCATGAGCAGGAAAATTGACAGTATATAACCTGATAATGTACTTGCTGATAAGGAAGCAACTAAACCCAGGAGCAGAAGGTTATCCACTCCCTCCTCCAAAGAAAGGGAAGGCATTTATAAAGTGATATGGGAATACGCATTTTGACCTGGTCATGATTTGTTAATTTTTTTTATTACTTATGTATTTGTGTGTTGCTTATACTTCACATAATGTCATAATGTGAATCACAGCTATCTTGAAGTCTAAATGTCAGGATTAGCTGAAAATTCTGAGGAACATTTCCAAACAATTCAGAAGCAGATATCCCTTAAGCCCATTGTCCAACTGTCCTCTCATTTAAAAGAAAAAGACCTAAAACAGCAATAATCCATTTGGAAACAAATTGAAAACTGAAGAATTTCATAGATATTATTAAAAAATGAGCAACCTTTCAAAACTTTGAAAAATTACTCCTAAATATGACTGTCAGTAGACACATTTGAAGGGAATGCCTGAAGGTAACCTCATTAGGCACTCACAAAGTAAAATTTTAGAATTATAGAAGAAAATTCAGATTCTCTGTTTATTAACAAAAATGGAAGTAGGAGAATTGTGACTAAGAGAGGGATGGAGTATTGGTTTCTTGTTTATTTCATTGTTTGAATTAGTTATTTGATGAATAGCAAGTTACCATACAAGGCAGCAGCTTCAAAGAAGAAACACATCTTTATTTTCTGGGAGATGGGAAGGTGGATCTTCTCAGGGTCTTCAACCCCCACAACACTGAGTGGACCAATTTAAAAATGTGCCTGAGTCTCCTGGATGTAGCTTGCTGGGGGTGCAGCAGGAGAATAAAGCAGGCCTCTGGGCTTGTCCTCAAATTGTACCCACTTTTTATGTTTCCTGATTCCACCATCCACATGAGGACTGCCCTGGGCCTCTTCTTGTCTCTTCATTGATGAGGAGCAGGATCCAGGGAGCCCAGGAGGTCCACATGTAGTTCCTTGAGACCTGGGGACACCCCAGGGGCAGGGCCTCCTGCAGCTCATTTCCAGGGTCCTTGCTGCCCCTTCAGTTGCCTCTGTTTAAGGAGCCACTGAAGGGCCCTCCTTAGGTCATTGCCTCCCTTTTTTTTGTGAGGCAGGGGGTCCTCTCTTCAAGGCCTTGTGGGTTCGTGAAACACAGGGTGTCATGAAAATCTCTGGCCTGTGCAGGGTGCTCTTCCCTTGGTCTTGGGGGTCCCTCAGCCCTTTCTCCTGGTGGACATGTTCAGAGGTGGAGTGAAGAGTGCCCTTGTCTTTCAGAAGTATATGGAATGTGGTCTTATTAAATGCTTCCTCATAAGGAGGATCTTAGGAAGCCCCTCCTGCCAGAGGCTGCTTCTTCTGGCCTCCCTCTAAGCCCCCACCCATTGAGAGACTGCGAAGTCCCCACAGATCCCACTCTGGGCCTGGTTTTAGGGGTCCCTCCAGGCCTTTAATATTTCTATTTTTCCAGAGCCAGTGAAGAGCCCACCTTAGTATGTTAACCCTCTTCTGTTTACAGAGGACCTGGGTTTTCTCCTCAAGGACTGGTGTGATCGTGGAACAGGGGAGTTGGGGAAAACCCTTGCCTGGGCGGGGGCTCCTCCCTTGGTTTTTAAGTCCCTCAGCCATCTTTCTCTGTGGATGTTTTCTGGGTGGGATTCAAAGCGTCCTCCTTTTTGAGAGATTTATGGAACATGGTCTCCTTAGAGTGCTGCTACAAGAAGGAACTTAGGGAGTTCCTGCAGACACAGGCCACCCTTCTGCCTTCATTTAGGCCTCTACAAGCTGGGAAGCTGGCAGTTCCCTCAGGCCACATCTTGAGGTTGGCAGTGAGAGGCCGCAGAGGCCAAGCTACCTGCAGATGGACTAGCACAGGCCTGGGGCTGGAGCTCCATGTCCATTTCTGTTGAAGTCTTATCAGAGGAGTCCAGCTGGTAGGGGTGGATTTTGCAGGCCATCGCATGGGGTGGGGATGGCTTGATTGCCACCTCAGTGGAGGGAGCAGCAGCTGCTTTTGATGGTCCAGGGGTGAGTGGTGGGGGAGCGTGGCAGCCAGGCACACCCATGGGAATTTTGGCCTGAGCCATGATGACTTGACCCAGTGTATAGGCAGGATGAGGAGTGGGGTCCACAGAGAGGGGAAGGTCAGAGAGAGGGAGGGGGTCAATGATAAGTGATGGAAAGGAGGTGATGGAAAGGTTGTTGGGGTGGAGAAATGCCCCTTGTCCTTGACCTCCATAGGTGCACTGAGGGCATAGAGGTGGGCAGACGGGAGAGCAAAGTCAAGGAAGGGGAGGGGGTAGGCAGGTCCAGAGGCTCAGGTGATAAAGGGCAGGACAGAGTCAATGATGAGAAAAGGGGAAAAAGGAGGGATTCCAGGTGAAGATGGACACGATTCCCCTGTGGCAGAGATGGTAGAGCCATTGGCATGGGGAATTGGAAGAGAAGACGAACAGTAAAAGAGGTACAGGTCAAGGGGACACACTGAGGCAGAGGTGTGAAGGTTGTCAGGGAGAGGTGGAAAACCTGGGATGGGAAATTGAGAGCTAAGTTGGGATGCGACACAGGAATCAGGCATAAGGCCAGTGGTGGAGGTGGCTGCAGTGACAGGGAGGGATAAGAGGGGAAGGAATAAAAGGGAGGAAATGAGGGAGGATGGGACAGAAACAGGATGGTGCCCACTAGGGGATGATGGGCTTCCCCAGGCATGATATGGTGGGAGGTTATTAACTGCAGCAGTGCTCCAGGGGCCTCCCAGGGAGGGGCAGGTGGTTCGGCCCCTGGAGGGAAGAGTGAGCCGGCAGAGCAAAGCAGAGACGCAGCCCCGGATGTTGCCAGCTGGTCTCTGTGAGAGTTTGGAGGAAACTGGGAGGCCAGATACCGATATGCCAAAGGGGTCACAGAAGGAGCAGCATCCTCCACATGGGACCCTTCTAGCAGATGGTCATCCCAGGTAGATGGGAAGACCCAGGGATGACAGGTGACTTCATGGTATCTGGCTGTTCCAGGCTGCTTGCACAGGGGACTGTGGGAGACAGAAGGTAGGAGCTTCAGTCAGAGAAGGAAGGGGAACAGGATGCCCTGGCAGGCCTGGCTGGGGGAAGGTCTCTGACTGCTTTACATCCCATCTCATTCCCTTCAACCCTGAGTCTCCAGTAGACATTTCCCCCCCAATCCCATGGCTTCATCATGGTTTTCCTACATGGTTCCGTCTTTCACCCACCCTAGACAGCTCTGGAAGCTTGGAACAGCAAATCCCATGCTCAGAAAGGTGAGCAGAAAAGAAGGAGATGAGAAAAGTCACCTTTTCTGAGGAGGACTCATGTCCGGCGTCCCCACGGTGTCTCCCTGGCTAGCCCTCCAAGCTGGGAAATCAGGAGACTGGGTTACATGTGGTGAAGGCAGGAGTGAAACACATTCTACAGAGCTGCATGTCACAGCCCTTCAAGGGAGACTCTTGGAGGAATAGACTCTAAGAGCTCCAAGTACAAGGATATAGCATCAAATGGTCAAGGCAAGCAATGGAGAGCCTCACACATGTTTAATGTTTAATCATTTATGAATGCCTTTCACAGTAATCTCCCTTAATTCCACAATACCATGTGAGGTAAGCTGAACACATTTCATTTCACAAGAGGGATGTCAGCTGTAGACCCCAATAGGCCCCGGTAGGCCCCAGAATTCCTGCCTCCCAAACCAACCAAGTCCATCTCACCATTTTTACACCTGCCCCTCTCCCCACCTCCTTCTTCTTCCATTCCAAGTACTGGTGGAGCAAGGAAGTGATAATGCACCAAGTTTGCCAGCCTTTCTTTGGGTTTCTGCTCCCTGTAGTCTTTGCTACCTGAAGGAAATTACTCTAATACCAGGCATCCTCAGAGACTGTTCATGTGGTGTGGGTTTTTAGGGATCATGAGAAATAAGTTCACCCTTGGAGCAAATGTGTTGGGAGTACAGAACCTTACTTGTCAATGTACCTATCTTCACTTGCTTCTTGTCTCTGCATAGGCACTGAAAAACAAGAAAATAAGGAAGGCATGGGACCTAATTCTTGAGATCCCACTTCATAGCAATCTGCAAAACTGCATTTTTATGACTGATAAATCCATTGTTGTTTGCCTGTGATTCACATATAAATGGGCAGTTATTTCTGATTTTTCTTTGAATAAGGCAAAATGTGGGTTCTGGAGGGGTTCCTCAGTTACTTTTTTTTTTTTTTGAAGTTGCATGATTATAAGTAACATAAAATTCTCCTGTAAGCCATTTTTAAGTGTCTGTTACAACTATATTTGCAAATTTTTTATTCCATCACCAACATCTGTAACCAAACTTTTCTCATCATCCCAATCTCATTTAATATTTAATCAGCAGTTGTCTTTTGAACAGAGCACAGTGTCACCTTCCTATAGGAACATGTGTGCTTCTTCCTGTAGGATGCTGCTCCCTGAGGCCAGAGCTTGGATAAAACCATCCTTAGCGTCTTTTAGTGGCCCCTATTGTTCTGCATAACAGCAGTAACAGAAGGAAATGCTTCCCCAGGTTCACCTGATATGGGATGGGCCTGGGTGTCTTGAATTTTCTCAGTATTATTCCTAGCCAATAAATTCCTCTGTTTAGGAATTTAGTTTTTAGCCGTCTGCCACCGCAGGTGGATGCTCTTGAGCTGGGGTCTCATCTCATCATATTTGACCTGCCCAAACTGTCTCTCAGATTACCATCTTTTATTTCCTACACTAAGTTGTCCCTCTGGGCCCTCTTAATGGGTTTTGAAAAGTGGGAAATGGAAGAGGACAAAACAGTGGTCTCTACTGTGGGCTGGACCCAGGTTCCCTTACCTCATTGAAGTCCAGATGTTTCTCGACTCTCTGAAATATACATTTCCTCTGCCTGTAGTGGAGCAAGATGATGAATAGCCCCACTACAGAAAAGAGGAAGAAGAAAGAATCCAGTCCCCACATGGGTGAGTTTGTGCTCAGCCACGGGGTACCGAAGCAACTCAGATTGAAGAGAAGGATCTCCATCAACCACAGCCAAGTGCTGCCTCAGGCAACAAGTACTGAGAAAGCACAGGCCAACCCAGGGTTCTGGTGTGACATCACAGGGCTTATAACAGTCACAAACGGCTAGTGGGTGGGGGTGGGATGCCCAGAGGAAGGCATATCCACAGCCCATCCCCCGTCCACCTTGTCTGTCAGTTTCCTGAACTGACACTGTTCTCTCCAGCCTCTTATGCTCTCCCCATATTTCTGCACCTACCTATTTTCTGTGCCCATCCTTTATTTATATCATAGATGTAATTTCAGTGTAATTGTCTGTTTATTTAACTGTAGTGCAGAAATACCTGGTAACCTGCTCACTGATGAATCAATGCACAGTCCTCAAAAAATGTGGATTTCTCCTGGGAATTTTTGCTAAAATGATTGATTTATACTTGAAGCCTCTTCTACTCTCATCTATAACTTCCATAGATAAGGTTTTTGTGTTGTTTAGTTTGTGTTTTGAAATGCCTCAGCTTAGTAAAGAGGTTCTCAGTATTGTTGGCATTGACAGTTTTTGTTGGATATTTCTTTTTAGTGCAGGGCTGTTTTGTGGAATGTATGTTTGGCATCATCTCTGTCCTCTAACCATTAGATGGCAATATCACATCCCTTTCCTGTAATAGCAACATTAGAGCATCCAGACACTGTAAAATGTTTTCTGGTTTACAAAGTCATGATGTTTGAGCACCACTGACCTCTGCAACATGTATCAACATTGACTCAGTGTCCACTGGGGCTTAAGACTCCCCAGGAGGGTCTTATTCCTTGAACTCTCATGAAGCAAAGATTTGTTGCAAAGATCTTTGTGGTTCAACCTGGAGGTGAAGTGCAACTCTGTACCTTAAGGACCATGGTAATGTTTCTTCTGGGTGGCTATCATGTTCTCAATCTCTGTAATCTCTTGCTTTTGCTGCACCATTTAGGCTAGATCAAGTCTTGGGAGTCCTTTCAAATATCCAAACTTGAGAAATCTTTGCATTTGTTTATTTTGGGTTAAATTTACTCCCCCTCTTCTCTTTTCCTTCTTCATTATCTTAAAATTTTAACTTCTTAAGTAATTGTTTTTGTTCTTTCTTTTTGTCAGCCTTCAAACTATGAATTCCCTTCTTAGCATTGTTTTAAGGGTGTCTCACAAATTTTGATATGTGTGGTTTTATGATCACCATGACAAAATATTTTTCAGTTTTCCTAGTGATGTTGTCTTTGATCTATGAGTTTTGTTGATGTATATTCATTTACGTTGAATACTGGTGGATTATTTTAGAAATGATTTTATTCTTTATCATTCATTTCTAATTTGAGTCTGTTGTAAACAAAGATATTCTCTCTGGGATTTCACTTCTTTGAAATTTATTGATATTTGTGTTAGGCCCAACAATTTACATATACCTTTGTAAATACTCCATGTGTTCTTGCGAAGTATGTAAGTCCTGCATTTGTTGTATGTATTATTCTAGATAGAGGATATTTGTTGATAACTTTCAAACCTTCTGTCTCTGGTTATCATTCCATGTTTTACTTTCAGTACAATTTTAGGTTTATAGAGAAATTGAGTAGCAATTATGCAGACTTCCCATATACTTCCTCTCATTTTTCTTGTATCTTAACACCAAACGGTTTCCCCTATTATTTCCCTCTTTTCTTATTTTGGTGCATTTCTTAAAATTGATGAAGTGAACCAATATTGATATTTTTTATTAGTATCTAAAGTCCATATCTTACACTAGGATTTTCCCTTTGTTTTATCCCGTTATATGGGTTTTGTAAAATGTATACTTTCATATATCTGCCATTACAGTATCATACACAATATTTTCAGTATCCAAAATCCCATGGGCTCTACCTCTTCATCCCATCTCTCCCACCCCTGAGTCCTTAACAACCACTGATATTTTCATTGTCTCTATAATGAAAGAATGTCATGTATTTGGAATCATAGTGTGCAGACTATTCCTAATGGATTAATTTCACATAGCAATATTCATTTGTTTCCTCATTTTCTTTTCATGGTCTGATAGCTTATTTTTTTCTAACTGTGAATAATATTCTATTGCATGATTTTACCACAGTTAATTCATTCTTATAGTGGAGGGCATCTTGATTACTTCCAAATTTTAGCAATTACGCTGTTTTTCAGTTCATAGTTAATGCACTTTACAAAATGTTGAGTTTAAATATGCTTTCTTGTGAATTGTTTTCTACTTTTCTCCTATTCTTTATCCTTCAATCTTTCTTGTCTACTATTATATTAGAAATATTAAAATTTTCCAATTTCCCTTTTGAAATTCATAGTTTTATAATTTTAAGCTAGCTGCTGTCATTTTATGATAACTATTCTTGGAGGATGGCTTTTATCTGATATTGCTAAAAAAATCTAAATGAAAAATAGGGTGGGAGGAGAGGATGATTTGGGTGTTCTTTTTTACTTTTATTTTTTATTCTTAATTTCACTTGTTCTGGTCCAGGAAAACATTTCAAAAATAGATTCAGTGACAAATGTCTGGTCTTCCAATTCACTGATCCTTTCTTTTGCTTGTTCAAATCTACTGTTGTATCTCTCCATTGTCTTTTTTCATCTCCTCTGTTATGCCCTTCATTCCCATAGGTTCTGTCATTTGTTTTTTCAAGTTTATGAATTCTTCCTTATGGTCATCTAGTGTCCTTCTTATATCCTTCATCTCTTTTGCTATGTCTTCCCTCAGTTCAATGACTTGATTTTTGAATTTATTTAGATTTATTTGAACATCTCCAATTAGTTCTTCCTTCAGCTCATTGAATTGATTTAGCAATAATTGCTTCAACTCCTGTATCTCAGTTGAACTATTAGTTTCTTTGGTTGGCTCATATTTTCATGACTCCAAGTATGGCTCACTATCTTAAGCTGTCTAGGCATTTGACTTTCTTGATTAGTTTATTCTGGAGCTTGTTTTCACCCTTTTACCTAGGATTTTCTTATTGATTGGCTTTATTCTCTAATCTTTGGTGTTTATTTCAGCTTATTCTAGACCTTTAACTTAGGTTCGGTTAAGTTGATCAGAGTTTTTCACCTCTTGTTTTTCTGTTTCTTGCCTTGCCTCTATGTCACCTTTTTGTGTGGTGATCTCCTCAGATATGATCAGTCCCAGTCAAATTTTCCTAGTCCAGAAAGGTCTAGGTCTGGGGAAGAGAGTATGGAGTTTCCTTGAAAATGAGATGGTCCTGTGAGGCCTTTAGGCTCTGTGCTTCTCCTATGCTGTCCAGCAAGTGGCACTTGCCAGGCCACAGTTCCCCTACCAGTGTAAGGAGGCATGGAACCTTTATTTCTCCAAGTGACCCTGACCCTGTAAGGGGTGTGGCTTGCTGAAGCTAGTTAATGAATTCCAACCCCTGGGATCTGAATTCCCAAAAGGTCTGGGAAGTTGTGGTGTTGAGCAAATTTTTTCTGCCACTAGACTTATTGCTTTGTCCTCAGAGCTGTCTTAGCTCTGCTCTTGCCTGGGCCCAAATTGCAAGTCTTTGAGGCTTTCTGTAGTGGGTTTCTTGGAATAATTGTTTTAGAAAAAGAGAAAAAAAAAGTTAAAAAAAAAAACGAAGGGCCTAGTATGGACTATCTACAGTCCTTACAGATCTAATGGGCTGTTGAAATGCTAAAAGACCAGGAGTTGAGGGCAATTAAGGAGCAATCAAGAAAACAGAGAAGCTGGCTTTTAAGACAAGGGCTCTCCCTCACCAGATTTGCATATGTGTCTGATTCTGTTTGAGCCCTGCCCTTCTCTGTATTATGTTCACCTGACTCCAAAAAGTATCTGTTTTTATTTTGTCTTCTATTTTTTTTTTTGCTGTTTTGCTAGCCCTATCTCCTCTCCCTTGCTCCCAGATTTTCCAGTGTCTGTTTTCAGTTTATCTAGGGTTGCAGCTTTCATTCTCCCTCCTGGTTCCCAGCACCGATGGCCTCTCCTCTCTCAGGATTGTGCCTGGCAGGGAGGGGTGCAGGCCTCCTGACCTCAAGAACTTACAGATTTTGCTGATCTTAGCTGTTCCACACATTCATGAGTGTTGTATGAAGTTTGTCCAATCTCAGATTCCTCTGCAGTGTGCAGTCTATGCAGTTCCTGGCTTTCCAATAAACTGCCCTAGAGGAGTAACTACAACGTAGACCTCACCACCCTGCCATCTTGCCCCACCTCCTCTGGAGGTTTTTTATATGCATTATATAGATATCCCTTTGTAGTTTTAGTGTATTGAATAGCTAGAAGGAAATACCTGAAGCTGTTGAACTGTAATCCAGTAGCCTTGATTCTTGAAGATGATTGTATAGTTATACGGCTCCTAAGATGTGACTGTGTAATTGTGAAAACCTTGTGACTGGCATTACCTTTATCCAATGTATGGGCATGAATAAGAAAACAAAGAAAAAAATACATAACTAATGGTGGGGGATAAGGGATATGAGATGTTTGGGGTGTTCTTTTTTAATTTTATTTTTATTCTTATTCTTTTGTTTGGACTAATGAAAATGTTAAAAATTGATTGTGGTGATGAATGCACACTGTATGATGATACTGTGAACCACTGATTGTACACTTTGGATGCTTATCTTGTATGTGAATATAACTTAATAATATTGCATTTAACAAACAAGCAAACAAACAAAACACCTCCCAAGGAAGCAAGCCCAGGACTAGATTCCTTCAGAATTGAATTATATCAATCATTCCAAGATGAATTAGTACCAATCCTGCTCAGATGCTTCCAAAAAATTGAAGAGGAGGAACACTACCTAACTCTTTCTATGAAGCCAACATCCCACTAATACCAAAGCCAGATAAAGGTACTACAAGAAAAAAAAGGGAGGGGGGGAGCAGACCAATTTCTCTTATGAATATAGATGCAAAATCTTCAACAAAATATTTTCAAATCAAATCTGACAGCATATTAAAAGAATTATAAATCATAGAGTGGGTTTTATCCCAGGTATGCAAGGGTGGTTCAATATAAGAAATCAATTTATGTAATACACCACTTTAACAAAACAAAGGGGAAAAGCTACATGATCATGTCAATTGACACAGAACAGGCATTTGACAAAATCTAGCATCATTCCTTGATAAAAATAATTTGAAAAATAATAGAAGGAAATTTCCTCAATATAATTAAGGGCATATAAAAACCAACAGCTAACATTATGCTCAATGTGAAAGACTGAAAACTTTCCCTCTAAATATCTGAAACAAAGCAATGATTCCTGCTGTCAACACTATTATTCAACATTGTGCTAGAAGTTCTAGCCAGAGTAATTAGGCAAGAAAAAGAAATAAAAGGCATCCAAATTGGAATGAAGTAATAAAACTTTCAGTATTTGCAGATCACATGATCTTACAGATATAAGTCCCAAGAAATCTACAACAAAGTTATTAGAGCTAATAAACAAGTTCAGCAATGTGGTAGGATAGAAGATCAATATGGAAAATCAGTGGTGTTTCAATATACTAGTAATGAGCTGTCTGAGGATGAAATATCAAGAAAAAAAATCCATTTCCAATAGCAACTAAAAGAATCAAATATCTAGGAATGAATTTAACCAAGGATGTAAAAGACTTGTACACAGAAAACTACAAAACATTGCTAAAACCAATCAAAGAAGACCTAAATAAATGGAAGTTCATTCTGTGTTCGTGGATTGGAAGGCTAAATATTAAGATGTCAATTCTACACAAATTGATTTACAGATTCAACACTATCTCAATAAAAATTGCAAGAACTTGATTTGAAGAAATGGAAAAGCCAATTATGAAATTTATCTGGAAGGGTAAGAGACCCTGAGTAGCCAATACCATCTTGAAAAGGAAGACAGAGTTGGAAGACTGATACTTCCCAACCCTATAGCATATTACAAAGCTATAGTGATAAAACAAACCAAAACAAAACAAAACAAAAAAACACCATAGTACTGGCATAAAGATAGATATATTGAACAATGGAATCAAATTGAGAATTGAGAAATAGGCCCTCACATCTATGGCCAATTGATATTTGACAAGACCACCATGTCCACTCAACTGGGAAAAAACAGCCTCTTCAACAAATGGTGCTGGGAGAACTGGATATCAGTATGCAAAATAATGAAGGCAGATCCTTATCTCACATCATATACAATATTAACTCAAAATAGATTAAAGACCTAAGTATAAGAACCAGGACTGTAAGACTCCTAGGAGAACTTGTAGGAAAGCATCTGAAAGATCTTCTGGTAGGAAAGGGTTTCTCAGACTTTACACCCAAAGCACACACAACAAAAGAAATAATACATGGGACCTCCTCAAAATTATAAACTTTTGTGCATCAAAGGACTTTGTCAAGGAAGTGAAAAGACAACCTACTCAATGGGAGAAAATACTTGGAAACCGCATATCAGCTAAAGGTTTAATATCCAGTATATATGAAGAAATCCTACAACTTATCAATAAAAAGACAAATAACCCAATTAAAAAATGGGCAGAACACCTGAAGAGACATTTTTTCCTAAGAGGGAACACAAATGGCTATAAAGCACATGAAAAGATGCTTAACATCACTAGCTTCAGGAAAATGTGAATCAAAACCACAATAAGATACCATTTTATACCTAATAGAATTGCCACTATTGAAAACACAAACAGCTGCAAGTGTTGGTGAGGATGTGGAGAAATAGGAGGACTCATTCATTGCTGGTGCAGCTTCTGTGAAAGACAGTCTGGCAGTTCCTCAGGAAGCTTAGTACAGATTTACCATATGATTTGGCAATCTTGCTACTAGTTATGTATCTGGAAAAGCTGAAAGCAGGGACTCAAGCAGATATTTGCACACCAGTGTTCATAGCTGCATTATTCACAATTGACAAAAGATGGAAGCAACCCATGTCCATCAACTGATGAATGGATAAATAAAATGTAGTATATACATACAATGGAGTATAATTCAGCCGTAAAAAGGAATGAAGTCCTGACGCATGTGACAACACAGATGAATCTTGAGAACGTTATGCTGAGTGAAATAAGCCAGACACAGTGGGACAAATATTGCATGATCCCACTCTTATGAACTAATTATAATAAGCAAACTCATAGAGCTAGAATCTAGAATACAGGTTACCAGGAGAGAGATTGGAATTAGAGGATGTGGAGTTCATGCTTAAATTGTACAGAATTTCTGTTTAGTCTGATAGTAAAGATTTGGAAATGGATGGTGGTGATGGTAACACATTACTGTGAAAGTAATCAACAGCACTGAAATATATAGGTGAATATGGTTAAAAGGGGAAACTTTAGGTTGTATACATTACTAGAATAAAAATTAAAAGATAAAACATGGACTGTACAAAACAGGGAATCCTATTGTAGACAATAACTATATTTAATAGTACAAGTGTAAGAATGTTGTTTCATGAATTATAACAAATGCATGATACTAATACAAGGCAGTAATAATAGGGCTGTATATGGGAAAAATACACCTAATGTAAATAATGGATGATACAGAGAACTATTTTAATATTTTTTCATCTATTGTAACAGAGATAAATACTGTTAAAAAATAGAACAATTATAAAAATAGTACTATCATCAATTGTAAGAAATATTCCACACCAATGCAAGGTGTTAGTGATGGATTCATGTACGGAAATTCTATATTTTATGCATGATTGGTCTGTAAACTCACAACTTCTATAATAAAAAAAGAAAAAATGTAAAAAACAAAAACAAAAACAGAAGGCCAGGGTGACTCTAGCTAGTTTGGGATGTGGATAGTTCGGGGGACAGAGCAGAGGATCAGCAGAGAACACTACATTCTTACTTAGTCCTTTTATCAATACTATGCATTTTCATGTTAAAAGAATTATTCTGGACAGAAATTGAACTTGGATGAAATGTATGTGACAATTACCCCTAAGATTTTTTTTCCCAGCACAGGTAGAACTAGAGCATCCTTGAACTAAGGGGTTTAGTAAGACTTGATCCTATTTTGATGTGTTATATATTACCTATATAATCTGCCGTATGGTCTGACTTTTAGGTTACTGAGATTGTGGTGTGGGGATAAAGTAGTGCAGACCTCGGCACAAATGAGCTTTAGGCAATATTCTATAAGGGAGGCTCCTTACTTGGCTTTCTCACTCTAGTTATCAGGATCTTAACCACTAGAGTTAAGGAAGGAGGTGCACATAGATATCTACACACGATTGCATTTCTTAACTGGGGGGTGAGCACATAAGAATCATCTATAGAGTTTCTGTTACAGAATTGACATGCTCAAGACCAGTCCTACATCTGCTGAATTAGAATCTCTAGGACAGGGTTCATGCATGTATAATTTGAAAAAGAAGGTGCTCACTGATTTTGATATGCACTCCTAGTTGAGAACCAGTGAGCTATAGCAATACTTGAAGGATGGTGGGAGGCAGTGTTTGTAAATTTAAAGGAGACAGTGAAAGGATTAGCTGAGAAAAACCAACCTACACATTGAAATAAGAAATATAAATGTGGTTTTAGATATAATATGTTCAATAAACTGAAAATGTCATTTAACCAGCTATTTAAAATAGAAATCTATCAAGTCCCAATTCCTTCTCATGAGATCAATTCATGTTAATAATCTTTGCTTTGTTCTAGGCTGCATTTCTTTTTTATGTCTTGGCTCTCTTTTTTTGTCACATGTCCTATGTTCTTTTACATAGGGACATTGTTTTTTTATCAAGCATTTCAGTGTTTGCATGTACATTTGTTCATAACATGTTAATACAATCTTTATTAGTCATATTTCTGAGTAAGACATCCCCTTTAATTGTGTTGCAAACCTATAATTGTAAACCACCTATTGCAAAAGGAATTGTTATAAAGTCACTCACTTTCACTGTGGAGAGAATACTATTTAAATTATTCATTTACTGCCCCAACTAGAAGCTTATATATCTAAGCAATGTGTCATATTTTTGGTCAGAATAGGTGAAAGATGTGCTTTACATTTGAAGTGGGAGAAAAGTAATTGAAAAAGAGGATGTGTGAGATAAGAACCATTTGAAGCTTCAACCACAGGTCTGTTCTTAGTGTTGGGAAAATGAACATATATAAGTTGAGGATCTGAAAATTGAAACTATTCATTCTGGGTACCTCTTGGAAAGTCTTCATATATTCCCAGGTGTATACAAAACCCACACTGAATACATCAAAATTCATAATAAATTAACATTTATTACAATAATCATCTCCCTGTTAGGCTGTGCTCTAAGATTCAATTCTGAGTTTACATATTGTAGTTAGTCCATATTGGTGGAGCATATAAGACAAAAGAAAGAACTAGCATTCCTTCAGTTTTAAAATACATTGTGGACACCAGAAAGTGAATTGGCTTTTCCTAATCCCTTAATTTATGAGGACTTTCTAGTGGATGGAAACTATAGTTAGAATTTTTAGCAGTTTTGTATCTCTTTACCAGCCTGTAGGTACTTGAAGAAATAGCCCCTAAAGTGGAGCCAGGGAAACAAATCTTTGGCCTTAACTAACTTGGTCTTCTATGAGTTATTGATGATAAGGGAACTCTGTTCTTATTTCAAATGAATACTTACCATCACTCACTTAGAAATGTTAAAAAGCTGGAGACATCAACATTTTGGAAAATGGGTTCCTCAGTACTTACCTTAATTAATGACAAAAACCACAGTTTTGTCTGGAAATTGAAGCTGTTTGGATTTTTGTCCTTCCAGTTTTTTATCAATGATACCCAAGAACAACTGCAACAAAAGACTAGGAATATATTTCTAGAAAGAAAAGATAGGGGCACAATGTTATTTCTCTAGTATTCTGAGAGCTACACCTGGAATAGTACAAAGAAGTCAGGGGTGTCCTTACTTTTCAGCATCTGTCTCATGAGTATGAATTCTCAGTACCTTTACAGAAAAACAAACCCTCTTTTGAGCAATTAATTTTACAGTGACTGCCAAGAGTCTCATCAGGGGATGTGTCTGGATGATGAAGTAAGATGAGACTTTGGGAAGTCTCCAATTTTTAATTTGGCAGGAAGGATTCAAACACCACCTACATGAAAAGTCTAATCTGAAATAGAACATATACTGGAGAAGACTCTACTCTCTATTTATCCTTGGTCAACATTTCAAGATATTTGGTCCCTGTATACTTTTTTTAAAAAGAGGTGACTTCCCATCCCAGGGAGTCCTATGGTCAAGCCAATCCCTCAGGCCAGCATCTACTTTTACATTCTGTAAGGATAGGATGCCTTGGGGAGAGCAACTAGGAAAAATGACAAGTAGATTTGTGAAATAAATATGTGGCTGTGACTCATGAACTTATAGCTAATTGTGAATTGTCCTCTCCTCCTTAAAATCAAATCTTTTCTAAGAAAAGATGGCAGCTATATAGTCAATCACTGGAGACATGTAGGAAGAAACTTTCCCTCTTGTGAGGAAGAAAAAAGAAAAACCTTAAGATTAGGGTAGCTTTCTCGATGAGAAGAAGGGACCCAAATAGCCATATGCCAAAAGTACCATCTCTAAAAATTTTCTCATATATTTCTTTAAGTTCTCATGATCACATGTAATAGCTAAGAATAAGGTCATCTATCTATGTATATCTGTTTCCATTTAGCAATAAGAGAGTGTTAGCAAAATATTTGGAGTACAAAGCACTTATAGGCTCAGTTTGGTGCATTGTGGGAACCCTGAGCAATGAGAATCAGTTTGCAGTAACAGAACCACAATATGTGCACAGTGATTGGGAATGGAGGTGCAAAAGGAGAAGTTAACAGCAACCAAGATACATATTCCTTACTGAATAATTTTGTGTAGGATCAGTTATTTCCCTTTTCCTTAGTATCATCTGTGGTAGGCATGCCATAGGTTGCCAACTATTGGCTTTTATACTCATCCCAAGTGGAAATATTTACACACTGTAATGAAGTGTTTCCAAAATTTCATGTACATTGTGGTCGGTGAATTATGCATTGTGCTGGACATCTGTTTTTATTAGCATCAAATTTGCAAAAATGTTGCCAATTTTCCTTCAAAAATTGAGAACTCACTAGAGTTTTCCTCTGCCTTATTGGACAGAAATATCTGTCATGTGGACTTGTTTTCTATGATATCTTGACTTATTTTAGCTGACACACCCCCGTTATTGCCTCTTGGATACACTATTGTTCTCCACCATTGGCGTTATTAACCAGCAGGCAGTTCTTCCCTTCTCCATAGAACTCCTTGCCAGCATTTTGAAAACACTCACCCTTTCTAGCCTTAATGAAGCAGAAGGAGAGAGATAAGAAATTCGGGATATCATTTTTTTTAAAAAGACTAGACATCTGCTCCCAACTTTTCAGCATCTCTATCAGTTAACACTTTCATACACTAATACCAGGTAGATGTGTTAATTTGCTGGCTAAAGATTGTGGAAATAAATTTTGGAGAAAAACAAACATCTAGAAATAAAAAAATACAATAACCAAAATTTAAAATCCAATGGACAGATTTAACAGCAGATGGGACAGAGCATCTAAGAAAGTAAGTGAACTGGAGACTACACCAGAATAATTTAAACATTAATGCAGTCTGCATGCCACCTTGTTTCATTATATGCTTGGTTATTGTATAAGCAAAATAATAGCCCCTAAAGATGTCCATGTCCTACTCCTAAGAATAACATTCAGAATCTGTGAACATTTACCTTATATTGCAAAAAGGAACTTTGCAGATGTGATTACAGTTAAGGACCTTGGGGTGGAGAGATTATCCTGGATTGTCCAGATTGGTACATTTGATCACCAGTCCTTAAAAGTGGAAAACCTTTCCCAGCTGCAGAGAACCAGAAAGATGGCAGGGTGAGAAGGACTAAACCTTGTTCTTTGCTTTCACATTGAATCTAAGCTATCACCATCTGTTTAAAATCTATACTTTATCTATTTGTATCCTTTTCTTCTGCTAATATCCTAGTGTAAGATACTATTTGATCTTTTTTGGAAGGTAGCCACAGTTTCCTGATTCCCTGTTTACTCCCATCTTAACTTTCTAGGGTGATCTTAAAAGAATATTTATCAAATCATTCCAGTAACCCTTTTAAAAAGTCTTTCAAATTCTTTCCACTTTTCTTAGAATAAAGCCAGAACACCTTACAATGACCTGCAAGACTTAAGGTTCTAAATTTTGCCTGCCTATCCAAATTCATCTGAGATTATGCTATCTAAATATTACATTACCTATCTTATTCATTCATAGCCATTATCAAAATCTGTAACTATTTTCTGCACTGCCTATCTCCAAGTTAAATTGTGTACTTCATGAGGGATAGTTCTACTTTTATCCTGTTCAAAACTATAATAATTTTGGCAGTTAGAACAGTCCCTGGAACATAAGTGTAACTCAATAAAATTTTGAAAGAAAATGTTTTTTTGAATCCTGTTTCCATGAGATATTAATAGGCATTAATGAAAAGAATTTGGAATGAAAACAAATGTGACAAATTTTAGTTTGAATAAAGTTAGGTTTTTTTTTTGTTTTTTTTTTTCTGTGCGGTATCTTAGAGCTTATAGTTTAAGACAAACGGTGAATCTTCTAAAGAATGGTAAAGTAATTTCCAAACTTTTGAACTCAGGGTCTTTATTTTCATTTTCATATGTATTGTTTTCAGAACGATTCTTAGGACTGATAGTCTATGAAACACAATTTTGGAAATGCTGTTCAATATCTTTCATTTGATATGTTACAAAGTCGTTTTCTATTTTTTTTTTTTTTAATATTTGTTTCCTGTCTCCTTAGCTAGCTGCAATAGGAAGTAGACCTCTTAATTTTTTCATTTCCTCATACAGAAATTAATCAATAAATATTTTCCATTGATAACAATAGTTTTACAAACCTTATTATAAATTAGAAAGCACAGTATTAAGTAATAGCATCAAAATGTTGGAAAAAGGCACAAAGATGAGAAAGACATGTTAAAGAATGGTATAATCAGTCCACCTAGTGAAACTGTCAAGTGCTGTTTGTCTCATAAATATCCCACTGGATCTGAGAGTGCCCTTGGTTCAAGAAATACCACAAAAAGTGCACTTTTGAGAGCCTTTGTCTCCTTGACTTTCCTGATTCCAGAGGTTCTATAACCAATCTGATAAGACAGGTGAGACTCATTTTAGAGCTTTGATGTGTCAAAGATTAATGGCC
This sequence comes from Choloepus didactylus, assembly GCF_015220235.1. NCBI lineage: Eukaryota > Metazoa > Chordata > Mammalia > Pilosa > Megalonychidae > Choloepus > Choloepus didactylus. The sequence goes on along the minus strand of NC_051310.1, from coordinate 151,802,217 downwards.
ATTTTTCTGTTTAAGATACATTTATCTTTCACAATTTAGAAACAAACATCTGTAAGTCATGACTGATTGCTGGTTGGAGACTGGTAAGGCCTGGTTATTCCAGGCATCCTATTTCAGACAGGAGACTGGAAGATTGGCTCTGCTTTGCTGTGTGAGGGCATCGCAGTAACCTTGTCTCCAGGGGAAGTCTTTGACTGGCATCTGCCTCTCTGATTACAGCCTGGGATCCTGGCTGTGTATATTATAGGATGGCTGCTAGCATGTTTAGTTACCTTACAATTTGTTTCAAAGAACAAATTTGAACTTGGGTTAACTTTCTAGCTTTGTTCCCTTGAAAACCTGATAAAGGTGGAATGTTACGTATTTTGCTAGGAAATATTGCTTGGGGAAAAAATGATTTCCGCTTCGTAAATGTTATCTGAAGCAGGAGGATTTTGAGTGATCTATTAGAGTTGGGCTTTCCTGCAGGGACCCAGACAGGGCACCACAAAATCCTACTACTTTTAAGTAGCCTTTTTCCTGATTCAGTTCTCACCCTGTTACTGAAGTCCTTTAGCTCTTTTCTGGAGCTTTGAGTAAGATGTTTCTGCCAGTTCTTTCTGGTTGTTCAGAGCTTCTGTAGGGGGATGGATCCCTGAGAGGTATCCCTTCCCCATCTTCTGGTATTATTTTTAATGTTCTAATTTTTGATGGGCATATATTTATATTTGATTTTTCATGTTCTAGTTTTTGACTGGTATTTAAAGAGGCCTCCCTTCATCTATCTCTAGAAGGCTCTTCTTAAAGAAACTGAAATGAAACACTTGTCAAATATTTTATTTTTTATTGACCCCCTCAGAATTCAGAAACAAATATTTATGCTAAGTCTACATTTCATGAAAATGTATGTTATTTCCATATGTTAATAAAGAAAATGTTCTCTTTTTTTGTCAGACCTTAATTGGGCAAATTGATTATGTGATCAAGTCCACACTGAGAGTGTTGTAAATGAGAATAAGTTTTATTTAATCAGGTAATATCATGCTCATCATTTCAAGACAATGATTGTGTTTCATATTTGGGAACTATGCCTTCAAAGCCCTCCCAAGTAATTATCTGGTACCAGTCTATGGCCTACTGGTTCCCAGCTTTACATATAATAAGAAAGGTTATTTTTTGGCAGACCAGGGACCTTAGAAAATTTGGGGGATATTAAGAAGAGAGGAATTCACTCACATTTAGAAGTACTGTAGCAAAACCTGGTATAGGTAAATTTCATGGTTATAGTTTCTTGGCCTCTAAATAGAGAAAAAAAGAGCAATAAAAAAGAATCTCTAAATTATAAAGGTTATTGAAAATGCTATCCTAGACAACTTATATTAACTTCAGATAGAAGTTAATTTTCTGGCTTTAGTGGTTGCCCATGACAAATTGACTATATAACAAGGAGATTTGCATGTATTAGTACCTCTTGCTGCACTTATATAAATAAAGTAAAATAAAGTAGAATATAATGAAACAAAATGTTTTTGTGATTTAGAATATATTTGGTGGTTATGTATGATCATAAGTGGGAGATATTAGGAAAAAATATACAAAACTTTGAAATAAAACAAAGCAATGATTGTGTGACCTTTTGATGTCAGGTTAAAACATTGTTTAACAAGACCATCTAAAAGTCATCTGACTCTCTAAGGGGATATTCTGTTTTTAAAATTTGTTATTTACTACCAAGTACTCAGACATTGTACAATTATATATAGTCAGATATTATAGAAAGCTGACCAGTTGTGTGGACTTTTTTTAGTGTAGTAAAAAAGGTAATCCCAAAGATTAAAGACATACTGCCTTTTAGGACATTAACTGGTTTACATATAACTTGGAAATTTTATTTCAGCATTCTTTTTTATTCCATGATTTTATAAAAAATCTCGTTTCTCATATTCTCTTTCAAACTGTCTTTGTAGTCCTGCTGTCCCTCTTTAATGAGTTAAATTCTTTTTATGTGGCATGTTCTCATCTTCTATTTGCATGAGAATTAAAAAATTTTACATGGACAGCAACAATTTCTAAACTGTATTCAGTGACTAAAAACATCAGTTGTATTTTCTGGATAAGATCCAGTAAGATAAGCTGCTTTAGAAGTCATTAGGAGACACCCAAATGTCGTGCAAAGGCTCTGAACGCTCTGCAGGAAGTGTTCCAGGGGTAACTTGGCATTTTAACCTGCTGCCTCATCCACTCCTGGGAACATGGTTGAGATGGGAACCGGAGAGAATCTTTTTACTCAGGTGTAGACTGAGGAGTGGGAAAGGGGTGTCATGTGCAGTGCCACATTAATCAGTCCAAAGTAAGTAAAAGAGATAGGCTGTATTATATACTCAGGTCTTCCTGGTTCAGAGCGTGCAGAGCCCAAGATCAGCTTTCTAGCAAGAACTGAGATTCAGACAATTCAGACATCAGCAGCGCAGGGAACCCCAGGGCTCATTAGACTGAGCAGTGGAATAGAGACCATAAAAGCCTTAGGTAGAGTCAGAGCCCTGGAGACAGGAGATCATTTCCATCCACACAGCCAGCTCAACTAGGGCTTGACTTATAAAGAAGCAACAGGGCACAGACTGGGCAACTGTGATGGTCGTCTGAGGATGTTCAATTTGCTGGCTTGATACTGTGAAAGGGGGCAGGTGGGATGAATGTCAGGGTAACATTTCCTTGAAACCCTGCAGCTCCTGACATGCAATGATGTAAGTTTCTCAGACACACTTATTCAAAGCTCCACTCACTCCCCCTTGCTCCTCTTTCAATCTCTGATACCATTTTTATTGCTCCTGTTGTCCTTACCTCTTTTCTCTGTATGCTCCAACATTCATCAGAGTTAAATTTAAAAGATCATTTGAGTTTTGTTTTTCGGTTTATACACTTAGCAGTGTTCACAAAGCAATGACATTCCCTTAGCCTGAGGAAATTCTAGGGCTGGTGGTAACTTCAGTGGTGGTTGCAAGGTTTGGATATGATAAGATACACTTTATATAACTTAAGGCACTGGATTTATGGAAATATTTTCTTAAAACTACTAATTCTACTGTGGTCTCTACTAGATGCTATTTCTAGTCCATTAATTATTTCAGTTGCTTTTTGCCAAATCTCTTCACTTCCCCCAATTGTGGTATAAATTGTAATGTATCGAACAGGCCAAGTTGTCTAATGCAGAAAGATTATGCCATTCTCAATAGAATATACTATCATAGATACAATGTGCAATTATTGGTGCCCTTTTCTTGGTGTTTCAGGAGAAAATAGAAAGTGCAACAGATTTCCCTAAAAGGAGTTTGCGTGATATTTAACCTATAACTAATACATCATTTTCTATCCTCAATGTGGTCCAATTTCTTCTACTAAGATAGAATGCTTTTAGTTCAACACAGATGAAAATAAACAGAAAAAATACCAAAATATGATATACGCTATTGTTAAAAAAGAACCACATCAGCTCCCATGAGGAAAACTTTATTCCCTCTTTCAGTATTTTCCTTATAAAGCTCTCTGGTTTCCAGCTTAGAAAAACTAGAGAATAGCTGCTCTGCTTTCCATAAGGGGCCCTTCATTATTTAAAGAGTTGGTTTTTCCCTCTTTCCCTCCACACTGTATTGGGCCCTTCCATAAAGACTTTCACTTCTCATTAAGTATTCTCAACAACTTTGGTTTATTTTGCCAACTTAGAAATATTTTTATTAACTTTTACAAATTCTCTAGGTTTTTTTTTGGTTGTGAAGCATAAAACGATCATGAAGCAAAGCATAAAATGATCATGAAGCAGCCATTCTTAGATGATGCTTTCCTGGCCCAGGAAGGTTTTGGAATGGGAAATGCTGAGGAGGGAAGTGGTTTTGGGGGATTGACACTCTCTCATGCTGATGGAAATAGTGCTTTTTTGATTCTTCACTGAATAGTCACGGGCTGAGGTTTCTTGCTGTGATCAGAGACTGCAGAAAAATAGAAGCTGGAATATGTCTCCGTCAAACATGGCAATTTGATTAACACAGACATTTAAATTTCCACATCAGTTAACTTTATGTTTTCAAATTATCTGAAGGCAGCAAATTCCTTGAGTCAGTTAGAAAATCCTAAAATAACCAGAATTCAGTCCCTACCTTGATTACAACTTAAATAACCAAGGTATAAGATTATCAACTTTTATCTTATAAAAATGTAAAGATTTTGATATTAGTCAAAATTCTACTACACTGATCTCCTGAGAACTATCCAAAATATTTATTCTATAGAAATTCTGTAATATTAAGTATTATTTAAAGGGGTAAGTCATAGAGTAAGACTTAAAAATATTTTGTGGTACTTTGTGTTGTAATGTATTTTACACATTCTTATTTAATCCACCTTCTGATTTTAATCTTCTTACTTTTAATCTTGTCTGCTTTAATACAAGTTTATCTTTCTCCATATCTGTCCTATGTACATAACAGGTGTACAGTACAGGTGACCACCCTTTGCAGACTGTCTTCTTGTTGGGAACTAGTTCCTCAGGCATATTCTAAAATTAAATGACATCAGCACTTTATATTCTGTTTTTTTTTTTTTTTTTTTCAGAAACCTCTTTGCAATCTTTTTATAAATTTGATTCTTTCTCAGACACAGGTTTCCAACATAATGTTTAAAATTAGGCCCAGAATTTTAATGAGAGCTGACCCTTGTTAATTTGACCATTTGGATAACTAGGAAGAGCATCAGAAAGCCATTTCCACATGGAAATTAATCCTTGCTGTATCCCAGAAAGACTGGAAATTTTCCAATATAGCATAGTTCAAATAGGGATGTACATATGAGAGCAAATTGTTTTCCATTCTATGTTTCTTTTGCTTTGTTTTCCAAATGATTCTAGAAAGTGAGGTGCTTCCTTTAATTAATTATGAGATTATAGAATTACATGCATTAGTATACCTATCTCTATAAGTAGGTGAAGAGGGTGGTGATATTTGTGGTATAACAGAGGGATCCAAAATTTCCTTGGGCCCTAAAACTCTTTCTTATTTGCTTCTCTTGAAATAATGTCCTATCAAGAGATTTCTTAGTGTTGACTTTTCTTTTTGACATTCTGGTACCTTTTTGCATTCTCTATGTAAATCCCTGACACCCCAGCATGAATGAATTTTTCAAACAACTTTCCCTGAATGACTTGAGACAGTCAAAGGACAGAAAAGACAAATTTTGTCTCACTTCATCTTTTGCCTAGAGCTAGTTCTAGACTGAGAATACCCTAATCTAGGCAAAGAAACATCTGATAATTTTTAACCAATTTAATGGGAGAAATATATCAATGTTCATAAGCAGCATGATTCTGATTTCTCTTATCTTTTTCTATACAGTATGTCATGGTGGGTTGCTTTTGTACACACCTCAGTGATATGGGTCATTGCCCATTGTCTCTTCTGTGGGTGATTAGTATGTTCTAGCCACTGTCCTTCTCATCCTGATTCTGATGTTTCCCTAAACTTTAACGGTAAAGATTTTATTTCTTCTTACACAATCTCTCTGCAAGTTCCTGACCTCTGTGACCTGGGATAATAAAAAAAGACAACATGAGTACTTTTCAATCCTTCCTAAGTGATTTGACTTTCCTAACATATATATTTATGTCTTGTAACCTTTGTACAGCATAGTGTTTCATAGTTTACAAATCATTCTTCCTTCAATGTGATAAACTATTGAGTACGTGCTATGGAGTAAGCACTGTGGTGTGGGTATAAAGGTGAATAAGAAATATTACATCACCTTGAGGGACTTAGGCATATTTTTGTGGTGCTCACAGGCACACTACGCTTGATTTCCAAGGCAACCTTGTAAGATATTAGTATCCCTACACTGGATAAATTAAACAAAGAATAAAACTCAAAGATGTTTCATGCCTTGCCTGAGGTCACTCCATTGATGAGTGGAAGAGCTGGACATTAGATCTATATCCTTTATTACAGAGGGGTATGATATTAAAGGATATTATTCTGTCTTTATAAAAAATGGAGTAATTCTCATTCTCTTACCACCTCAAGTTCAGGTCACCATCTTCCTTCCCAGTGTTAAAAATGAAATTTAAAGACATTACCAGAATAAAAAGTTGGAAGAGATACAAAATGTCCCTTGTGCTATCTGTACAGGGATGTACATTTTCTACCTTACAGAATATGCTTAAGTTCTTTTCCATTCCAGTTTCTGACTCTATAAGTGCCCAGACTCTTAATATTGATAGCTCATTATTTTTGCCTTTTGTATAAATTAAATTTCTCTTTTTCCTAATTTAATTCTTCTTTCTCTAGGTCACTTAATATTCTTGGCTTGAAGAGAAAAGAAAATGATTCTACCATGATAGAATTCGTTCTTCTGGGTCTATCATCCTCCCGGGAGATGCAGCTCTTTCTCTTCTTACTATTTTGGGTGTTTTACTTGGCTATTGTCTTGGGAAACATCTTGATAGTAGTGACAGTGTGGGCTGATGCTCTTCTGCTCCAATCTCCCATGTACTATTTTTTAGGCCACCTTTCCTTCATTGACCTATGTCTGAGCTGTGTTACTGTGCCCAAGATGTTAGGGGATTTCCTAGAACAAGGAAAGACCATCTCTTTTTTGGGATGCCTAGCCCAGATCTACTTTCTCCACTTTCTGGGAGCCAGTGAGATGTTTCTGCTGACAGTCATGGCTTACGACAGGTATGTTGCCATATGCAATCCTTTGCACCACCTGGCACTCATGAACCGCCACCTATGCCTTCAGTTGGTTTTTGCCTGCTGGTGTGGGGGTTTCATCCACTCTGTCACACAGGTCATGCTGGTCATCCAGTTGCCCTTCTGTGGCCCCAATGAACTGGACAACTTCTACTGTGATATCCCACAGGTCATCAAGCTTGCCTGAATGGACACCTATGTGGTGGAGGTCCTGATGGTCTCAAATAGTGGTCTGCTCTCTCTCATCTGCTTCTTGGTTCTGCTAGTCTCTTATGCTGTCATCATGATCACCCTGAGGATGCACTTCCGCCAGGGCCAGAGAAAGGCACTCTCTACCTGTGTCTCCCACCTAATAGTGGTCAGCCTCATCTTTGTGCCATGTGTATTCATCTACCTGAGGCCTTTCTGTAGCTTTTCTGTGGATAAAGTATTTTCCACCTTTTACACAGTGATCACACCTATGCTGAACCCCCTCATCTACACACTCAGAAATTCTGATATGAAGACAGCTATGCAGAAACTGAGGAAAAAACATGTGGCATCCTGCTATCCTGTTAATGATTGAGCAAAGAGAGGTAATTTAGAAAACATTCTTTCCTGGGACACTCTTGACTCATCCTGTACCAGAAGATGAAGGAATGAAACCAATATGGTGACTTTGGAATCAAAGAGAAGACAGCATAAAAGTACAAGACACTGCTGTATACTATAGCTGGGGAGTATAGATAGCTTTTGTGGGTATTAAATATTAAGCAGGAACTCGGGAGCATTTACTGGCCCTAGAATGATATCAGTAATACAGTACTAGGGTCAGAGGATACCTTGAAAGATCAATTCTTCTCTCTTTTGTCTATAAGCAGGTTCCATTTATTTGATTCATTTCACCTTTTAATTCTTTTCAGATGAAGAATAATACTTCTCCTTTTGCATCCTGCTCCTCCAGGGTTTAATGATCCCTAGTGTCAGGAAGTTCCTTCTGATGTCTTTTTGTAGCCTCTTCTGAAGCACTGTGATTTCCTTTTGCCCTGTCTCTAATGGAGCCTGAAAACACACACTAAGGGACTGTGTACGGTATTGTGCCAAATTTTGAAATGCAGTTTAACATTCTACTTAAATTTAATATATTCTTTTAGTAAAGCTTATGTGAGAAAAAAGAAATCTGAGAGTGTTGGAGTGACAGAAGCTGTTAGTATTCTGTTGTAGAGGTTTCTCTAGAGGACGCATCTCATTTTCACCTTGAGTTTTTCCTTAAGTGGAATTATAGTGGGAGTGAGCCAGTAAGCTGACTCTCTACCTGCTCATAATGTTTAAGAGCTCTGCACTCGAAAAGAAAAAAGCAAGAAAGAAATGAGTGGTGGGCTTAAACCATTCATATAGCCTGATCCCTGTCCTTGATGTGCTCACAGTTATTGCTTCTGAGTCTCAAAAGTGCTTTGAGAAGTAAGTAATATTATTAAACTTCAAGTTTATGAATGAACTCAGAGTTATTAAGTGATTTGACCAAGAGCACTTAGAAAAGTGTAATCAACCAACAAAATGAGTAATTTTGTAGAATTAAGATTAAGCTAATATTTTTCTCCCCACAAAGAGTATCATCCCAATTTTATGGACTAATTGCTTAATTTTTAATATACCTGTTTCCTAGCTCCAGAGCTAGGATATCCCTTAAAAAAGGTCACTTAAACATTTATATTTATGGTTATCTGCTTCTGACATAAGGCTTCTTGTAACTTCTCATGGCCATGGAAAGATATTTATTATATTTACTGAATTATTATTGCTACTAATTATTAATAATAATGTAATGATGGACTTTTGTCAATATTTTTATATTTCCTTACTTTATTTCCTAGTCAATTGCTATGGAAGGCATTTCTGATTACTTAGTCAAAAAACAAACCTCAGAAAAATTGTCTATAACTCCCTAATACTTAGATTTGTTGGGCAATTTGCAATACTCCCTAGTCATATAAGAGCTTAATTTGTTTTGGAATAAAGATGGAGTTTCACTTTTGTGCTGAAGAGTTAATGACTTTATCTTTAAGAAAGCATCTGTCTGTGTGTCGGTCTGTATGTATGTATATATGTTTGCATGATGTATTGCTACAGAAGGACTCCTTGTAGACCAGGAAAAATGTTGCCATTTGGGCAATTTTTAAATAAGATGGGTGAGGATGGTAATGGCATCTCTGGTACAACTCAGACTCTCCCCTCTCCCCTTTACTCCCCTCAACATTTCCACCATGGTCCTTTGGCTACAATGAATATCCAGAAGAGCAGGCGGGGGAAACTTAACCAGGGAGTAGTATGTGATTTGACAGAAAGGCTTTAATGTACTCTGTGTCAGTCTGGAACATTGCATGCAACTGCAGCTTTGGATTTTCTTTTAGAATCTTTCAGAATTTGCATTCCCTTTTCCTAATGCTACTCTTTTGTAGCAAAGTTGAGGTTCTTGGGAAATATTTTAAATATCCTCTTGTTAGCTGGAGTTGGCAACATTATATTTAGAAAACCAAAAACTTGGGTATTCCATTTTGCATTTCCAGTTCTAGAGTATTTGTTTAACTAATTGTCTTTATTCAATTCTTTTTATTAATATAACTGATAAAATTTCTGTTTTCCTGACTGGACATGACTCTTATCATGTGAGTGCCTGGGGGTGCAAAGCCAAATGCCCTGAGCCCATTTCCACTGTTTTCCTGAGCCTCTTCTTTGGCTATATCCTCCTAAGTATAGACCAGACCACTGGTGTGTGCACCCCTAGGCTGGAGGGATGGCTGAGGTGCATTGTGTGCCCAGCATGAGGACAGAGCCTGGAGAGATGGATTATGGGAGTCACCATCATGCATGAGAGGCCTCTCTGGTGGGGGTTGGAACCAGAAAAGGCAGGCTGGGGGCTGGGAACTGGGGGCTGGGGGCTGGGGTTTGGGGACTGAGGGCTGGGGACTCAAGGCCTGTTATTTCTACTGCACCACCATGTTCTGGTACAGAACTTCAAGGAGTCTGATTGTTTTAAATTTCAAATTGCCCTGTGGTCATTATGAGGTTGTAAGAAAATATTTTATTAATATTGCTAGCTTGATTTATAACTTTTAAGTATTTAGATATATGTTTTATAAGCTCCATATAACATGGGTCTCACAGATATTTGGAGTGGGTCTGCCCCTTCTTTCCAGGACCACCTGGTGTATTTAAATAACTGAACAGACGCAAGACCATGTCTGATTCATGGACTCATAAGAGGATTTACTGACTTCATATTTCCAGAACACAACATGGGAACTAAGGCTAGGCATACTTATTGCCTGCTTCCAAAGAACACATTGCAAATGCACCAACAGTTTTATATAAGCTTGGAAACCCTACTTCTCTTTGCCTGTAAGGATTTTAATGTGAGTTTGGGAGAAAGGTAGGTATACATATAAAGGATACATCTCTCCATATATATGTGAGGCTGAATATGTATGTAAAAGAACCCACGTAATGCAATAGCCTTTCCAAAGTCTTAGCCACAACTTTTTAGGAAGAAAAAATTCATAAAGGAATAAATTGGTGTTCCGTATCCTCCCGCCCTCCCTTGCCATTGCCCCAATTCAAACCATTACTATACAACATATCATAATGTGAAAGACCTTATGATGGAATTCCAAGTTTCTAAGCCATCGATTTCACCACCAGAGCAGTCTTCAAAAACCAAAGCTTGCTTTTGGTCATTTCTTAAATTTCTTCAAAGATTCCTAGTCACCCAAAAGAATAAAGCCCAGATTTCTTAGCATGGCATAGAAGACTCTATTAATTTAAGCACAGCCTACCTTCCAGGCCTCACATCTCACCATTCTTTCTCCTATCCTCCACCTGCCTCCATAGCAACCCACTATTCGGCCATGGGAACTGAAGGTTTTCAGTCCAAAGATTCAACCTCACCCAAGTTTGGAATCAATCCTGCCTGGGCCTGTTATGCTTCTTGGGTGGATCAGTTCTTAAGGTCTGGAACTAGTCTTGCTGCTCTAAGATTAGTAACTGGTTTACTTTTGGTTAACCCTGAGCATGTAGAACCCCAACAAGATTCATCCTATTCACAGACCTCCTATCATTTGCCCAATCCTTATACCATATTTAGGCTTTAATTTATTGGGTTACCCTCCAGTTCCACTACCAGGACTTCAACCTTGTTTGGAAGGTCAGCTATGTGGACTGGTCCTAAACCCATGGCAAGGACCGTATGACTGGACCCTCACTGCTGGCTCGAGTTCTGGCCCAACTTTGCCTTCATGAGACTTTGCTGTCGCCACCATCTTGCGACTCCAGTTTCCTATGTTCTGTCCAACAGATCAGACCCCTTGGCAACAGCAACAGTAACAAAAATTATGTAAAAAGTTTTTAGTTTTTTAAAATGTTCTGGTTAACATTATATTTTCAAGGTTTTTATACCATCATTTATACATTTAAATACTTATTTTTTTTTACAATAGTTTTAAATTTACAGGAAAGATGCAAAGATAATACAGCTAGGTCCTGTATATCTCATTACCAGTTTCTCCTATTGTTAACATCTTACATTGCTACAGTGCATTTGTCACTAGTGAAGCAATTTTGACACATTATTATTAACTAAACTCCATATTTTATTCAGATTTCATTTGAGTAGACTTAAAGTTATCCATTTTTGATTTATGATCATGCCTATTATTGATTTTTTGACCGTATGTTTTTTTCTTTTCCCAAGTATCTTTTTGTTCTCTTTTGTAAGCAAACACATAAAAGCTCCTGGTAAGCTTCTGTTATTTAGGACAAATGGTAAAATCTGTAATGTAAACACTCACAGGGCAGTTCTAATTCCTATTTCTTAATTGAATACCTTTTTGACTTCTTGTCCTTACCAATTCCTCCTCTTCTTTCTCTAAGTTTAAAATTTCTCATCTGCAAGTTCTATCATGCTTCAGACTGATAAAACATTATCAGGGGAAAATCATATACCATGACCAAGTGGGGTTCATTCCAGGCATGCAAGGATGGTTCGACATAAGAAAATCAACCAATGTATTACAACACATTAACAAATCAAAAGGGAAAAATCAAATGATCATCTCAATAGATGTTGAAAAAGCATTCGACAAAATCCAACATCCCTTTTTGATAAAAACACTTCAAAAGGTAGAAATTGAAGGTAACTTCCTCAATATGATAAAGAGCATATATGAAAAACCCACAGCCAGCAGAGTACTCAATGGTGAGAGACTGAAAGCCTTCCCTCTAAGATCAGGAACAAGACAAGGATGCCCGCTATCACCACTGTTATTCAACATTGTGCTGGAAGTGCTAGCCAGGGCAATCCAGCAAGACAAAGAAATAATAGGCATCCAAATTGGAAAAGAAGAAGTAAAACTGTCATTGTTTGCAGATGATATGATCTTATGTCTGGAAAACCCCAAGAAATCGACGATACAGCTACTAGAGCTAATAAACAAATTTAGAAAAGTAGCAGGATACAAGATTACTGCACGTAAGTCAGTAATGTTTCTATATGCTAGAAATGAACAAACTGAAGAGACACTCAAGAAAAAGATACCATTTTCAATAGCAACTAAAAAAATCAAGTACCTAGGAATAAACTTAACCAAAAATATAAAAGGCCTACACAAAGAAAACTACATAACTCTACTAAAAGAAATAGAAGGGGACCTTAAAAGATGGAAAAATATTCCATGTTCATGGATAGGAAGGCTAAATGTCATTAAGATGTCAATTCTACACAAATTCATCTACAGATTCAATGCAATCCCAATCAAATTTCCAACAACATACTTTGCAGACTTGGAAAAGCTAGTTATATTAAATTTATTTGGAAACGGACGATGTCTCGAATTGCTAAAGACACTCTAAAAAAGAAAAACGAAGTGGGAGGACTTACACTCCCTGACTTTGAAGCTTATTATAAAGCCACAGTTGTCAAAACAGCATGGTACTGGCACAAAGATAGACATATAGATCAATGGAATTGAATTGAGAATTCAGAGATAGACCCCAGATCTATGGCCAAATGATCTTTGATAAGGCCCCAAAGTCATTAAACTGGGTCATAATGGTCTTTTCAACAAATGGGGCTGGGAGAGTTGGATATCCATATCCAAAAGAATGAAAGAGGACCCCTACCTCACACCCTAGACAAAAATTAACTCAAAATGGACCAAAGATCTCAATATAAAAGCACCATAAAACTCCTAGAAGATAATGTAGGAAAACATCTTCAAGTCCTTGTATTAGGTGGTCACTTCCTAGACTTTACACCCAAAGCACAAGCAACAAAAGAAAAAATTGATAAATGGGAACTCCTCAAGCTTAGAAGTTTCTGTACCTCAAAGGAATTTCTCAAAAAGGTAAAGAGGCAGCCAACTCAATGGGAAAACATTTTTGGGAACCATGTATCTGACAAAAGACTGATATCTTGCATATATAAAGAAATCTTAAACTCAATGACAATAGTTCAGACAGCCCAATTATAAAATGGGCAAAAGATACGAAAAGACACTTCTCTGAAGAGGAAATACAAATGGCCAAGAAACAAATGAAAAAATGTTCAGCTTCTCTAGCTATTAGAGAGATGCAAATTAAGACCACAATGAGATACCATCTCACACCAATTAGAATGGCTGCCATTAAACAAACAGGAAACAACAAATGCTGGAGGGGATGTGGAGAAATTGGAACTCTTATTCATTGTTGGTGGGACTGTATAATGGTTCAGCCACTCTGGAAGTCAGTCTGGCAGTTCCTTAGAAAACTAGATATAGAGATACCCTTCGATCCAGCGATTGCACTTCTCGGTATATACCCGGAAATTCTGAGAGCAGTGACATGAACAGATGTCTGCATGCCAATGTTCATAGCAGCATTATTCACAATTGCCAAGAGATGGAAACAACCCAAATGTCCTTCAACAGATGAGTGGATAAATAAAATGTGGTATATACACATGATGGAATACTACATGGCAGTAAGAAGGAACGATGTCGTGAAACATATGTCAACATGGATGAACCTTGAAGACATAATGCTGAGCGAAATAAGCCAGGCACAAAAAGACAAATATTATATGCTACCACTAATGTGAACTTTGAAAAATGTAAAAGAAATGGTTTATAATGTAGAATGTAGGGGAACTAACGATAGAGAGTAATTAAGGAAGGGGGAACAATAATCCAATAAGAACAGATAAGCTATCGTGGGTAAATTTAACGTTCTGGGAATGCCCAGGAATGACTATGGTCTGTTAATTTCTGATGGGTATAGTAGGAACAAGTTCACAGAAATGTTGCTATGTTAGGTTACTTTCTTGGGGTAGAGTAGGAATATGTTGGAAGTAAAGTAGTTATCTTAGGTTAGTTGTCTTTTTCTTACTCCCTTTTTATTGTCTGTTTGAAATGTTCTTTTACTGTATGTTTTTTTTAATTTTTTTTTAATTTTTCATATAGTTGATTTAAAAAAAAAAAAGGTTAAAAAAAAAAAACACGGAAAAAAATATGCAGAGCCCCCTTGAGGAGCTGGCGGAGAATGCAGGGGTATTCCCCCCACCGCGATGGTTGCTAACATCCCCACAGACATAGGGGACTGGTGGTTTGATGGGTTGAGCCCTCTTACCACAGAATTTGCCCTTGGGAAGACTGTTGCTGCGAAGGAGAGGCTAGGCCTCCCTATAATTGTGCCTAAGAGCCTCCTCCCGAATGCCTCTTTGTTGCTCGAATGTGGCCCTCTCTCTCTAGCTAAGCCAACTTGAAAGGTGAAATCACTGCCCTCCCCACTATGTGGGATCAGACACCCAGGGGAGTGAATCTCCCTGGCAACGTGGAATATGACTCCCGGGGAGGAATGTAGACCTGGCATCGTGGGACGGAGAACATCTTCTTGACCAAAAGGGGGATGTGAAAGGAAATGAAATAAGCTTCAGTGGCAGAGAGATTCCAAAAGGAGCCGAAAGGTCACTCTGGTGGGCACTCTTACACACAATATAGACAGAACTTTTTAGGTTCTAATGAATTGGGGTAGCTGGTGGTAGATACCTGAAACTATCAAACTACAACCCAGAACCCATGAATCTTGAAGACAATTGTATAAAAATGTAGCTTATGAGGGGTGACAATGGGATTGGGGAAGCCATAAGGACCACACTCCCCTTTGTCTAGTTTATGGATGGATGAGCAGAAAAATAGGGGAAACAAACAAACAGACAAAGGCACCCAGTGTTCTTTCTTACTTTAATTGCTCTTTTCACTTTAATTATTATTCTTGTTATTTTTGTGTGTGTGTTAATGAAGGTGTCAGGGATTGATTTGGGTGATGAATGTACAACTATGTAATAGTACTGTGAACAATCGAATGTACGATTTGTTTTGTATGACTGCATGGTATGTGAATATATCTCAATAAAATGAATATTAAAAAAAATTATCAGTGGAGTCTATAGGGGCATAGGGTATGTGTAGAGATAAGAAAATCTAGGCTAATACCTAGGGGTCCCTGTATTTTTCATTTTGCTACACTACCACTCTAAACCTTTGGCCCAGTTCTCATGACTAAGCTTGTTCTGACACCAAGTGTCGGTCCTTATCTCCACTGATTGTCTCAGTCCCTTCCCATTGTATGAACCTCTGAACTATGTGCAGTTCCCCCACATCTCTAAGTCTCTGAACACACTACGTCCTCTGCTGGAATTACTGACCCAGTTTTCAATTTCAATACTCAGATTAAGAGTCATCTTCTTGGAAGTCGTCCCTGACCCTGTGGTGGTTCAGTTTTATTAACTGATCTTCATAAGGATTTTCTCAACTTGCTGCAGCTAGCAGAGAAATTACCGTATTTATTGTTTTTTGAATTCTTACTTTCTGGTTTGTCCCATTATTCAGCGGTCTTTGTATCTATAGTTAACAGCACAATGCTTAACACAGAATAAAAGCTCGATGTTTTCTTTTTTAAAGGAAGGCAGGCAGGAAATGAAATGAAAAAAATAAAGGAACATAAGAAGGAAAGAAAGAACAAGTAGATGAGACAGAGAAAGAGAAAAAAGAGAGAAATTTATAATACAGTCTTTCATTTCGAAAGGAATTTGAGTAGAGAACGGTGAAAACAGAACAGCAACAGTTAGACATTTCCCTGTTAAAACAACCTGTTTATTTGTAATCTAGAGTTAAAGAGCAATAAAATGCTAACAAGAACAACAAAAAGCACTTTTATATTGTAACATGATAATCATTTTTACCTCAGAAAATCATGTTAGCCAGGAGGACTATTATTTTGGTTAGTATATTTTTCCTGTTATTGTTATGCCATTCAAATACACAGAACTTAGGCTTGGACTGAGAGTTCACACTGTAATTTAGTGACACATTTTATACTAGATTTCAGAAGTGTAATCCTCAACTCTGGTCAAGTTCTCTTGACCTAAATACATTAGAAATTCATTCATGTAATAATAGGACTGATGCAGTATCTTCACAGTGCCACTATATTAAACATTTTGTTTGCCAACTTGAGCTGCAGCAAATATTAAAATGAAGCAAAAGTATTTAAATAGTTTATATGCAAATAAACTATTTTGTTCTTGGGTTAATGGTTCAATATGGTGATTCTGAAAACAAACTTCCCTCTTCCCTTGCCACAACCTGGAGTAAACTGTGGAAGCTATGGGAATGGCCTGAATATTTTTTAATTACTTACTTACCAAACAGCCTACAATAAAGTTTTACAAAGACTCATTTAGTGGGGTTTACACTTGTACTTTCTCTGCCTAACAGTCCTCTCCAGCTGCTTCCCAGTTACTGGCCAAGCAATTCCCTCTGGGTTCTGATGCTGCATAAAGATTGCAGACGGTTTCTGCCTCTTAGCAACCAGGAACAGAGAAAGCAGCTCTGGCCACTTCTTTAGGTTGTGGGAGAGGAAATGTGGCAGATATATAAGAGAAGCACCACTATATAGAATATCTCGACCTCTTAGTGTGAATATCTGGGTATAGATTACATTTCTATCTCAGAAGGTTTTACTGATCTAAGAACATCACATGTTACCTAAATCTAAGCACACTCCAGAAGACTGTCAAAGTAAGTTTCCCGTGTGGAATGTCACTTGAATAGCTGGGGAAAGAGGCAACATCAGTTTTCACTGATTCAAATCATATTCAAGGATAAGGATATTCAAATTATTTACCCATTTAACAATAGTTGTTCTAATAATTATACTAAGTATTGCAAGAAATATTTTATAACCGTGTATCAGTCTTTTTTCAATTTGAATTCAGTCCCAGCTTTACCACAGTGAAACCTAGATAATTCAGTTTCCTCTTAGCACCTCATTTGTTTCACTGGTGGTTTAAATGAATGGAATAAAATCAAGTCTCTCTAAGACCTTTTTTTTTTAGCTATGTAAGTATAGGATTTTATACAAGGTAAGGTATAGTATAAGGGAAATATGGGAAGGTCCTTTAAAGGTATTATTTTAAAATGAATAGCTTTTGCCAGAATTGTATTTTATTCATCTGTTTATATTCACAACACAGTGCCAGACACAGAGCTTATGCTCAATAAACATTAAATTAAAGGATAAGTAAACATCAGTGCTGTGAAATATAGAAGATAAAATAGTCTCCACATTGTGTTAAATTAACTCATTTGCAGATGTTTTTCAAGACTTTAACTTGCTCAGACTGTTATTCCTTTTCTTTCAGACCCACAGATGATTAGTAATTTGCTTCCTCAGTTGTTGACAATTAGGGAAACAGGATAGGCTGGCACTTCATATCTCTCTATGGGTAAAAGTTTAAAGGACGGCTAACAAAATGATATCAACTGACTAGAGATATGAAAACATGTACACATGTCATAATGCCTCTATGAGGGAATTTGAAGTTAACTATTGCATAAAGGGTTTGCCGTAGGATGGAGCTCACGTTAGGACAGATGCAGATTGTTTGCTCTCTGCTTTTTGCAAATCACTTATAGGAGAAACTAAAACTAAATCTTTTTCCAGAGGGTTTCAGGAGCTGCATCCTTTGCTATTTGTTCCATCAGAAGTAATTTAGGTGGGTTCATGGAATTAAAGAAGTGACCTTGCTTCTTTAACAGCACAGATTCGATTATGACTAGTATATATTATTAGGCATCATCCTAGTGAGATCAGATTTGATCTAAGAATCTGGACGAATTAATGGAAATAAATAACCAGTTCCATAGAGGCTCTGGTCCACAGAGTTCAGATGCCTGCTACTGATGCTCCTGACAGTCCATTGCTAAAATGATCAGAATTTAGCTTGTTTAATTCTTTTACAACCATTAATGAATTTTACTCTTACCATGGTGTCAATATTATCTTACTTACCAGGGAGCACTCTGAGATTCTTAGAAGTTAGGAAACTCAAGCCCAGTTCTGCCTTACTTTTTCTGTCTAAGCTTTTCTTCCCACTGAAGAAAGTAGAAAAATCTTGGATCTAAGACTTCTATTAATTTTATGAGCTCCTGAGGGGGCTCCCACATAAAGGAAAGTTGTCACCGTTCAGGAAGAATAGAGTAGCTGTTTGATCTTATTTGAGTATCCTTGCTTGAAATTTTAAGCAAATCTAGGTAATAATAAGGACTATATTCTGTTACTGCTCCAGTCAGGGTAATATATTAGAAAGAGCAAGTGTCAGCAGTAGATGCACTTCCTGAGATTTCATTAAGGATGCAAATAGATGTAAAAGGGAACGAGGAGATGAGCATGTTAAGGAGATTAGTGTCCAGAGATTTCTCCTATCAGTCTTCTGCCCTTCCTTCTAGTCAGAGTGTTCTCTAAGATGAGTAATGATAATTATAAATACATTTAATGTGAGTCTTGTACATCAGTGCTTTGTATGTAATACATATTTAATCCTTGCTTGCAATACCTTAGGCACTGTTCTTGTTAACATTTTACAGTTGAGAGAACTGAGGCACAGAAAAGTTATGTAATTGTCCTAAAGTCATACTGTTAACAAGCAGTAGAGCTGGAATTTGAACCTAGGCAAGTTGTCTTCCAGGCTTTGTCTTAACAACTACTCTCCATCACCCCTGTTCCAGCTGCACTTCTGCTGCAGGAGTGAATTTTCTTTATGGTCCCACGAATCATTCAGGATAAATCTTAACTCCTCAGTTTAATACACGAGACTTTATGATTGGGACTCTGTCTTGTTTGCCCATCTCATCTCTTTCCACTCACCTATGTGGATTATGTGCTTAATCCTATCAAACTTATTGGCCTTTACCATAGAGAAAGACATACTGATTTGCACCTTTTAACCTTCATATTTGCTATCCACTCAGTCTGGCAAGTCCTTTCTGCCCTTACCCCATGATTTTCTTCATCATCAAGTTAACTCTGATTCAACTTTCAAATTGCTACTCAGTGCTGACCTTCCCTGGAAACGATTTCTTAGCCCTTATCAGAGAGAACTGTGATTGTCTGTTTACATGTGAACCTCCTGCATTTCGTTGTTACCATGTCAATTGAAATAATATCTGGGTTAATGATCAGCATCACATCACTTATTATTGCATTCTATTGTAAGTTTAATTTGAACAAAGTAGGGCACAGACTGTATATTATGGTCTTGCAATTGCAATTGTAGGCTTTGTAAATACTGGATATGCTTTAAAATAAAATTTTAAAAAACCTCTTCATGATTAGCAGAAAAGGTGTCATTTGACATTGCAGAAGGTTTACGATTTTCAAATTAGAAAGATAAACTGGTTACTGATGCCATCAGCCCTAGCAGCTGTTAGGAAAATAAACTTGGAAGCCCCATTGCCTAGGTTCAAATGCCAGTTTTGCCACTCACTATTATCTTGGGCAAGTTATTTACTCTTTGTGCTTCAGTTTCCTCCTTTCTGATGTGAGGATGATAATGAAGATATGATGATAGCCTATTTCATAACATTGTTTGTTAGAATTAAATGAATTAGTATATGTCAAACACATAGAAAATCTGGCACATAGCAAGTATAATATAAGCATTTTCTATTATTATCTAAACATTTTTTCAACCCTTATGTTTTTGCCAATTGGTGGTGAAAGGGCAGAATTTGGCTTTGCTAGTATATTTTCATAGAATATGCAAAGATTTTAGGAATGTGGAACATATCTTCCAATCACAGGACTATGTACCATAAGAGAGCTATTGATTTTTAAAATGCAGGTCTTTTTTATGAGAAGTTTGTTTATCATCTATCTCTAGCTATCATCTATCTATCTATCTATCTATCTATCTATCTATCTATCTATCTATCGATCTAGTCACCTATCATCATTTTACTTTAAGGGGATGTGTTTAGTGTGATAATGTGGGTTCTAGAATCAGAATACCACAATTCAAATTCCAGTTATCTCTTCACTGACTGTGTTATATTGGGCAATTTACCTAAGCTCTTAAAACATTGGTGTTCTGCTCTGTAAAACAGAGACAATAAAAATTATGATGTCGTTGTGAAAATATAATGCAGTAACACTTGCAAAGAGTTTATCGCATAGTCCTGCACATAGTAAAGTGTTTATACATGTTAATGACTATTAACGGTATTGCTACAATGGAACTGGGCAGATATCTCAGGAATAAAATTATATATGAATGTTAATATTCCTATTTAGTTGCATTATTTAACTTTTACATGATAGCGGAATAGATCAAATTACAAATTCTACTTACTAGAGAGATCACACTTTACAGATTCAAATTATGAAGTAAAACACTTAATAAATACAAAAAAGTCATAAATTCAGCTTACTTTGGTCCTCAAGGTTAAGTGCCAAATGCCATGTTAAAAACTTGTGAGTAAAGTGAAAATGAGAGCTGTGGATTGGGGAGGAACTGGAAGGACACTGGAAAAGACAGATATGGTATTTTTGTATTAGAGCGTTGTATTATAGTTTTGTATTGTAGAGGTTTTTACAATTTTTGTGAAGTCTTTTGTCTGAATAAGACTCAAAGTCACACAGTTTTTGGTCTCCCATGCTATGGTTAATACCATGTAGTAAAATCCAATCCCAAACCTAAAGAAAACATATTTCTTAATTTCTGAATGGCAATACATCTTTTCTTCCCTTATTACACTTCAGAGCCATTACTACTTTGGATCACTACTTTGGGTATAAGATTCCTGTTATGCTTAATATACACCACATAATCTATCTTATAAGTTTTAAAAGTATAAGTAAGAACAGGAAACTGAGGACAAATGTATCTGCTCATTGACCTGAATCAGAAGACACAGTTCACTGGGCAAAATGAATTTGCTTATTAGCAAACTGGAGTTATTAATAAGTTATCATTTCAGTAAACCATGGTAATTAAGATGTGGTAACGTTGAGGGGGGCTCAGATGGTGGATTTAAGTTTTTGCTTTTGTTTGACCTTTTTAGTTCCCATCAATTGTTCTTCTCTCTTTCTTCTTCATGTGTAGAGAAATAGTATTGGTAATTTGTTCCAAGCTTTCTTTTCTTATTTGAAAGTCATTATTTAAATTATTACTTACTATTTTTCTAGATATTGTAGAAAAAGAGTTCCAAAGTTACAAGTGTTTTGTATTTTAAAAAATATTTACAAGACTGCTGTTCAAATAGAATACATTTTCATTTTGAAACAATGCCACTAATGGTTACTTTATTCTTAAACCACATTACGAAAGTCCAAATAACACATATACATGTCTAATAATACTATCTAATAAACTTTTGACCACTAATTATAACATTATTTGTATGGGAAGTTTTATTCCTAATTATTACCTAGGATTCAAGGAATAGAGAGTTACCTGGGGAGTGGTAAAATATCCCTGGATTTAAATAAATTTTTAAGCTTTTCATCTCTGGAATAACACAGGAAAAGGTATTTCTCTGTATAGATTGACCACTCCTCTTGCATTTTCTACTGGCAAGAAAAGTGGAATTTCCACATGAAGTTCAAGACTTAAGACTCAAACTCCTCCAATGTTGGTTAATACACATGTATTGTTGGTAAGCAGGAAGACATTGCATGCTATTTTCAGTCAAATATTTTGGTAAATATACAGGTTTCTTTTTAAACTTAAAAAGTATTGAAATCTTCAATCTACTTGAGAAGCAGGAAACTAAGTCTTCTATACTTAAGAACCTTGTTCTTCTAAAGTTGATCTGTATATATTATTTTAAAAAGGATTCCCTAAGGATTTTAGGTATCACATCACAGATTGACTTCTTGCTGTCATCTCCAGTCTTTAAAATCAATTTAAACATTTAAGAATTTAAGTTTTTATGCCCCATAGATAAGGACTATTTCTGATATGAAAAGATAGAGCAAGGGAAAGAAGTGAGAAAAGAGAAAGAATAAGGGGTGTTGGGGAGAAAATTAGGGAAAAAAGATTAATAGAAAGAAACTCAGATCTCTAGGATCTTATTTGCAGATAGGAACTGTAGGTCAAGTGGAACAGAAAATCACATGTGAGTCAATAATGTGGTAAGAAATGTAAGGATGAGAAAAATATCCATTAGCTATGTTCACAAATATGAATTTACTCTATTTAACATCATTTAAATATTTTCATAAGTTTGTTCCTGCTTACAATGGGTTAAAAGCTGTTTAATTTTGCAGAGAACCAGAGCCATTCCACCACTCCTGCCTGGATCTCCATGGAAGTGGCCAACAATGTCACTGAGTTTATATTTTTGGGACTGTCCCAAGAACCTAAAATGCAATTAATGTTCTTTGCTCTCTTCTCTTCTACATCGTGATCGTGGTGGGAAATCTGCTCATCTTGCTCACAGTGTTTTTGGATCCCCGGCTCCAGACACCCATGTATTTCTTCCTCAGTAACCTATCCTTTGTGGACATTGCCTACTCCTCAGCCATGGCACCTAAGATGATTGCAGACATTGTTTCTGAGAAGAAAACTATTTCCTACTGGGGCTGTGTAACTCAGATGTTTACCTTCCATTTCTTCGGCTGTGCCGAGATTTTCATTTTGACTGTCATGGCTTTTGACCGTTACGCTGCCATCTGCCAACCCCTCCGTTACACCACCGTCATGAGCGCCGATGCGCGCACTGTGCTGGCTTCACCGTCCTGGCTGGGGGCCTTGGGCCATTCCTTTGTTCAGACCCTCCTCACCTTTCAGCTGCCCTTCTGCCACGCCCGAGTCATTGACCACTACTTCTGTGATGTCCACCCAGTCCTCAAACTTGCCTGTGCTGATACAACCCTGGTAAATATGCTAGTGATTGCCAACAGTGGTCTCATCTCCCCGGGGTGTTTCCTCATTCTTTTGGCCTCCTACACGGTAATTTTATTTAGTCTTCGGAAGCGGTCTGCAGAGAGCCGGCGCAAGGCTCTCTCCACCTGTGGATCTCATCTGACCATAGTCACTTTCTTCTTTGTCCCTTGTATCTTTATTTATCTCCGTCCATCCACTACCTTCCCACTGGATAAGGCTGTGTCTGTGTTCTATACAACCATCACCCCAATGCTAAACCCACTCATCTATACTCTGAGGAACGAGGATGTGAAGAAGGCCATGAAGCGGCTGTGGGATCGCAAGGTCTCCTTGAAGGAAAAGCAGAAGGGATAGTTTGTCAGAATTGCAAAATCATAGAATTAGATGATCTTTTCCAAGATCATCATAGATAAAAATATGGAATAATTCCTGAAGCTCAACTCTCTCATACTTTTCATTTAATGGAAATAATTGAGACCATTTCATTTTGCTGTCTTTGGGTGAGCTAAACTTAACCCTTTCCAAATCGCCAAGGTTTGTTTTCTCAAACCTTCTAGAGTGGAAGAGTTTACAGTTTACTGAGTATCTCATTTAATTGCTTTAACCACTTTTATTTAAATTAAATTCTATTAAACTATAATTCAGTGACTTAGAATGGGTTAAAAGAGAAAGATACCACTGAGGAATCAGATCATTTCTCTTAGAAAAATAGTTCTAACTTCCCGAGACTTGCATTTTGTTTCCTCCCCCCTCCCCTTCCTCTCTCCTCCCCTCCCTTCCTCCTTCCTTCCCTCCTTCTCTCTGTCCTTTCTTCCTTCCCCCTCTCCCTCCCTCCCCTTTCTCTCCTTCTCCCACTTCCCTATTTTTATATTTCTTCTTTTCCTGGTCCTTTCCCACAAATACATATAGTCTTGTATGTACAGGTTCATAAAGAGATAATTATACTACAATGTAACAAATGCAGACATAGAACTATTCACTGTATACAATGAACAGGGTTAGTATAATCTGACAAACTTCCCAAATGATGGTTTCTGAAGAGGAAAAAAAGAGAGAACATTTTACATATTTTGGTGGAGAGCAATAAATGTTTTCCAAAGACCCACTGAGAGAATTTATATAATCGTTGCCACCCTAATACTAAGCTACTATTTCTACTGACACCAACCTTACTTTTTTCTCAAGACACAGAATAGATTATTTAAAGCAATTCTAAAATAAATTGACATTTGAACTATTGAAATTACTAAGTCAAGAAGATGTATGTCTGATAAATTTTAAGATAAAACTGTTTTCAATTTAAAGAAAGGACAGAATGGAATGAGCACATTTTTGAGTTATGTTCTTAGTGAAGATGGAGAATAGCTGGTTATTCTCAATACTTCAAAACAGCTATTTTTTATCCTGAAGCTCTTCTTTAGATCTGGTCTCATAACTCATCTCTTTCAAGGATTCTTCCATGATTATTTTCATCCATTTTTTTTTCTGTATGCCTTAAGCAGCCCTTTACATACTTTATAAAATAGTGTCAGGTACTTATATTTTTTTCTTGTTTTTTTTTTTTTTTAAATGGATTTTATCTCATTTATCAAGGCTGAAAATAACGTATCATTTCTTTTCTACTTCACAGCTGGTTTCACAGTAGATACTTGTGACAGGGGCTATGGTTATCACTTCAATAGCCATTTTTCCTTTTTTCTTTAGTAACATAGAGCTGACATTATAGTGACCCAGCTAAAATATTGCATTTGTCAGTCTTAACTTTGCAGCTGGAAATGGACAATGTGATTTTAGCAGTCGTTGATGGGTGGGACTTTTGAGAACTCTATGGTTTCTTTATATTTTAGACTCTCCATATATGGTCACCATTAACATTCATTGCATTTCCTCACAGTTATTTTTTATGTTACTCTTCCTCTGCCAAAGGATCACCCTATCTTTTTTTAATACCTGATTTTAAAAAATAAACAATGAATACATTGAAATTATAATTAAAATGGTGGTAGGTTACATTTGATTTTTTTCCTCTCTCTCCTGAGACCTAAATAAAATAATAATATTATTAGAAACCAACAAACAAAAAAAAATTAGACCCACAAGAACAAAGAAAACAGGGCAGAAGTTAGTTAGATGCAGATAAGAGACTTCAACAAATGTTAGAAGATAGAACAAAAAAGAGGGGTAGCTGATTTGGCAGGTGTAGAAGGTTACATCTAAAGCACAAGAGGAATACTGAAGAGAAGTGCAAGATTGATCTACTGGAATCCCTGTGTAACCAGGACACCCAGGTAAGGGGATAGTGAGGCTCAGGGCTGACAAGAGGGAAACTAAAAGAAAGGAGCAGTTTAACCTCAAATCCTCTCTCTCCACAATTCATTCCTAGCTGCTCACAGCGGGTATATATCTCACAAGCAGAGTATTGGCACTTTCTCTTAAAAAAATGAATGGTATTGGAGAAAAGTCTTTCTCATTCTGCCTTAGGAGATCACAAATGAAATGGCTGCCTCTGTACTCGAATGCTAACCTGAAGTCACAAATAGTTAGCTTTGCTCTGTTGATCCAGAACTTCTGGTCAAATTTTTTTGTGCCTCATTATGTAATATACACAAGACATATGAAGAAAACTCCTACAGAAGGAAAAAAAAAAAAAAGCTTTTAAGAAGCACAAATGGAAGCCAGGAACCAGAGACAACACAGGAAAAATTAACTTCTAAAAACGATTAGTATCTTCACAACAATGAGAGAAAATATTTGCCATCCTAAAATGAGAAAAGTGTGCCATAAAAGTAAAAGTGAGAAATAAATTAATTTTGGAGGTTTAAGAAAATACATAAAAATAACATTAAATTAAAATAAATCAAGAGAGTTGAAAGATAAAGTCAAAGAAGTCTCCATGAAAGTAGAATTAAAAATCAAAGAAATGGAAAATAGGAAAGGAAAAGGAAAAAACAAGACACGTAAAGCATCAAATTAGGAGGTAAAACATTGATCTCATATGTCCCAGGAGAATAGAGAGGGTAGAGGGAGAGAATTTAAAAGAAACAATACAAAGAAATCTTCTAGAACAGAAAGACTTGAGTCTCCAAATGCATTTATTGACTGAGCAGTATAATAATTAAAAAAATACCAAGACACATTATTATGAAACTTAATCACTCTAGAGACTGAGAGGAAGATATAATTATTAAGATAGAGAAAATATAGGCCACAAATAAATAAGCAAAAATCAGAAAGGCGTAGCAACGGTGGGCCCTAGAATTCAGTGGAAAAGTGCCTCAACTCAGGAAAAGATTTTCAGCCTAGAATTCTGTATAGAATCAAACCATCCATCAGGTGTGAAAGTAGAATAAAACCTTTGCAGTTATTCAGAAAATTTACTTCACAACTACTGTTTCCTTGAAAGAATGGTAGATGGCCAAAGGTTCTTTTAAGATGAGAGCTGTGCAGCAGGAAGGGGGACAACAGAAATGAAGAAATCAGGAGGAATGAGGCTCTGGGAAACAGGGGGGAGGGTGGGCACTTACATTATCAAACATGATGCAGCATCTTAGTTTTAAGCGTGTGGTAAATACCATGCAAGAAGTTGATATATTTAAAGCTGCATTTGTAGAATATTCTCTATATCATTTAGGGTCCAACAGCAGACAGATGGCACACTGAAAATAGGATAACTCAAGGAAAGTTTCTTTTAAAAGGGGGTCTATAAAGGTGTAGGTATAGAGGAACCAAAGGGGGAGGCTCCGTAATGGGAGTTGGTAACAGTAGAGCTGTTAACCCATTAAGCTTGAAGGGAATGGAGGATGGAGAAGGTACTGAAACCAAATAGAGAGAGGGTCCTCAGCCATTTGAGAGGAGCAGTGACATTAACTGGAAGGGCATTTGACAGGGAGTCAAGGGAATAAATACCCTAAATTTATTCTCCTTTCAGGGCATGCTGTTGGCTGAACCCAGCCTCAAACCAGACAGCAGAGAAGCTCTGTTGATAAAATCTGTAAAGGTCAGCCCTGGGGTGGAGTGCAGTGTGGAGAGGGGCAGTGAGTAGATGTGATGGACGAATGGAAGGTATCAGCATGTTTTCTAATTGAAAGCATCACATAACTATTAACTAACAGAATCTCATTTTTTCAGTGGTTCAAAAATCATCATTTTCTTTACTTATTTGGTGCTCAAATTGTTCAGGATTTGCCCAGTGGGAGCCACTTCAAGCTCTTCCATGTCCTTGTTTTGTTGTTTGTTTGTTTTTAAGGGGCGTAACAAGATGCCCCAGACTCATATTTTATGCTACTATGTCCCAACCCTGGAATCAGCCATTTCACCAAGGAGTGCTGCTTCCTTCCCTTATCTTTCTTTTCCTTTCCTTTTCCTTTTCCTTTCTTTTATTTTCTCTTTTCTTTTCCCTTCCCTTCCCTTCTCTTCCTTTCCCTTCCCTTCCCTTCTTCCCTTCCCTTCCCTTTCCTATGCTTCTACTTGTTTTCTTTATCTGATTTTATTGGTTAATACTTTGAGAACAATGTTTTATAGCAGTAGAGGTAATGAGTATTCTTGCTATCTTATTTTGGTGGTAATGCCTTTTATGTTTCCCTATTAACTAAGTAGCTGGTTTTAGAGCTGGTTCATTATTGCTATTCATTATTACTATTTTCTTAAAAGTTTTTATTAGGAATGGCTAATACTTTTTACCCAAAGTTTTTCAGCATCCATGAAGCAAATTATATATATATTTATATATATATATATATATATATATATATATATATATATATAATACACACACACGTATATATATATTCTCCTTATATCTATTAATATGGTGAATTATGTAAATATATTTCTTAATATTGATTCATTTTTGCATTCCTAGTCTAAATCCCATTTCATCATACTGATTATTTTCTTAATGCAAGGTTGGAATTTGCTATTTTATTTAGGATTTTTGCATCAATTGTCATGTATAATATTTATCTGTAGTTTTCTTTTTTGTATAAACTTTATCAGGTTTAGGTATTACTGATAACACTTGCTTCATGCAATAATTTGCAAGTTTTCCATCATTTTGCCTGCTCTGAAATGATTTATATAGATTGGGATTCTATGGACTCTAAGGGTTTGACAGAAATCCCCTATGAAACCATCTTGGCATGGTGCTTTTTTGTGGGTAGGTCCTTGATAATGAAATTTTAATGTGAATTTTTACAGAGCAGTATACAAAGTGTTCTGAACCAAAAAGGAGCTGTAATATAACAGGAATTTAGTATTTTAGATCTTGGGTGATATTACCTAAGGTGGACAGTATTATAAGTAATTGCATGTCTCTATTGGGGATCTGGAGTTAAAGGAAACTACATTTGTTAGTGCTGCATGTTGTCACCTCTTTCCAATTTGATTTTGTTCACTTGGACAAGTCAATTAGGAGTTTAATTTGATTTTCAGTATGTATATATACAGTCATTCCAGTCAAACTTCAGCCCACTTGATATGCTTGCAGTTTCTTAACCTATTTTTAAAAATTGGAGTACGTCTTTCATATACTGATTTTTAAGGGCTCCTTATATATTAGAATTATTGCAGATTTATCTTTTCTATTGATCATTTGTCTCTTAAATGTGACTATTTTTAAATGGCTTTCAGTTGTTTTAAATGTATCCCATTTTTTTCCTTTGTATGTTTGTCATTTAAATTTTAATATTATCAAATAAGTTTACAACTTTCTTTCTTTTTGGTATATGTTTTGGGGGATGTGCTTAAGAAATCCTTCTTCAGGCCAAGATAATTCACATAACCACTCTATATTTTTAGTACTTTATTATTATTTTTTTTAATTTAACTCTTGCAATTTATGTAGGTGTAAAATATAAAATAAGAATCTAATTTTCCTTTACAGAAAATGATTAGCTGGCTGTTCCATCACAATTTATTGAAAGATTTATCACCTCCAAACTATATTGAAAGGCCAAATATGTAATTTATCATGTACTGAATTTGCATATATCTCAAATATGCTAATATATTTATTCCTTTGATATATCTTTCTATTTTGGAGGCAATCCTACATGAGGATTTTACTGTACATTATTTTTGCCCTTAAAAATGTTCTTGATTTTTTTAATATCTTTATTTTCCTAGCTGAAATTTATAATCATTTAGTGTGGAGACCCAAAATCATCTTGAAAATTTGATTTGTATTATTTAGATTTGTACATATTAATTTTAAAAAAATAGTCTTTTTCAATATTATTTCTGGTTATTCAGGACCATATTATGTCTTTCTATTTAGACAAATTATTTATATCTTTCAATAAAATATTACCATTTATTCATAAAATTCCTTCATCCTTTAAAATTAGGTAATTTTAATTATTTTTAATTTTTGTTGTTAATATTGGCTAAAATACAGTAAATTCTAGAGTCATCATCATGCAACCATGATTGTCAATCACACTTTGTAAGAATATTTAGCTAAAGCAATAAGATAAAGAAAAAAAGATGCTAAATTTTGTGAAAGTAGAAATTAAATATTGTTATTTGTATATGATATGAAAATCTCCAGATTTTTAAATAAGAAATGTTTGTAAGTGTATTCCCTTCTGCTGAATATTTCATGTGTTCCTTCTTTTCCATTGTTCTTAATTGTTTTCCTATCAACTTCATATTGATTATTTTAGTTTATTTTAATCTCAGAGAAAGAAAGATGTGCTCACTCACTCAGAACCTGTATTCTTCTCAATGTTGCTACAATCCTCTTCTTTAAAATATACCTGAAGTACAAATTCTAGCAACTAGCTCTGTTTCCAGGTGCTAACATGCTTTCATCTTGTGCACTCCTACTTTGCTATCTTTCTACTTTTCTCCTTTCTTAACTGTCTAGTTTTATTCTCTAGTCAAATATAACAAAGCAAATGAATCTCTCAGCATGTCTCGTTATCACAATTTTTCCTGCATTAAGTTGCATTTACAGCACCTTATTTGTGGGGACCGTATCTCCCAGAGTATATAGCCTGCTCCTAACCTTCCCTTAATTTATGTCAAATGTCTTTCAATTTCTGTGTTTCTCTCTCAGAGCACATTTGTTAGCACAGGAGAGGGACAGTTGTTCAGGTTCTCTGAGCCAGACAAGTGCCATGGATTCTTCGACTGGTCTCTGCCTCATGAAGCAGTTCTAGGGTATGCCATGAACTAACAAATAGAAAAAACTTCAAAAATTTAATTCAGGATTATTTGCTCAGCAATCAATGTTTATTCTCTCAAGAATTTAGAATACATTATCTATTGTTCTTAATTACACTTTCGTTATTTTCTGTATCTTCATGTACATTTAATAAGAATTTAGAAGAAGCTGAGTTGAGAAAACAACCATTTGGAACCAAACATGATTTCAAATTTTTTCAACATTTGTGTTCAATCAAACCCTCTACAAGTTATATCTTAAGCTTTCTCAGACCCTTTTCATCCCCAAATTAAACAAAAAGGCTTAAGCATCTTATGGAAGAATGCCTCATAGACTTTTCATGCATCATGGAGGAGGCAGATTTTTTTTTTATTTAAAAGTATTTCTGTCATCCAGTCTTCAGAAGTTTAAATTATGGCGATTTAGAATATAATATGCAACTAATTTTAGGAGGACACATTTCTGAGATGAGGGATGGACATCAAACTGTTGGAACAAAATTGAGATAGAACCAAACATTATTAACTGTTAGAACATGTGACTTATTAAATAAGGTTAGCTCTATAAGAAAATCATTACATATGTATGAGACTGTGGGAATGAAGATTTCTTATGTATTAAAATACAGCTTAGTTCAACACCACTTCATTTAATATTTGCTCTATACTATTTACTATGGGCAATTCAGTGATTAGCCAAACAAAATTTTTACTTTCCTATAACTGATCATCTGGTTTAGGATCTAAAATGTTCACACATAAAAGAATAACTGTCAGTGAAGACATTATGTTACATTCTGGGTGAGAGGTATAGACAAGTGCTTGAGTACTCAGGGATGGACATGCCAATTACAGGTTGATTCGGGGAAATAAGGTTTGTTTCTCTCACTCATCATTGCATGTTTGGTGGCTACTACAGCATCTGACATAGTAGATACTTATTAAGCACGTGCAGAAGACAATGAATAAAATTTAGAAAGGTAGTTTGGAATTAATAGTTGGAACTTGAGAGCCTCTTTGCAACCATATCTAATCTGATGAATAATTTCTGCAATATTCATATTGGATTTTGTCTGATATCCATTTTCCTAAGGATGAAGCATCTCTAAATGAAACAGTCTTTTGAGACAGTAGAATTGGAAACACAAATCATATTCTGGAGGACATAATATCACACATCATACGATTTCCCACCCACAAAACAGGGAAATTAACCGTTTATCTTAATTTACTTGCTAACTCAAAAGTTGTGTTTCTGTGTTTCTTTGCTCCTTGAATGAAGCAAACATCAACTTTTTAAATTATTCCCTCAGGGCTTTGATTCCTGCCTGGCTGTCCCAGGTCTCTGGAGAATCGATTTTCTTAGTTACACCCCATGATGCTAGTTATTGTTTCATGAGGGCACTACCTTAAAATACCAACATCTAGAAGATAAAGCTTTCTGTTGTGGATGGGGAAAGACTTGGCATCTTCTCCCCTTCCTCATGATCTTTGACTACTCCAAGACTGCCACAATAATTGGTAGGTGGAGAAATGATGTTATAATATATACACTGAGACAATGGGTTGTGTATAGTGATGGGAATAATCATGTAAAATGCTCACAAAATGGTGGTAAGAAGCAGAAAGCCTCCAGCAAGGAAAAGTATCAGGGAAACATGGTGATTGTGTAGAACAGATCTTAACCATGGAGTTGGTGGCAAACTATACTTTTATGTGATCATGACAGCTAAAGCTTTTTAAAGTCAAAGGGTGAACAAGGCATTAAGAAGTCACCTTGGTCATTTCATATTTTCAGGAAGAATGATTCTTATTCTCAACCCCAGAGAAGGCTGTTCTGATTTACGGATCTTCAAAGCATTTCAAATCATTAGAATGACCTTCCAAAATTCTGAGTGCAGTCATTGCCATTTCTGAAATGAAGTTGGGAAAAACCCCAAGACATTCAGGACTTCTTGTGATGGGTCTTTAAGGTAGGCACTGTGAAAGGGGTAGGAGAGTGGGTTCTGAGAGGTATCACTTTCATGGGATGAGAGTAGATAGTAGCAACAACTTTGAAAATGAAGAAGAAAAAAAGAGAAACATAACTGTAAACAAATTCTTCCTTGAAATTAATGTAGGTGAAATAGATATTTTGTAAAGAGATTCCAGGAAAGGAAATTAGAAATCGTGAGGCAGAGTAAGGAAACACTAAATGAATTGATGAAACAACTG
Source organism: Choloepus didactylus (assembly GCF_015220235.1). Lineage (NCBI taxonomy): Eukaryota > Metazoa > Chordata > Mammalia > Pilosa > Megalonychidae > Choloepus > Choloepus didactylus. Next base: position 151,769,889 of record NC_051310.1, on the reverse strand, counting down.
GATTTGGAAGAATTTGATATTTTCTTTTTCAAAGTCATTCATTCACTTATTTGTTCATTTATAAATACATTTATTCATGCAACAAATGCATATTGAGGAACTATAGTGTGCCATGAACTACCTTAGGCACTGGATGGATATATAAATATAAATAAGACATGCTCCATGACCTAAGGGGCTCAGAGTTTCTGTTTAATTTTTTTCAAAATATAAGCCAAAAAATTATAATGCAATGGGTAAAGATTTTTATTGGAGGTGTGAACAGAATAGCATGGGAGCCCAAATGACATTCCTGAGGAACTTGTTAGAAATGATTCCCACAAAATTTTTGATTTTTGGAAAGGAGGGCTTGTCAGAATAGCTGAAGGATATAATAATAGTGATTTTCAGCAGTCACATGGGACTATGAGTTTGGGGAATATGCGAGGACACAGTGGTGTTCAGAAGTTAGATGCTCCTGTCCTCTTCTCCAGGCTGTTTCCTAGATTTATTCTTAGTCTCCCAGAACCAAGGAGAGGAGTTGGGGATAAATATTTTGGAGATCATAGAGATCATATTAGAATGATAATGTCCCTATTCAACGTGCTACTTCATGAGGAAAACCTTTGTTAACAATAATAATAATAAATAGTAATAATGGAAATTTATTAAGTATGTGTCATGTGTCTTAACTTTATATGCATCACCTTATTAATCCTTACAAGAATAACTTTAAGGTAAGTATTATTATCATCCCCACTTTCTGATGTGAGATATTGGAGCAGAGCAAGGTGAGTTGCCCAAAATACACATATAGTAAATGGCTCAACTGTTATTAGAACCAAGGCACTAAATATCCATATTTAAGTCTATTGTAACAGCAACTCCCAAGCAGTAACTGATTTTCAAAACACTCTCATATTGAGATAAAACAGCCCTTCTCTGATGTTAACAATTTCTTCTTGCCTAGTTTACTGTGAGTAATAATATATATACAAAATCAAGATAATTACTACCCTTAGTTTGATAAACTCACTAATCATTTATTTATGAGACTTGAGGTCCCTGGATCTCTTATCTATTCATCTCAATAATGAGGATGCTTTTATGTTTGTCTCCCTGCTATCTCACAGAATAAGAGAGGTAAGCTCAATGTTCTAAGAATAGAAAAACGAATTCCAGTTATTTCTCTATCCACAATAGTGATTGTATCATTGCCACTCTACATTCTCACCCATATCATTCTCAATTTACTTTTTTGGGATTTTTATTCTCAATCCACTTTTGTTTTCAGAGAAACATAGAATTTTAGAGCTAGACTATCACTTAACATTTAGTCAAAATCCCTCATGTCAACAGGAAGAAACTTCTGTACAGGAAGATTAAATGACCTTTCCAACATAACCAAGGTTTTGGGTGCTGAGCTATGATGGGATCCAAGTCTCTTGATTCTTGTTCAGGCTCTTCCTGGCTGCCTCTCAAACCAGGCTATGAGCCAAATAATGACCTCGTACTTTCTGAAACTTCTGTTCTTTTTGATGATTTAGAGGAAAGAAAAACAATCTATGTGTGTGTGTGTTTGTGCTATGAAAGATTTGTATGAGTTGTAAAAATAAAACAAAAGCCTTCAAATAATGGCTTTATGTGATTCCTTTCCCTACTGTTTTAAATATATCTTTTTGAATAATTAGTTTTCTAACATGGGGCTGACTGGGATAAGGTACTCTCTGGAAATCAACCTCATATGTCTTGATATTAAAAAAAAACAAAGAAACAAAAACAAAAACCTAGCACCTTCCTGCCAATCTCATCTACACTGCCCCACCTGACTCCAGTCCAATTTCTAGTGTTTGCTCTTCCCCATAGCTCAGGAAAACTAAAGTTTCACTACACAACCTTTACCACAGTCCCCATCATCAGCAAGATTGAAAGGTTACAACATGCTCCTTCACTGGGCAAGGTTTTTTGATAAATAACACCTGGAAGGAATCTATTTATACAATTTTTAATATTTTGCTATTATAATACTGTTTTTTAAAATTTTCATGTAAACAAATATCCAATTGTTGGCAATGTAACAGCAATGGACACTATTCAACCTTAGAAGAAATACAAGACAGATAACTTTTTCCTTTTGCAGTTTCCTTTTCATCATGAAGGCAACATTTCCTTTTCTTTCATTTTCCTAGCCTCTCAATCCCAGCTTCATCCCTTTATCTGATGTTCTTGAAGTAGATTCTGAAAGCACTGCTTTCAGTTGTGAGTTTCTTGGGTTATCAAGAGGGCTAGGATATCTCCCAATTTTACTTGGGAGATACTGGCATCTTCATCTGCACCTTCATCTAAGGAAAGAGAATGAATAATGGATATGGTAGATAACTAAGTTTTTTAAATGCCTCTTGTATATGTGTAACCCATCTCTTAAGTAGTTTCCAGAACCAAGTGTGATATTCTCCCTAGGTTCAAAACCACAAGGTAACTATATTCTGTGTGGTTAACTCAGAGCTGGCTAGGCATTTGGATGAACATTGCATCGTTAGTAAGGAAGTGTCTCTGCACAGATTTCTTGTTTTTCCCGGAAGCATTGGTTCCCTTGAGGAAAGTTCATAGTTTACACGGCTACAGGGAAGGCGCCTGTGCTCCTCTGTACATCCCTGCAGATTAAGTACTGAGAGGGAATTCACTGCATGTTTTTGAAAGAGGGGCAGACTTGTACCTCGGAACTTGAGAGGAGTAGATGAGTGAATGTAGGATGAAATAAAACCTCCTTGTCCATCTGATCTAGCTGCTCTAAGAGTGAGCAGTGGTTTGGAATAGATGCCCCTCCTAAATGTCAGCTTTTGAAAGAAGTGCCCTAACTCAATCGGTCTCTATTGATGTCTTATCTCTCCCAAGAATTCCCTGCAAGCATCATTCCTTGCTCTGGATTTTCTTGGCACATTCCCAATATTTCTTAGGGTACAACATGCCATGCCTGAAGATATATGGTCGATTGAGTCAAATTTTATTAGTGACATAGAATGTGCTGGATGAACAAAATTCTAGATACAGAGGATATAAAGACAAACTTTTTAAAAACATCATTATTGAGATCAAATTCCAGCTGACTTGTTTAAGTATGACAACAGAAATACATAATCCAACACCAAATTCTGCCAATTATCTCTCAAATAATTTTTAAACAATCTGTCCATTTCTGTAAATAGCTATTGCTATATCTTTAGTTTAAGCCATTATCATCTTTTTCTTGCAGTACTGTCCCACATCAATTTGTTTCTAAACTACGAATCTTGTTAAGCTACTCCTCTGAATTTCATTCTAAAAATATTGAAAGATATTAAAATCCAGTTTGCTTATTGTGTGCTGCATCGCTTCGTCTTTGGCTGTCCCTTTGTTCTGTTCTTTCACCTCTATCAGACACAGGTCTTCAAACAGTTCCTAAGAGCTCTCCCCTGCTATAGGGCCTTTGCATTTGCTGTTCTCTATACCTAAAATGGTTTTCTCTTGACTTTTGAAGTTAGTGTAAACATTACGGTATTAGTTTCCTAGCTATTAAAACAAATACATGCAATGGATTGATGTGGTAGTTTGGAGCTGTATGTACCCCAGAAAGACATGTTCTTAAATCTAGTCCATTCCTGTGGGTGAGAACTCATTGTAAGTAGGACCTTTTGATGCAGTTACTTCAGTGAAGGTGTGCCCACCTCAGTCAGGATAGGGCTTAATCCTATTACTGGAGTTCTTCATAAGAAAATGAAATGCAGATAGAGGGGGAGAAAGCCATGGAAGGAAGAAGCTGAAATTATTGAAACCGGGAAGAGAAGGAAGAAACCCGCAGATGTTGCCATGTGTCTTGCTGTGTGGCAGAGAGGAGCCAAGCATTGCAGCAGCCAGTCTGCAGGAAGAAAGCATCATCTCGATGATCCCTTGATTTGCTCATTTTCCTGGTCGCAAAATATAAGCTAATAAATTCTCATTGTTTAAGCCAACCCATTTAAGGTATTTTCTATGAATAGCCTTGGAAACTAAAACAATTGACTTAACAATAGGAATGTATTGACTTGTGGTTCTGGGGCTAGGTGAAGTCTAAAATCAAGGCATCGGTAAGGTGATGCTTTCTTCCTGAACACTGAGGCGTTCTGGAGTGGGCTGCTTGTGGTCCTTGGACCTTGGCTTTTCCTTCACTTCTACTTTCTCTTCTGGGTTCTTTTAACTTCCAGCTTCTGGCTGCTCCCCATGGCTTCTCTCTCTCTGGCCTTCTCTGTAACGCCTCCAATAATAGGAGTATGAACCATTCTGATTCAGTTGGACCATGTCTTAAGTGAAGCAACCTCATCAAAAGGTCCTATTTACCATGGGTTCACACCCATAGGAATGGATTAAGATTAAGAACATATTTTTCTGCAGGTACATAACTCCAAGCCACCACAGTCACTAATTCAGGGAAGCATTCTAACAGTGCTCACCTTTCCCACGTCTAACCCTCATTTTTCCCCATGATAATACCCTTTTAATTTCCTTCTTGTCTTTTATCACTAGTGGTAATCATCTTATTTTTTTATTGGTTTACTTATTTATTGTCTGTCTGGAATATCTTTCTAGAATGGAAGTTCAATGAGGCAAAAACGGAGTCTTCCCTGTTCATTGTTTTATTCCCACAAGTTACCACATAGTAAACACTCTCTAAATATTACTGAATAAACAAATGAATGATTGAATACTTATAAAAATGAAAAGAAAGCTAGGTATATTGGAAGAGAGCTTTCAAGATCAAGTGTAAAGCATGTTTTGACATGCTTTAGATGCCAAATGCTGACCAGGTCATAATTATGGTGGGTTTGTGAAGCCACAGCTAAGTTAATGTATGGCATCTGTGTGTTAGTTTGGAATTGAGGATGTGGCATGGTTTAGTGTTCTGGATGTGTGGTGTGACTAGTGACTGAGCATTGCTGGCTTGATGGTGGGGGTTGGGATGGCTGCTGGAATGTTTAATCTCCCTTTTCATCTGGATGGTTGTGAAGAGTGGAGAAGAGAGCCATTCACCTAGGAGAGGAAGGATGAATGCTCTGTATTTTTTTTTCCTAAGGAATAATCCAGGTAAATTATATTTCTTAATGCAAATTATATCACAAGCATTTCTAATTTTATGTTATATCTTGGAGTTGAGGGCCAAAACAAAGTCTTGTCACTTCCTGATAAAAAGACTCTATTTCCATCCTGATGGGATGGGTACGGAATAAGACAGAGGTGACTTTGTGAAAATAATCAGAATTATCATAGCACTGTCTCATGAAAATAAAAAATCTTATGGCCTTCTAATAGTTTGTACAGCATTGAAATATTTATCCACTTTCAGTAACAAAAGGATGATTACTTTATTAAGCATAAATAACCTAATCACTTTCATCATGCAAAGCCATGTGCATGATAGCAAAACATCCAGTTTGAACTGAATAATCGTAACGTTCCAGATGCTTTCAGTCAAGATGTTTTGATTGTTGGAAATTCCTACGTTCACTCACCAGTGAATATAGATGAGTTAGCATGCTGTGAGTTCATAATTATGGAGACCATGGGGTCCCACTTCCAGCTAAGTAAAACATTGCTCACTGGAATTCTAGGAAATGGAATCATTTTGGATAAACAAGTTTTTAAAGAGTGTTGAGGATTGAAAACTAGCATCATCTTTCTTTTGATTAAAATCTTTCTAAAATGAATTTTGAATTCCCCTATCTTGCTAAACATGATTAATTAGCTCATTGAGCCTCACATTGCACTGCTCATGAGCATGGAGATATTCACCCCTTTGCTAAATAACAGATTTCTGAGTGCTTTTGTTTTTCTGCCTCTTGCTATCAAATTTCTGGCAAACACTGTTTTGTATAAGTTTTTTTTTACAGTGTACCTGCTTGTATATAGTAAGCCATGTCTTCTTTTATAACACAATGCTCTTACAACACTTTAGATTTAGAATCCAGATGTCTATGTTTATGCGCAAATTGAGTGAGTAGATTCCAAGGAAGAAACATTGGACTAGTATACATGAGTTTGTGTCTAGACACTAGCATATTTATTTGGCCTTACAGAACCTTATTATTTTTTTTCCTTTGTTTACCTCCTGAGAAGAGGTAATGCCATAAAGCATCAGTAGAACACAACTCTTTAATATTGGCTGTTGGTTACAAGAAATAATTCCTTATGCATGGAAATTTTCACATTACTTAAAAGAAGAAGCATATTTGGTGAAGTAAATGCTTATCTTATTTTCATTTGATGCATGGTTTTGTTCTATCCAGTGATGTCCAGCTCAATACTAGGCCTTAAGCAAAAGTTCAGAAATAGTCTTATTCCCACTGTCACCTTGAAATGGCACATGGGTCAGTGCATGAACTGCTTGGGGGGCAAGCACACTCATTTCTCAGGTCACTCCATTTTACCTCCCAGAAACAGTGAGTAAAACACATGGTCAATGGAGGAATGGGTACTGAGAATTCCGATCACAGCCAGAGAAATTTGCCTGTAGGGTCCTGCATTGTTATATATTGTGACTGCTTACCTATTAAGGCTTGTATAAATTTTGGTTAAGGAAAACAAGTGTCCATTCACTACACATGAAGTTCTAAGATCTCTTTTATAGGTCAAAACTAAAATTACTGCCAGATCAGAATATATGGTATTAGACCATAAGACTGAATTTAGAAGTTGGTAAGAATTCCCAACAAAAGAATTCTAAAAAGAACAGGCTGGATCTCAGATTACCAGTCTAAAGTTTGGTTAAACTCAGAAGTAGCTGGTAAGAGGTGGATTTTTTTTGAGAGGTGCAGAGAAGTAGAGAGGAATTAATGCATTGCAGAGTTTCATAAAAATAAGTTGAGATTTGGGTTTCAAATATGTGAAACACTTCATGTGGTTTCACTGTTTCTAACTTACACGCCCATTGCTTGCTTTGTCCCTATCTGGGTCTATCAAACATAAAATGGGCCAAACAAACATATCCTAAAAGAATCTCTTAATACAGAGGATATTTGGCAATTTCAAAAGCAGTAGTATAGCTCTAGTTAAATGCTAATTGGAGTAAATATGATTTCTTTATTTTTCTTAGCCATATTATGGAAAAAATGAATTGAAGAAATGGAACCTGCCAATTATACCAGAGTGACAGAGTTTGTTCTCACTGGCCTATCCCAGACTCGAGAGGTACAACTAGTCTTATTTGTTATATTTGTAGCCTTCTATTTGTTCATCCTTCCAGGGAATATCCTTATCATTTGCACTATCAGGCTTGATCCCCAGCTGTCCTCACCCATGTATTTCCTGTTGGCTAATCTAGCCTTCCTTGATATTTGGTACTCCTCCATCACAGCCCCTAAAATGCTAGTAGACTTCTTTGTGGAGAGGAAGATAATTTCCTTTCGAGGATGCATTGCACAGCTCTTCTTCTTGCACTTTGTCGGAGCCTCGGAAATGTTCCTGCTCACGGTGATGGCCTTTGACCGCTATGTGGCTATCTGCCGCCCCCTCCACTATGCTGCCATCATGAATCGACGTCTCTGCTGTATCCTGGTGGCTGTCTCCTGGCTGGGTGGCTTCATCCATTCTATAATCCAGGTGCTTCTCATTGTTCGGCTTCCCTTCTGTGGGCCCAATGAGTTAGACAGTTACTTCTGTGACATCACACAGGTTGTCCGGATTGCCTGTGCCAATACCTTCCCGGAGGAGTTAGTGATGATCTTTAGCAGTGGTCTGATCTCCGTGGTGTGCTTCATTGCTCTGCTAATGTCCTATGCCTTCCTCCTGGCCATGCTGAAGAGAAACTCAGGTGAGAGTACCACTCGGGCCATGTCCACCTGCTATTCCCACATCACCATTGTGGTGTTGATGTTTGGGCCATCCATCTACATTTATGCACGCCCATTTGACTCTTTTTCTCTAGATAAGGTGGTGTCTGTGTTCCACACTGTGATATTCCCTTTACTTAATCCTATCATCTACACATTGAGAAACAAGGAAGTAAAGACAGCCATGAGGAAGTTGGTCAGCAGATATCTTTTATGTAAAGAGAAGTGAAAGAATAATGGTATATTTTGTAGTACTCTTGGGGATCATTGTCCTCAGATAGAAAGCATTTACAGTGGTAATAATTATGCTTTCACTGCCTTCTTTCATCTGAGTTCTTGAAATGCCACTATATTTTTCCTCTATTTGGTGAAAAAAAAAACACTAAAAAATACTAAGATGCAAAAAATTACTCACATTCACACTGAAATTTCTGGCAGATCATTATTAGATTTTAAGATATAATAATGGTCTGCCAGACACACATTTCAGTAATCATTTATTAAGTAACTACCCTGAGAGAAGTTCTTGATATCAGGAGAATGTGTGCTGAATTATAATAAAAGTAAATAAGCTGTGGGAAACTTCTCCACTGGGAATATGAGGAAGTAAGTGTGTCCAGTATATGCGTGTGACTAGCTTCAAGTGACCAAATTAAATATTTGGATAGTTCAGGTGACTCCATCACTAGCTCCTTGTAACAATTTTATGCAGTAATAACAATAACTATAACAACAACAAACGTCTTGAGTGCTTACTATGTGCCTGGCACCTTCTAAATACTGTCTTATCTTGAGCCAGTGGGAAGGTAAACCACCTTCCTGGATCTGGAAGAACAGGTTGTCTGTTTTATCCTTTATCTCTTCCTCTTCCAGGAGTTAAAGATGGAAACTGAGGATTCATTTATACAAGCAATTTCTACTCATATTTCAGGTGGTAGCTACTCAACAATATTGGTGACAGAACTCAAGATTTTACTACATTCTGGAAATAGTTTTTATGAATTCAGGGCAGAGTGTGATTTGGTTACTCTGTGAGAGCCCTCTCTTTTTCCAGAGGTCGTCTCTAGTCAGCTAAAGGGTTTCATAGCCACTTTATACTTATATCTCGCAGGATCAAAACAGGCTTGGGGAAAGGATTTTAGGTTAGCTAGGTTGGTAGACATCCAGCTGTATGATTTTTAAAAATGATTATATTGTTACCTCTTTTTGTCACTTTTATGGGTTGTCTATGTTTCCTAATTCTTCCTCTTGCGCTTAAATTAAATTGGCAGGGTGCTGGTTTTGGTGGCACTATCATTCAGAGTTTTTTCTCATTAATCCATCTTTTAGTACACATGCAAAACACCAGTAAGTATTGATTCCTATGATCTTTTAGTCAACTATTAATTAGTGACCAATTTCTTATTCCCTGACACCAAGAACCCAATTACAGACCATGCTTCAGAATGTAAAAGGTAGATTTAAACATTTGAGTTTATAGGGCATGTTTACTTACTTAAATTAAATTTTCAATTGAAACTAGGGAGTCTATCCATCAAATGGCTGGAGCACTTAATGTGCATTGAGCTTTAGTATTTTACTTTATTTGATGAGATAATATGACTAGATTGTGAGAGAAAAAGATTCCTGTTAACATCAGGAATGAATATATATGAATGAATGATCAGAACATCCCAGAGTTATTATTTATTTGTAGATCTTTTTCTATTAGTTGTTTTCAGCCCACAGAATGGATTGGTGGTTCGTAGAGTTTCTTCTTTGCCTTGGGAATGTTTCCCTGTGACAACCTTCTTCCATCCTCAATGCCACTGTGACTTCTCTCCAGAAACCAAAGGCATGGATTGGAGTTATGATTCCTGAATCTTGAATTGACTTCCCATCACCTAGAGATGAATAAAATAGTAGACTTCTCTAATATTTTACACTGAAGCATTAATAGTCTATCTAAAATACAAAGGGCATACATAAAAATAAAAATGATGATGTGTTTTTAGATTTCATGTCACCTTATTGTCATCTCTCTATATATGAACTAGTCAGGTTCATATTTATTTATTTTGTCACCTAGTCTTCTGAGAAGGAGACCACTAACTTGATTTAATATTCAAACACCAGTGTACTGCTGCTACAGAAGGATACTTGTTGAAAAACTTTCAGTAGGAATAAAAAGAAAAAAAAAATCATCAAAACAGAATGCAGTAAAAAAGTGCTTAATTCAAAATATCTGGATTTGGTAACTAATAAAGGAGACATGGGGATGTCTGACTCACTAATAAACAGTGACCTAGCTTGATTCATGTAGGACATGATTAGAATATAGTCTTAGATAGTAGTTTTCAACCAGGGAGATTTTAATTTCAGTTAATTTGACAATGTAGACATTTTTGGTGGTCACAATTAGGGGGTATTAGCACATCTAGTAGCACACTGGTAGAAACTTGGGATGTGTTAAACATCCTACAATTCATGGACAGTCTTTCCCCCACCCCCCAAAAATTATGTAGCTGAAAATGTCAGCAGTGCCAAGATTGAGAAACCCTGGCTTAGGAAATAAGCAGGGATAAATCACACTAGGGTAAGAGAAATAGGCATTAAACAACCACCTCATATACAGTCCTTTCATCTGCAGTCATGCCTCCAAATAACACAGTACCCCCAGCTGTCAAATACCAAATTGCCTGGAGACTCCTTTTCTCCACGTAACTCTTTCTTCTTCTTATTTCTTCCTTTCAAAACTGCTATTGAGCTTCTATTTTGAATATCAGTAATCTTCGATTGACTAGTTAATATCTTTAACTCCAGATTGTGATTATACTTTCAATAACTCACTGTCTCACCTAAGATTTTATAACTCAGGTTCCACCAACCTCATGGCTATTTTTGCTAATTTCAAAATGAACAATATAGGCTTTATTATTACATCTGGTAAAATAAATAGTATTATCCAAACAAAATTAAAATTCTTCAGGATTTGTGAAATTATGAAAATAATATATATTCACTAAAAATTAAAATATAAATATTTAAGTGGTTTAAATGGTTTCCTTTTATAATACTTTAATAAGCATTTTTACTTATTATTAAAGTGTTTACTTATTATTTACTTATTATTAAAGTGTTTAAAGTATTAAACACTTTAATAAGTGTTTTCCTTTAACAAGGTTTTAGAGATTCCATCCACCTAATCCATTGGAAGCAGGCCACTTGGCCAATCATGCTTTGCTGCACAAAGTAATTAACCACTGTTAAATAAATGCAGGTCAAGATGGAACAAAATGTACAAAGTTCTTCAGAATGCAAGTCTAAACTTTGGATTTTATAATTGGCAAAGCTGGCATTCAAATAAAAAGGCTACGAAGTTTGAAACGCAATAAAATTTGGAAATGTTGCCAAGAAGCCTTTTGAAGAATGAAACTCCAGCTAGCCCTGTGAACTGCAAAACTAGGACAAAAGGCTGAGTGCTGAATATTAAATATACTAAACTATAAACCAAAACTGGAACTAATGTGGGACATGGCAATGTGTAAATGCTACAGGCCTCAACTATAGAACTGCTCTCCATTTCCACCCGGTGGCACATTAGGTAACTTTACTGACCCTTTCACTGAAAACAAATACGCACACGTTGGATATGAGGTTTGAAATGAAAGCGAAAAAGAATGGCAAGTATGTGGGTAAATTTAAATAAACATACACTGTATAAAATAGCAATGGCAAAGTTTTTCTGAAACAAAAAAAGGAAAGAACTAAAGTCCATGGCAATAACTTTCATGTAATTCAGGAGTCGGTGTGATTATAATTAAAAGCCCTAAGATAGTTATATTTTTCTGAAGATATTGAATTACTTTTTACTTTGGTTATTCAGTTTTTATAGGCTATGCCACAGAATCAAATACTATAAAAATATCTCATTGGCTTTACATATCAAAAATTTATTTCTCACTCATGCAAAACCTTTTGTAGGTTTGGGAAACTGTACAAGACACTAAAAAGATAAAATAAAAATACATGACAAATAGCATTAATTAGAAAGGGAATTATATAAGTTATATGAACTGAGGTTCCTATGTTATTCTAAAGCTGCACTGTCCAATACAGCAGCCAAGGGCCACATGCGACTATCTAAATTAAAATTTGTTAAAAATAAATAAAATTTTAAATTTAGTTCCTCAGTCACACCAGCCACATGAAGTGGACAATAGGTACATGTGGCTGATGGCTAACATATTAGACAGCACATGTCTAGGGTTTACTTTATATTTTCTATAATAAAATAATTTCTGAAATGTTTGCATATCTATTATGCCCATACTATGAACAATGATAGTATTAGTATATAACTTTCCTTCTTTTCTCTTCTCCAGCACAGATTATAGTGATTAAAGAAAGTATTATCCATCTTAATTTTACCTTTCTGTTAAATATGCTTATACTTCAATTATTTAATTACAGCTTTAATAATAGGCTTTGATTTCCAGAAAGGACAGATGAGGCAATCACTATACTTATTCTTCCTCCCACCTGTTTGCCTCCCTCCTAAATTTCATTGGTTATCTTAGTTCTTTTTTCTTATTTGTATGACCTATTTTCCATTGAAGAGATATGATAGCCATACAAGGTATAATAATATGAAGCCAGGCACACAAACAACCTGTATTTCTGGGGAATGTGATCATTACCTATGGTCGATACTATGTTACCCTTCATCCCGTTCTTTTCCTTCCTATCTCAGAGGGACGCCACTATCCTGCTTTTATCTGTTCCCTGAAGTTGTCTCAGTCTCCTGGTTGGAAGAAATTTGTCCTGTAGTATATTACACAGGATGAGCTTATAAGCAAAAAATTCTCTAGGTTAGTGCATGTTTAAAATTCTTCTCTATGCAATCTCCATCCTTGATGGACAACTTAGCCTTTGGAAAAAATTGCATTTCTTGGAAATATTGCTTTATTCTTTCATGATTTGTATGTTGCTATTGAAAGAAGTCTGATGTTAACTCACCCCACGCCCTTTGGGAGTAACTTCCTTACTTCCTTTATTTATTCGCATGCAGGACTATAGCATTTTTTTCTTTACATTTAAAGGTCTATATTTTTACTAGGATAAGTCTCAGAGTTGACCACTCTGGGGCAATTTTTCCTTACTGTTCAGTTTCTTTATTTCAGGAAATATTAATAGTTTTTAAAATTTGCTTTTTTCATGATTACTTCATCTGATATAGAATATCAAAAAGCTTCTTGAAAGGGAAGAAAAGAGGATTTCCATTACCTGATTTCAAGGCTTATAACAAAACTATAGTAATCATGAGAATGTCTTATTGATGTAAGAATAGACAGATCAATGGAAGAAAAATAGTCTCATACATATGGTAAATTGATTTTTGAAAAAACAAACAAACAAACAAAAAACCAGTGTTATTCATTGGTAAGGAAAGTCTTTTAAACAAATGATGCTAAAGCAACTGAATTCATATGGAAACTGATGAATTGGATCTCTGCTTCACTGCTGGATCACAGAAGAACATATAATAGCTAGAAATCAAAGTCTCTAGGAGAAAACAGAAGAAAGTGTTTTCTAAAAAAAATGGGAAAAACAATTATTTATTAGATAGCACCAAAAAGGCAGTAATCCTAAAAAGTTATAAATTATACTTCAAAAAATTAGAAGTTAATTGATTAATTAATTAATAAGCAAGTACAAACTGAGAGGTAAATTTGAGATCTGTCTGTTTTTCTATCTCTTTCCACCTCTCTCTGCAGTCCAGTAAAAATGGTCAAAGTATTCAAACAGACACTTCAGAAAAGAAGACATACAGCTGGTTAGTAACGTCATGAAAATATAGTCACCTACAGGGAAGGCAAATTAAAATCACGAGTTGTCATTCACAACCAGAAAAATGGTTATAAAAAGAGTGGCACTACCAAAATGTTGGTGAGCAGTGGAGAAACTTGAACATCCATATATTGCTGCTGGGAATTTACAAGTGGTTTAGCCTTTTTGAAAAACTGAACAGCAATTTCTGATATAGTTAAACATATGTCTACCTTATGATTCAGTAACCCCAACACTCCTAAAGATTTAGCCAAGAGAAACAAAAACATATGCCCACAAAATGACTCATATTGAAATGTTAATGGAAACATTATTTAAAGCCTAGATGAAAAAAACAAATGTTCTTAAAATGTTAAAAATGATAAAAAGTTTTGATTATATACAATGAAATATTATTCAGCAATAAAAAGGAAGAACTGCAGATAATGCAACATGCATGAAACTCTAAAACATGATGCTGAGTAAAAAAGCCAGATACAAAAGAATACACATCATGTGAATCAATTTTTGTGAAACCCATGGAAAGGCAAAACTAATCAATGATATTAGGAGTTAAGACGTGGTTGCCACTATGGTGGCTGTGGTGGGGCTATGGCAAGGGACACAAAGCAACTTTATGGAGTGGTGGAAATATTCTATGTTTTGTTCTGGGTAGTGTTTACTCAAGTCTCTACATTTGACAAAAGTTATTAACACTTAGATATGTGTATTTTACTATATATTAATTATGTTTTAATAAAAATTAAAAAAATTAAAATCATAGTTGTTCATAATACATACAATTTCTTGAAAGACACAACAGAAATTATTAGTTTTCCATTGTGAAGTGTGGGGAGAAATGGAGACATGGGTGATTTGAGAAGGGAAGGAGATTTCTCACTGTCCACATTTATTTTAACTTTTTGATTTCTGAATTGTGACTATATTACCCATTCAAAAATAAAATAAAATTTAAAAACAAGTGTGTTCAAAAAGGAATGCCTAATTTCCTAACTTGCCTGTTCCAGTTGCCTACCACCCACAGTTACATCATTGAAAATCCTGACTGGCTTCCTCACCTCTTAGAGCCAATCCATCAACAAATCTTGCTGGCTCTCTAAAATACATCTCAGGTCTAAAATTTTCCTCTATCTCCTCTTCTACCCCCTAGCCTAAGCCACCATCATCTCTGTCTAAAGTACTTCAAATGCTCCCAAACTGGTCTCTTCGATTCCACTCTGTCTTCTAAAACTAATTTTTCACACAATAGCTAGAATAACCTTTCAAAAATGTGAGTTAGATAATGGGACTCCTCTGTTCGTAGAATGATGACAAGTCGCCATTGGTCTATATCTGGTGCCGACTTCTCCTTCTTCCTTACTCTTTTTGTCCGTTTGCCCTCTACACTCTCTCCTCAGTGGCCTCCTTTCTGCTTCTCAATTTACCAGCGCCTCATTCTAGTCATTCGTATCTCAGCTGAAATAACACCTCCTCGAAAGGCCCTCCCTGGCCAGCTCACCTGAAATAACCGTCTTTCTCCTGCTCTCTCTGGTACATACAGTACTCATTCACAAGCTGCTGTTTTCTCTCCAGTGTGATAGTTTATCATCCGACTTCTTGCACTAGAATGTAAAACACCTGATAGCAGGGACCTTGTTTGTCTTGTTCAGTGCTGTGTTGCTCACACTACAGTACAGCCTGACTCATGGTTTTTGTGTCTAAGATGATAAATCTTTCCCAGAAGGAATAAGGGGCCTCTAATCTGAAGACTGGTTCAAATAATTAGATTAATTTCACTTTAAGTATTGTGCAAGCATTAGGAAATAAGTTCCCTGATTATGTCTATAATTATGGAAAAAAAAAAAAAAAACCACACATTTAAAGTCTTTGGTGGCCCGATTGTAACCTTCTCCACAATGGGGACATTTCTCCACAAATACTTCTACATATATAGCTCTTTTTCATTCCGTTTCTTTCTTTCTTTTTTTTAAAATAACTTTATTTGAACTATATATGTTTTTTTTCAAAATATACATTTCTGTGCCTCTGTCTTTTAAGGTCTATTTGTTATTTTCTTACTAATGTCTTTGTATTTATGTTTCTTTTCCCTAGTTTTTCCTTGCTTCTCATCTGTATTTTTGTCTTTATAACTCTAAACATCTCTTCCTCCCTCTCTTTTCCTCTTCCTTGCATTTTTCACTCCTCCTACTTCTCTTTCTCTGTACTGGACCTACATTAGAATCAAATATATTTGATTATGCATTGTATTTGAATCTTTAAAAAATTCAGTATTTTAATTTTAAAAATAGAAAATATTTTTCTTTTAAAAAACTACAGATTTTTTTATGTTGACTTCTACTTCTATGACTCTTGACTATTTTTCCTCTGTTTAACAATATTTAGTTGCAATTAAATCGTTCCCCATTTTTGCATTAGTAGTGCACAAGAGACACTTATTTGTAAACTGAGTAACAACAAATGCCAAAATAACAATACGATCTGTTCAGGAGGAAACCTTTACTTGAGAAAATAATCTGCCTTACAATATGCAGTTCTTTTCACTAAGAAGGATTACATGAGAAGACTCCTTGTGAAACTTTTCTTCTTTTTTTCTTTGACTATCACTTTGTCACCAAACATATGGTGAATCTACTTAATACCAACTTGACTACATTTCTTCCTTTCTTGATATATCCATGATTACTCATCAATTATGTGATTCAATTTTCTCCTTTTGAATTGTACTGTAAAATACAAAGCAATCTCTGTTGGCTTCTACCCACAAATGCCTAATAAACATGCTTCCCATCCCATTCTTTCTGTCACTGATAGAATGTTGACTTAAGAACCCAGAGGTGTCACAGTAGTGCTTTATCTGACATATAGTTTATATATGTTTATATATAGTTTTATAATTTATATACCTTATAAATTTCTAGTCTCTTTGTGTCTTGTTGGCTTTCTGTTTCCTACTGAAAGTGTTTTGCAGCTTGTGGTAACCTCAAAATTCCCAAAGCACATTCTCCATTGCATCACAAATTGGCTGTGTGTTTCAACCTGTAAAAGGCCTCCTGTGAGAAGAGACATTTAGGTACAAAGCCTGAAGCAATCAGTTATTGCCCCTTCCACCAGAAGGAGGTGAATCTCTGCTGTGTGACAGTAGAATTGGGTCACTAGAGAGGTGAATATTTTGTCAATTCTGTATATTTATCAGGAAGAGAAAGAAAGAAGAAATGGTAAAAAAAAAAAAAATAGTCAAACCTTAGGATGAACTATCTGCCATCTTGGAATGCGGTGTATACAGGTCAGAATTATAGCAGAAATAGACTAATTAAGAGGTCTGAATTCAGTAATACATCAACACTTTTTACCTCTTAAGAATACAGATGCAGCTGCTCCTTATATTTAGATTCCTTAATGGGACTATATAAAGCCTTTCTTAAAATATCAATTACTTCAATACTTGTTAATACTTTACGTTAAATTTACTTTGTTCAATATTTGATGATGCTCTTTAACCTCATCCACATTTTTATAACATACAGAAACAGGTAATTATATGTGTCAATAGCTTACAAACTAGTTACCATGTAATAACAGACATCATATTTCTATTTGGGGAAAATTTGCTAAATATATTTTTGATAGTATGGTGGATTAAAGAGAAATTTATTTTGAAAAGAAAGTTAGATCATTCATTTTTTACTGAGGTTAGTGACAGAGAGCATCTGAGAAAATGGAAGTATTTAAAAGGTAGTTATGTGGTACATTTAAGGGGGACATGATTCAAGAAAAAAATAGTACTGAAAGATGGATTTAATATTTTTAGTCTTTAAAATAATCTGCTGGAGTGAAGGAAACTGGGACACATCTATTGTGCCCACTCTTCCTTCAAAATAAAACAATAGTGAAGCATTTTATAATTAATGGGAAGGCAAGCATAGGAGTTAATGAAGGAGAAATAGAGAAGACAAGAGGAGACTGAAAAAAAGATTTCAAACAAAAATAATATGGAGAACTCAAAGGAAGAGAGAATATAAGTAGGATAGAGAGGCACAGGAAAAAGGCATGATTTGACAAAAAGATGAGAGTGAAAAGAAAAGGTACAACAAGGAGACAGACGCCAACTCAAATGTAGAAATATAACAAGAAAATGAAATATGAAAAATGGAATGAGAAGTAAGAGGAAGATAATGAAATAAAAATTAAAGATGAAATATAAAGAAGATAAATGGGAGAATTAGCCCCTGTGGATGATGATCAAGTCTCCAAACACCTGCTCCATGAACTAGAGCCTGTGCTGGAGGCAGGCTCAGTGCACTGCACGGTGCAGCCTTTAGGTGGCTTCTGTGTCTGCACCCGCTCCATCACTCTTCCCTTCCCTGCACTGTTCTTGCATTTCCATCATCAAATGAATCTCTGTATCAGCTGAAATGGAAAGACTGGGTAGAGGTGGTAGTAAGTATTTGGATTTCTGTTCTGTTTGGTCAGACCACTGACAGTAGTTTTTCTCTGAATATAGTTAAAACAGAATACTTGTCTCTGCAGGGATTTTTGAAGGGACTTGCTGCATTTTACCTAAAGAGGAATGTACATGTAATCCACACTTATCTTCAGTCTCTGGATCTGTGATGAGCATTATGTGAAACTCACAGGTACAAGAGGGAAACAGGATACAAAAACAGTGAATTAAAGTTGCTAGATGGTGTAATAAATCCCATCTGATAAGGAGTGAATAGGAGAAGAGAATGGATGACAGGAAATAAAACACAAGAGACTGCAACCCTTACCCTCAGAGATACTTAAAAATTTCATCAGTGCCTGTTTTAGTTGCCCTTTTGCTAAAGCAAATACCAAGCAATGGGGTGGCCAAAGCAATGAAAATTTATTAGCACATAGTTTTGAAGCTATGAGAAGTCCAAATCCAGTCCTCATCAATGCAATGCTTTCTTCCTGAAGACGCATTCTGGCGCTGGCTGCAGCGATCCTTGATCCTTGGCTTTTCCGTCACATGGCAATGCACATGGTGGTTTTTGCTGGCCTCTCCCTTCTCTTCCAGGTTCTGTTGACTTTCAGCTTCTGACTGCTCCCTTTGTAGCTTTCTCTCTGTCTGAATTTCATTCCATCTATAAAGGGCTCTGGTGATAAGATTATAGCCCATCTGATTGAGTTGGGCCACACCTTACTGAAGTATCTCATCAAAAGGTCTTACAATGAGTTCACACCTACAGGAATGGATTAAGTTTAAGAACATGTTTTTTTTTGTTTGTTTGTTTTTATCTCCTGGGGTACATAGCTCCAAATGACCACAGTGTCCTAAAGGCCAAGTCAATTTCTAAAATAGTGTGAAATAACTAACTGTATAATAGTGTGCAAGATGTACACCATTTCGGAGCATGTGCAAGGGACTCCTGACTTACATTTCAAACAGCAGGTTATATGCACACAAGGAATAATAAGTGTTGAGACCAGTGAATGCAAACAATGAAGAAAAGAAAAGGAAAAAAGTAAATGAGACATAGGTAAATTTTTGTTCTTCAGTTTTGCTTAGGACACAATGTGTGTGCTTGTGTGAGTGTGTTATGCATGTGTGTTTGTATTCATATATGTATGCTTACGTCAATTAAGTACTTCTTTCATAATTTCCAATTTGATTATACATGAACACTTCTGTTTTTAATGAATCTATTTGGGTCTAGAAATACAAAAAGCAGGTATCTTGATGTTTTGTATATATACTTCTTAAAATAACATTGTAAAGATTCCTTTGAAATTGGAATTTATTGGGTCTTCTTCCTTCTTTCCTTTCTTCTCTTTCCTTTAGTGGGCCTTTCTTTTCTTTCTATCTGCACCCTATATTTCCGTAACACATTATAACAATAGAGTGCAACGTAACTGAAAGCATGTGAAATACTGTTCTATGTCACACTAAAGTGCTTTGTTATAGCTCAAGAGTCTTTAAGCCTTTAAAATTCTTCATATAAACAGTAAATACTTTTATCATATGCTATCAACATATTTGTTTATATAATTTATGTGTTAAATTATACCATGATTCTATATAAACTATACAATTATTTAAAAATGTAACTTCAAAGAAGGGGATACCATAATATATACATAATAATATAATATATGTATAGAAATTCCACTATTATTTTCATAACAATAAGTCATCATGTACATTCCTTAGGCTGAGCACTCTCCCAATTTGTAGACCCTGTACAGATAAGCCTCAGATCTTGATTTCTCCAGGGTAACAAGATTCTTTTCATTCATACCAGGTTGATGGGTTGATGGTCTATAGAGAAAGGAAATATTTAGAGTAAGCAGTTTCTTTTCCTTTCTTTCATTCTTTTTTAAATTTTAGATTGACTTTCTTATTATATAATTTTCATACGATAAGTGTACCCATTATATAGTTGAATAATGTTTGACAAATAATTGGATATATATAACTTACACTCAAGATATGGAATATATCTAGCTCCTTAAAAAAGCTCCATCATTCTCATTTGCTTTCATTTTCTCCCTCCCCCTCCCCCAAAATTACAATTAAAAGTTTGAAGTCTTCATTAGTTGAGTTAATCTGAAAAATGTTAATTGTCTCAAGATGGGCAGGAAGAAATCCAGAGCAGTGGATCCCAGAGTCCTACATGAGGAAACAGTGAGCTAAAAACACAAGATTGAAGTAGAAGAATATGGCTTCAGACTAGGGTATTAGAAGTTATACAATCTGGAAGAATGAAAGGTAGAAGCAATTTCTTACCATAAGGGAGAGTGATGGTATAACATGGAAGTGGCATATGTTACTTTTAGTCTGAGAAGAATATGATCTAGATGAAAGAGATGGACATCAATTCTCTGTTCCTTGATGTTCTGTATGCAGCGGAGATGGAGAGAGAGAACAGCACAGAAGTGACAGAATTCATCCTCCATGGTTTGACCAAGTCTCGAGATGTTCAGCTCCTGGTCTTTGTGTTAGTTTTAGCTTTCTACCTTATCATCCTCCCTGGAAATTTCCTCATCATCCTCACCATCAGATCGGATTCTGGCCTCACAGCCCCTCTCTACTTCTTCCTGGGCAACTTGGCCTTCCTGGATGCATCTTACTCCTTCATTGTGGCTCCCAGGATGCTGGTGGACTTCCTCTCTGAGAAGAAGATAATCTCCTACAGAGGCTGCATCACTCAGCTCTTTTTCTTGCACTTCCTTGGAGGAGGGGAGGGGTTACTTCTTGTTGTGATGGCCTTTGATCGCTACATCGCCATCTGTCGGCCCTTACACTACTCAACTGTCATGAACCCTAGAGCCTGCTATGGATTGCTGTTGGCCCTGTGGCTTGGAGGCTTTGTTCACTCCATGATCCAGGTGGTCCTCATCCTCCACTTGCCCTTCTGTGGCCCAAACCAGCTGGATAACTTCTTCTGTGATGTTCCACAGGTCATCAAACTGGCCTGCACAGACACCTTTGTGGTGGAGCTTCTGATGGTCTTCAACAGTGGCTTGCTCACCCTTCTGTGCTTCCTGGGGCTCCTGGCCTCCTATGGAGTCATCCTCTGCCATGTACATGGGTCCTCCTCTGAAGGGAAGAACAAGGCCCTATCCACATGCACCACTCACATCATTGTTATACTTCTCATGTTTGGGCCTGCCATCTTCATCTACACTCGCCCCTTCAGGGCCTTACCAGCTGACAAAGTGGTGTCTTTTTTCCACACGGTGATCTTTCCTTTGATGAATCCTGTGATTTATACACTTCGGAACCAGGAAGTGAAAACTTCCATGAAGAGGTTATTGAGTCGGCATGTGCTCTGCTGAGTGCATTTTATAATGAGAATCCAGGAGGGGTGGAAGTCCAGCTGAAAATATTTTATTTAGCAAATAAATATTTTTAACTGTGTCTCCTTTTTGTCAGGTACTATCTAGGCACTGAGAGAGAGTTATGTATAATGAGAGAATAAACTTGGTATATTTAAAGAATATAGAGAAAACCAGAGTCGTTGGAGTATACTGAGTAGTGTGGGAGACTTGGGGCTTAAATTTATGACTGTAAGTGTCAAAACATGTAAGATGTTTAAGGCTGATAATCCCCAAATACCTGCAAATTTAGCCACCTGCCTCTAAAGAATCAAATGTGACCAGAAGTAAGTTGCCAGCAATATTAGGCAATATTTCATACTGTATGATTATAAATACACATTATATCAACATCTTCCTGTTGGAGTTAAAACAACGTTCATATAGAAATATATAACTTTATGCTTGTTTTAGAAAAGAAGGCAATTATTAAATCAGTGTTTCAATTTTCCATCTTAAGAAGCTAAAGAGCAAATCAAACCCAAAATAAGTATAAGGAAAGAGATAAAATGATAATAGCAGAAATCAATGAAATAGAAAGTCGACAAATGGGAAAAAATTTAAAGCCAGAAGTTGGTACCTTACAAAGATTCTCCTAACTGATAAACCCAGTGAGAATGATGAATTAAAAAAGACAAAAGGCACAAATTACCAATATTAAGAATGACAGAAGGGGAAGTGCCACAAATCCTAAAGAAATTGGAAGTATAATAAGGGAATATGAAGGATTTAATATGACAGAAATACATAAGCTTAGATAAAATTGACTAATTCCTTGAGAAACACAACACAACCACAACTGATACAATCAAGATACAGAAAATATAAATAACAATACATTCTTAAAGGAAATGAATTTTTAATTAAAAAAACTTCATACTAAGAACACTCCAGACAACGATGGTATATTTAGACAATTCTCTCACACTTTTAAGGTATATAAAATACTAATTGTACCCACACTCTTTCAGAAAACAGAGGAAGAGGTAACATTTCCTAAATTGTTTTATGAGGCTAGCATAACCCTAATTCCAAGATCTGACCAGAAGAGTAGAAGGAAAGAAAATTTTCAAAAATAAACTCCATGAACTGACACATAAAGTTTCTAAGTGAGATATAAGCAAATCAAATACAGCAAAAGGCAAAGTTGGTTTAATATTTGAAAAATGAATTTATTCATGACATTCACTGAAGGAAGTTGAAAATAATTGTAGAAATTCTCTATAGAGAAAGGAAAATCCTGTAAGTTTTGACACCCATTCATGATTTTAAAAAATTCGCTACACACTAGGAATGAAAGGGAACTTCTTTAGTCCAATGAAGTGTGGTTATGAAAACTCACAGTTATCATAATTACAAATAGTGAAATTGTGATTCTTTTCCAGCTGAGATCAGGAACCAGGCAAGGATATATGTTCTCAACACTTCTATTCTGCATTATGCTAGATATCCTGATCAGTGCAATAAATTTTTTTTTTAATGTATTAATATTGGAAGGGAAGAAATAAAAATGTCTTTATTTATAAATGGCAAGATTATGTATGTATCTTACTGTATCTTCAAAGATACTTCTAGAAGTTAAAAGCGAATTTATCAAGGTCACAAGAATCAAATTCAATATATTAAAAAACAACTGTTGGTGGGGATGTGAAGCACCTGGAACTCTGCTTTAAATGGGTGATAATATAGTACAACCACTTTAGAAGACTACAGGTTCTCATAAATATCTACATTACCAGCCCTTTTAACTAAGCCATTCTACCCCTATGTATTTATCAAAAAGTAATGAAAGACTTGTCCATGTATGATAATTGCAGTGTTTTTCTTAACAACCCATAAGTGAAACAACCCATAAGTTCATCAGCAGAATACTAACTGTTATCCATACATGAGATTCTACTGTATTCAGCAATAAAAAGAAAAAAATCTACTGAGACATGCAACAATATAAAGAAACCTCAAACATTATGTAAAAATCTAGAAACAAGAATATCTATATGTTTTCCTTTACATAAAGTTGAGGACATGCAGCACTCATCTATGGTGATGGAAAACAGAACAGTGGTCGCATGTCTTAGGGTGGATTGACAAATAGTGGCATGAGGAAATATCCTGGGTGATGAAAATATTTATGTATTGATCAAGGTTTTGATTATATACATTTGCTAAACATCTATCACACTGTATATTTATGTACATAATTCTTGTATATAAATTATATCTCAATCAATAAAAAGTAACCACAGAACATTTTTTGATGTTATTGTAGATTTCACTTTTTAAATATTTAATATCCATGTTTTGCTAGTGTATAGAAATGCAATAGATTTTTATATATTGTCCTTGTTTCCTGGAACCTGGATAAACTCATTTATTTTTTTGTCTTTCTTTCTGTAATTTAAAAATTATATCTTCTGCAGACAATCATGACACTTGTGAAAAAAAGAATATGTTATTTATTCCTTTCCAAACTGAATATCTTTTATTTCTTCCACATAATGTTGTATGAGAGAGGTGAGAGGGGACATTCTTGCCTTGTTCCCAATCTCGGGGGCAAAGTATTAGGTTTTTCACAATTCGAATTATATTAGCTGTAGTTATTTCTAGATGCCATTTTTAATGGTGAGGATATTTTCTTGTATTCCTAGTTCTCTCCAGAAAATTTTTTAAATGCCTAAATAAATTATGAAAACTTTTGTCAAATATTTTTTCCACATCTCTTGGGATGAGCATGTTTTCTCTTTTTAGTTTGTTGATATGGTGATTATATTAGTTGCTTTTCAAATGTTGAAATGTGCATCCTAGGCCTAACTTTATTTAGTAATGATTTATTCTCCTTTTGATATATTCATAAGGTACAGTTGTCTATAGTTTTATCTTATTTGGACATCAGAGCATTTGTTAAAGTGTTTACTTAGAATCAGTTTTTTTCTCCCTTAAATATTTAGTATAATTCACCAAGAAAAAAGCTGGGCCAGAAGTTTTCTTAGTGGGGAAATTTTTAACTATAATTATATTTCTTTAATAGGTATATGGGTAGTCAGGGTAACTATTTCTTATTGAGTTAGTTTTGTTATCTTGACTTTCCGATTTTGTACATTTCATCTAAGTTATTGAATTCACTGGCATGAAATTGCTCATAATGTTCCCTTTTTATTCTTTTAATTTCTGTGTATCTATAGTGATGATCTTTCTTTAATAAAGATACTGATAATTTGAATAATGTCTTGTTTTTTTCATGATAGTCTGGGTAGAGTTTTATAAATTTTATTGTTTTTACAAATAACTAGCTTTTGGCTTTGTTGCTATTCTTTTTAAATTTCATATATTCCATCTCTTATTCATATAATTTCTGCTTTCTTTGGAATAAATTTCCTTTTATTTTTCTAATTACTCAAACTGGAAGATTCTATTATTGATGGAAACCCTTTCTTGTTTTGAAACATAGTGAGTTACTATTATAAATTTCCCTCCAAGCAATGCTTTAACTACATCCCACATATTTTGTTCTGTTCTGTTCTCATTTTCATTCAATTCCAAATTTCCTAATCTTTCCTTTGATTTTATTGGGTTTTTAAGAGGTATACTTTTTATTTTTTAAATATTTTACAATTTGCTAGGTATATTTCTGTTAATTTCTAGTTCAATTCTATTATGGTCCAAGAACATATTTTATATGTTCACAATTAAAAATATGTTGGAATATTGTGATATTCCCAACATTGCCCATCAGAATAATGTCTACTGTATTGAATGCTAAAAGTTTTGGATTTTTAATCTAAGAGCCCACTTTTGAAAAATCAAGGTATTCTGATGATATATCTGTAGGATATATCAACAGTATGTTGAGAAGTTGCAAATTTTATCCTTTCAAGTCAGCTAAGTATATTTCAAATATAGTATAACACATCATGCTCAATGGGAAATCCTTGAATTTCTGTACTCTGAATTATAAACTTAAACATAATCACTGTTAGCAATTCCCCTATTTTGCCAATCTTGTCTCTGTTTATGAGTATCCATGGGCTTTCATTCTTTGATGCCTTTGAACATTCTGTTCTCTCCTTTGACATCTTTCTGGTGAACTAATCCTAATGCTGCTGCTACTTGAGATAATTCTAATGTCACCTCACAGTATTCACACTTCTGTACTATCATTATATCTAAACACAGTTCTTAAAACACCCCACAGTTATTTTAATAATGTGTTTTTCTGTATTCTCCACAACTTTCTGCCTTCTTGGAGGTCTGAGTTTGACTTATTTATTTTTATATATCAATTTTTATCACCTGACCTTTTGGGGTTGGTTTCCAGTAATGGTTTGTGAGAAGAGAATGAGCAAATAAATGCATTACTTTTACATTACAAAGCAGAAAAGGAAAAATTGAAATGAGACTATAGTATATTGTAGTCAAATGTTGTTTTAACATGATAACATCAGGAAAAAAATGACTTTGTGGTGCAAGTCACTTGATGAGATATCTATACAATAGGAACATATCAGAGAACTTTTTGGAATATATATTTCCAAGTTTTTTCCTACATGTGTAAACATTTTGTTTATCTTACTATAAGGTCACAAAATAGATGATTTTTATAGTATATATTTTTTCTTGATCTTCTAGACTCTATTAAACATGAACAAATGTATTATAATTATATAATATTTTAAATGCATTTATAATATTGTGTTTTATGATATTATAATTTATTTAAATAATTCCATAAGGCCAACTTTTGGATGCTTACTTAGTTTCCTTTTTCTCCTACTATAAACAAAGTTTATAAAAATTATTAAATATACATCTTTGGATACTTATGTGTTTATTTCCTTGGGATAAATTTCTAGGAGTAAATTACTGGATACCCATTAAGAATTTCTGTCAGTTTCATTTCTACCTGCATTGCATGAAACTGATTGTTTCTTACCTCTTCCAAAATAGTATCCATTAGCTTTTTGATCTTTGCCAATTTGACAGAGAAATTGTATTATTTCAAATACAATTGTAAAATTATATTATGGTATTTTAAATTTGCCTATCTTTGATAATTAATTAGGTTAAAATCTCCTTGTATATCTAAGGAGATGACTGTAAATTTTTGTGAATTTCCTGTTCATGTATTTGGTCTAATTCTAAAATGTTTGTCATGTCTTTTTCTTATTGACTGTAGATTTATATAATAAATAGTTGATTCTTTTTCTATAAGTAACTTTTCTTCTCTTTATTTGTGATTTTGGCATTGATATTATAAAAAGCATGTCATATTCATCCTCAAATTTTAAATAAGGACCAACAAATTTTTTCATTAATTTTAATTTAAATAATACAAATAGATTTTATAGGAAATTTATTTTTTTGTTGTACATGAATAAAGACTTAAGCCCCTCATGTCCCTGACTGCTTAATAGACAGGCAATTGTCCCAACATCCTTATGAAAATAACTTACATCAATCTGTCTATTCCCATGATTCCTCCATATTATTTTAATTCTTATGATTTTCTAGTACTATTGGATATTGGGAAGAACAGATATCCGTTGTGATTGCTGTTTGCTAATTATATTCACCTGGGTTTTCTTCTGGATAGTCTTGAATTATTTTTGCAATTAAAAAATGTCACTGAGATTTCATTAGATTCTGTTTCATGTACTTGTTAAAATGCACATATTCAACAATTTGATTGCTTATATTCAATAACAAGAATTTGTTTCTAAAGTTTGTCAAGTTATTTTTTACTCAAAAAGAATATTATAGCTTGTCACTTAAGTCTGATGCTCTTTTAGTTATAGTTTAGCATTTATTTTATATTTCTTGTTGCCATTACTGATGTGATCCTTCTTTCCACTATGTTTTGTATAGGTATTGAATGTATATATAAATTCTTTATAACCAGCCTCACTGTTATCTTTTAAAATATCTGTTAGTTTTCAGTTATATATTTTTATTAAATTATTCATACATTGATATTTTGTTTTAAATAAGAGACAAATTTTTTACACGTAGGGGATATTGTAGCATGTTTAGAGTTCATTATTTGAGTCATTTCTTACATTGCTTTTAAAGATTCTGACACATTTTTTTGAATATTTATTACTCACAAAGCTCTGGTATTTTCCTTTCCCTAATTTACTCATGTTCTAATAACTCCCTTTGGAATACTCAGTAGGGTTGTGGTAGTGTCAAATCCCCAAAGCACGTTCTCCATTGCATCATAAAGAGTTAGAGTAGATTTCAAATCTAAGATTCTCCTATGTGAAAACAAAATATTTATGAATGAAGTGAGAATGGTCAGCCTCATTTCTAGGGGGAGGATGCCTACTTTGTGAAAGTACATAGGACCTCTGAAGAGTCAGATTTATGCTGGGTCTTCATATGTACAAAGCAGGGGACAACAGGAAAAACGTTTCAACTATTCTACTGGTTTATCTGCTGCCTGGGACTGCAATGGAGTAGAAGTCATAGTTTCAGCAGGAAAAGCTGAAGGCTAAGGTCTACATTCGGCAGGGTGACGTGTTCTATATTCTCTCCCAATTGTTCTCTCATACACTCTCGATGTTTATAATTACTTTAATGGTAGACAAAAACTTGACTCCATTATTATAACTAAATGAAATAATCAATAGCCTTGGGAGAGTTGACATATGTTAAATCCAAAGAGCTTACAAAGGACTAATGTACTATTTTCCTTAAAGCACAGATGAGAGGGAAAGAAGATGCAGAAAGGGTAGGCTGTGAGCTCCACAGAAAAACATTTTATGATTTTGCTGACAAATTAGCACTGAGCTCTTCATTTCCATACTCAGCAGGTATGAGAGTTTCTTCTGTTGCTGTAGTTCCACCATTCGTCAATATAGGGCTTTGACAGAGATAAAGATGTGAAACTGGGAAAAGGCTACTTTACAAAACATCACCTGCATTGAGTAATTTCACAAAGAAATTTTACTGAGCCTCCACAACTTCTTATCTCTCTTAATCATTGAGAGTTATGTAGTTACCGTCATACTGGGATTTACCCCAAAGACATCGACAAGTATAATCACTTCATTAAATCCTCACATCACTCCTGTTACAAAGAATGATCACATTATTTTCTTTGACAGATTAAAACTCAGAATTATGCAAACTTTCCCAGGGTTACTGTTGGTAGATTGCTGATCCAAGCCATTAAAGTCAGATAAAATAATTCCAAACCAGGGTTTATTCTGCACTGTTACATTTTACTGGCATCCGAAGTGACTTAAAGATCATTTAATCTAATCATTCCTAGTTCACAGGTAGGGAAATTCCTGGCTGAAGATGTATACAACTGTTTAGTGCTTTATCTGTCTGTCATCAACAGCAATATCAAGTAGGTATTTGATCATGCTCTTCAGTCTCATCTCCCTTTTTTAGATCATGTAAACATGTAATTCCATACTTAAATTGTTTGCAGGCTTGAATGAAGTTTCTGACACATTTTACACTCTGATTTTTGGAAACCTTATGAAATATATCATTTCATTAGAATTCTATTAATGAGATTTACTTTTGAAAAAATAAAGGTAAATCATGCCATTTTATCAGGTCCACTGACAAGCAGAAAAGATATCTGAGGGAATGGGAGGCAATTAATATATAATTCAGTTGTGATAAATTGCAAGATGATACCATTCAAGAGGAAATGGTTAGTACTGAAGAGTGAGTTACTTGTTTTTATTCTATAGACCAAGCATTTAGCAGAACGAAGGATGATTGAAATCAGGTGTATGGTTAGTTCTTCCTTGGAAGAATCCTGGAAAGGAATCAGCAATGAGTATTTACTTACAGTTTTGTTTTTAGATATAATACGTGTGATATAAAGGAATGACAATTAACATAGAAGACAAGTGGAGGAGAGTGGAAAAAATTGCAGATGCAAAATATGGAAAAAGGAAAGGGAGAATGAAGAGAAAATGGCAAAGAGTGAGATTTTAAGGAAAGAAAATTAAATAGGGAGAGAAAGAGTGGAGGTGGGAGAAAGACAAGAGAAAATACATTAACAGGAAAAACATGATCAAACTTAGAAGAATAAATTAAACAAATAAGTTGTTTGATGATGAATGAAAATGGAGAGAAAGAGATGGAAAAATAAGGAAGGAGGCATGAGGGAATGTTTGAGAAAGATGGCAGACTGAGCCCTTGGGTCTCTAAACACCTGGTTCCTGCAGCTAGCTGACCCCGATTTGGACTCCAGGCATGTACAGTGTGGGTCCACAGGAGTTTGTGTGTCTCCACCCTAAGAAGGTGGGGAGCCTCTGTCCTAGCGTTCTGTATTTCTGAAGAGTTTCATCATTGCTAGAGAAGGATGAATGTCTGAATTAGCTTTAATGGCAAATAATTAGAGATACAGTGGCAAGGATTCGGATTTGTTTTTCAGCCACCTCTGAAGGCACTTTTCACATCAACTTGACTAAACTGGATTGCTCTTTTCTGCAAAGGGCCATAAATTCTGGATAATTTTTTTTCAGGAATATATTTATTTTCCTAAAAGCATGTTCCTCTGAGGCACCTTTGTTCTCAGTGTCTGGATCTTTCCCAACGTCCATTTCAGAATCACAGGCAGAGAAGTAACTTAGGATTGGATTGGGACAAGGGAAAAGAGTGGAACAGAGATGTCTTGTGGTAAGGAATCCAGTCTGTTAGTAAAAGTGGAGGAACAAAGCAAAGGAGATCAATGAGGAAGAGTGGAAGAGCCATAATCCTCAATTTCAAAGGCCTCTAGAGATCCTCTGATGCCTCAGAACTATCTCCAAAAACCAACACCTCATGAAATAACCTACTCTATGTGAGCATGTGGGAAGCACAAAACTTAAGAGTAAGTAGAATGTGGAGCTTGATTTAGTTTCCTAAGACCATGTTTCTATAGGCAGCTGGCAGAATGAATGCTGAGAAAAATGGCTGCCTAAGGGGGAAAAATAAGGAGTAGAAAAGCTAATTTGGAGGGCCTACAAAATATTTCTGTTAATATTTTGTTTGCATTCCATTTTGCATGTGTTTGTGAATGTGTGTATTGTGTTTGCGTACACATATGTGCCAACATGTTGCAAGTATCACATTTACAAATTCTGCCTTTTATAAAAGGAATACACCTTTTTTAAACACATGGGAAGCTCTGTATTAACCACTTTATTCATCTCTAGAGATACATGTGCACATACTTCTAAAACATGTACTCTAACACCACTCTTTGGATTTGATATCTGTTATTTGGACTTTTGTGTTTTCCTCCTCTCCCTCCCTTCATCCTCTATCACTTTTATTTTGTTGGTACAGCCCTCCAAACACTTTCTGTCAAAGACTTTCTTTCCACTTGGTACTTGGTGTTCCGCAGCACTCATTTAAAACAAGTGTAGTATGCTATTAATAAAATAGTGTTGGGAACATTTATTACATTGTTTATGTTGCTATAGACCAGAAATTTTAAAACAAAAAATCACATCCGTAATAAAACATTTTTACTATATGACTTAAATATATATATATTTATTTATAAATTGTATTTACCATTGTACTAATTATTATATATTGTAAATCTTACAAAGTATAAGTTTTAGAAGAATGGTATACAGTGTTTTATATATATATATATATATATATATATATATATATATATATATATATATATATATATAGTGATGCTTTTGTGTGAGTGTATATATTTGCATTTCCTTTCCACTACTAAGTAGGTCATCATGTTCGCCTTCTGCAATGATCATACCCCACTAAACAGATTGAAACTTAAATCTGGATTTTGTACCCATTGACTGATGTTCTTTTTATTTAGACAGGGTTGAAATTCTCATTCTAAACCCATAACAGATGACTACAGCAGTATTGTTTTTAATTTTTCAAGTATACAAGAAAGAACAAACATTGATTAAAACTGTGATTAATAATTTCTTTACCAATTCAAACTGCCTAGTTTAAACCTGCTTTTTCTACCACTTGCAAATCAGAGAAAAAAGGAAAATTTATTCTAAATCTAAGTAATGTAACCACAATAACATTACTGAACTTTTCTTTGAAATAAAGTATATGCAGGAAATAACTGAATTATTTTATTTTACACTGGCACATTTTGTTTTGTAGCATATTGTTGTGGAAAGACTCTCCTTTAGGTGTTATACTGGGATTAGATAAAGTGGGTTGGGAATATAAGTGTTTGAAATTCAACTTTAATTAAGCTGAATGAAAAGGG
Source organism: Choloepus didactylus (assembly GCF_015220235.1). Lineage (NCBI taxonomy): Eukaryota > Metazoa > Chordata > Mammalia > Pilosa > Megalonychidae > Choloepus > Choloepus didactylus. The sequence goes on along the minus strand of NC_051310.1, from coordinate 151,738,185 downwards.
TGTAGAGTGACCACAGAAATGGTGTAAACTAGCAAGGCAGCTAGGCAACTCCTTCTGAGTTCAATGAAAGGTAGAGTTATTATTTAGGATCTTATTGACCAGTTTGGAGTCAGGGTACACAAGAATACCAGAAGGAAGGAAATAAGACAAGGATTAGTAAGAGAATACAGACAACAAGCTAGATTTAGCAGCCAGGAACTGGGAATTCCATAGGAACTGAAGGAAAGAAATATGTAGTAAAAGGTTTGGATTGTGTTGGTGAGGAGAAAAAGGTCTACTATAAAGAAAATGGGCAGTTAGGCTTCAAGCATAGTACACCCCCAAAAACTTAAAGACCTTGATAATTGGGGTTATGTTTCAATCTCAAAATTTCTAATACAATTCAAGAGGTAAGAAATCCCAATGTGCAGGATCTCAGACTCCTAAGGTAGAGAATTGATATATATAAGCACAGACTGAATGAGAATAAGAGTGTGGCTTTGACAATGGTGGTTTGCATTTGTTTACATTTTTAAACTGGAGGAATGATGGATAAAGGGTTTACCCAGGACTTTGGAAAGATTTAAGACATGTATTGATTTTAGCTGAAGTGATACATGCCAATTATTTTTAGCTGGTGAAGAACCATGGTCTAAATGGAAGACAGTGAAAAAAAAATTCTGCGTCTTGATGTAATGCAGGTCAAGGAGATGGAGAGAGAGAACAGCACAGAGGTGACAGAATTCATCCTCCTTGGCCTAACTAAGTCTTGAGATGTTCAGCTCCTGGTCTTTGTGTTAGTTTTAGCGTTCTACCTCATCATTCTCCCTGGAAATTTCCTCATCATCCTCACCATCAGGTCAGATCCTGGCCTCACAGCCCCTCTCTACTTCTTCCTGGGCAACTTGGCCTTCCTGGATGCATCTTACTCCTTCATTGTGGCTCCCAGGATGCTGGTGGACTTCCTCTCTGGGAAGAAGATAATCTCCTACAGAGGCTGCATCACTCAGCTCTTTTTCTTGCACTTCCTTGGAGGGGGGGAGGGGTTACTTCTTGTTGTGATGGCCTTTGATCACTACATCGCCATCTGTCGGCCCTTACACTATTCAACTGTCATGAACCCTAGAGCCTGCTGTGGATTGCTGTTGGCTCTGTGGCTTGGAGGCTTTGTTCACTCCATGATCCAGGTGGCCCTCATCCTCCACTTGCCCTTCTGTGGCCCAAACCAGCTGGATAACTTCTTCTGTGATGTTTCACATGTCATCAAGCTGGCCTGCACAGACACCTTTGTGGTGGAGCTTCTGATGGTCTTCAACAGTGGACTGATGACACTACTGTGCTTCTTGGGGCTCCTGGTTTCCTATGGAGTCATCCTCTGCCGTGTACATGGGTCCTCCTCTGAAGGGAAGAACAAGGAAGGCCCTATCCACATGCACCAGCCATATCATAGTTATATTTCTCATGTTTGGGCCTGGCATCTTCATCTATGCTTGCCCCTTCAGGGCTTTCCCAGCTGACAAAGTGGCTTCTCTGTTCCACACAGTTATCTTTCCTTTGTTGAACCCGTAATATATACCCTTCGTAACCAGGAAGTGAAACCATCCATGAGAAGATTGTTTAATCAACACATAGCCTGATAAATGGGAAAAATAATAAGAAAATCAAGACTGGGGAAATTCATCTGAAATTATTTCTATCAAATACATTTATTGAACACTTACTATTGGTCAGGAGTATTCTAGGGCTGGAGAAAAGTTGTGAAAGTGGCAGATAAAGTCACTACCTTCCTACAGGTACAATAGTTGGGAATAAACAGGCATTAAGACAGCAAATAAATAACATAGAACCAGGAAGAGATATTTTTGGAAGAAACTAAAAAGAAAAGTGAAATGTTGTGACTGTGAAGTAGTTGTAACCAATTTACTTTTAGTCATGAAGCATGACCTTCTTAAGAGGTGGTATTTTGGCTAACATCTAGATAAAACAAAAGAGCCAACTATGCAAACATCTAGGACAGAGAATTCTATCACAGAGAACAGATATTGCTAAAATCGAAGATAGTAACAAAGAACTTGGTGTACTTGGGGAAAATAATGAAGTCCAATTTGTCTGAAGAACAGTAAGTGATTGAGCAAATCATAGAATTAAAGGTAGAAATTCTGGTAATGTCCAAACTTACATGTTATAGTAAACGAATACAAACAGTTTGAATTTTATTTGCAATGTGAAGCCATTCTAAGGCTTTAAACAATATAATGTTTCATATTCTCCAGTTTCATTCATGACTACGGATGGTATCCTCAGGATTCTGTGCAGAGGTGAATGAGTCATAAAATATCTTTGAAGCAAATATGCTTGTAGTTGCATTTGGAAAGAAATTAAATTGCCAGTTTGGGTTTTTTTTTCATAATTAGGAAAAAGAAGGTGAAAGGAAACTTTTTTTTTTTTTAATGGCAAAAAGTCATGGAAAAGTTTCACTAAACCCCTATCCCCAGAGTTTCATGACTACTCCTGGTAGATATTTTTGAATCCTAGCTATATGTTTGGTTTCACCCCAATTGATTACCCTGAGCATAATAACAATACTTTTTGGTGGACCAATGTTCTGTGGCAGATAACAGCAACTACTCTAGCTATTTTAACTATAACATGATTTAATATGGGGAAATAGGTATTTGCATATGGTAGAAAGGCCTAGACGAGAAGGTTTTAGGCTTGGCCACCAGAGGTGACTCCCAGAACAACACAGGAGACCTTGTCTATCAAGGGAGCTCTTTTGTGGCAATCTGTGGCAATCTGAGGTCTGAAAGCTCCCACCATTTTAGCCAGAGGCCAGGATCCAGAACCCCTGTTCCCCTATCAGATCTCCCCTAGCAAAACAGAAGTCCCTCACGCTACTGCTCCTCCTTCAATGAACCAATTTCCAAATTCAAGCCTTGCATGAGTACATTAAATGGGCAGCATTGAAAATATATCTGGAACCCAAATTGCAAGTGAATCTTTGATTAATTTTTTATTTTTTAAAAAAATCAAAGATTAAGATATTTTTAGTATAAATCATATGCATGGTAAACATATTGAGACTATAACAAAAGTGTTCTCAATCCTCAAATACTTTCTTCCTCATCCTCATTTCCAGCTCATCACCTTGCTTCCTATTTCACTTAGAAGAGCAAAAGAGAATTTCTCAAGCTTTCATAACTCCCACTGCAAGTAGATTGCAGTGTCTAGTCCCTGATCTCCTAGATGTCATTGCCTGTTAGTGACTTTTTTACCAAGGCAGGAGAGAATATATATATCCAGGCTTCTCATGCTCACTAAATATCACGGTGATTTCATTAGACTTTTGAATCTTGGAAAATATGGTGTTTTTGATTCCTGCTGCATAACTGGTAGGTTAAGAGCTGGTAGTAGTTTGAAGGATCATCAGAAGCAGCTGTGGTTTGTGTTTTGTGTTCTTCAGGTAGTAAAAATGAGATAGAGCAGATCAACATTCATTTAATAACTAGGGGTAGTAAAAGAGAATTCATGTACCTTGAATATATAAAGAGGAATGATTAGGTATGAATGTGAGCTGTTCTTCTGGAGATAAAGTGGGAGGAAAAACTCAAGTCTTTGTTCACTTACAATGATCCTGTTTATGTAGGATTATGTATAATAATAGTTCCCCTTAACAATTAAATTATTAATACAGGAAAATAGAAAAACTATTCAAATGTGTGAAGCTTAGAATTTTCAATGGATTTAATGTAATAAGGTACTGAAGATAAAGAAGCAATTAAACTTTAAAAAGATGAAATGATTCTCTCTCTCTCTCTCCATGTATATATATGCAAATGAAATAAGCTGATTATTTCTGAACAGCATTCCTAAATCAGATTTTCAGACCTAGAAAGTTCCTTGAATATTACCCAGGAGATATGCTTAGTGCTTTGTATGAACCATCTAATTTAATCCTTACACACAAAGGGTCCAAATCCTAGAGAGGTTACCAAGGTTTGATTAATGTCACACAGCAGGTCAAGGACAATTTGACCTACAGTTTGACTTTACCACTGTAACACTTGATTCAGTTTTAAGGTTTCTGGAATATTGTCCTCACAAAAATTCTAAAATATTGTTTTTAATTATAAACAAAAAAATTGAATATATGCAACTGAATTGAGAATGAGGCCTGGTTTTTCTCCAGCCTGGAAAAGGAGGTGATTTAAATAAAAATGTTGTAGAAGGTAACACTTAAAATTTAGATACCAAGGTTTCAATAACAGTGTGAGTTAAAGATAGAATAATAAGGTAGATTTTAATTTGGAAAGTACAATTTATTTCCAGTATGTCTCCCTCTGCATGGCAACAATTAAATGAATAAATCAGAGATTTTTCCTTTTCATTGTTTGCCCTTCTAACTGGAGTGTAAAATTTGATGCAACAGAGCGATTGATATGGTCCTCCAATTCTAAAGCCAGAATGTGGTATCAATGAAGAATGTGTGTGTGTTATCAAAAAAGAATTCAAAATTGTTTTAAAATATTTCTGATTTAGTTTTTATTATAAATCAAAAAAAAACTTATTCTCTAGTCTAGAAAATTTGCCACAACTTTTAATTCAAATTAGCCAGCTGATCTGGAAATTTAATCAACCAATTAGTTAATTAAGTGAACATAAACCATAAACCTTATCCTTTGACTAAATTGATTCATTGATACCGCTATAACAATTAAAGCTGGATGTCTGCTGATCTACAATCTAAGGAAATTTTTAATAGTCAGTTGTCTCAGGGTTTTCATTTTCTGGGGTTTTCATTTTTATTACTATTTATTTTTGTTTTAAAAAAATTTAGAGGGATTGTCGGGAATAAATGAGTGAAAGGAAAATGGAGAAATTGCAAAGCAAATAGTTCATTTGTTGACTCTCTTTTCATTTGCTTGGTGTCCAAATTTAGGCATTATGACTTCATTCTTATCTATTTATGTTAATGTTAACTATAACTTACATGTTATTATATTGACATTTAACATTTAATTTGTCTAAAATGGTTCACTGACCATTTTAATCTTTTTCAGAGTACTTAGAAAATGGTTAAGTAGATTAAGGAACAAATAATGACATTTTCAAAAATAGGTAACCCTGGATTAGGTATAATAGTACCTATTAATTAATAAATTATATTCAAATGTGCAAAGCTGAAAATTCTCAAGGGATGTCATGTGACAAGGGAACTCATATAATTTTATATATGAAAAGAAGCAATGTAACTTAAACAAATGAAATGATTTTGGTAGCATACAGTCTTTATGAAGTATTGAACTGAAATTATAATAATTTTTTATTTAATTAATTTTTATCAGATCAATTTTCCAGTAACATGGACACGTTTTCCAAATAACTCAGCTGACCTTTTTCTAGTTAGAGACTTATCTTTCATTAGGTAGCTGGAAAAGTGAAGACCTTCTGGTCACAAGGTTAGCTCTTATTTACAACACTATTTTTCATTTGGTTATCTGTGCCACCCTTTTGGCTATTTGGTAAAGACACTGACACCTCACAGGAGATAAAGTTCACAGATCATGGCTTGAGCAATAAACTGAAAACCATATTTAAAAAATTAGTCTGAGTCCTTAAAGTATCCTTCTTTTTCCTACTCTAAAAAAAATAGTTTTGTTTGGGCACCAGGAAGAGAAAGAAAGAAGGGATATCTTCCTTTTTTAAATGTTTCTATGAGATTATAAAATAAGAAAATTTCAAAATAATTCTCCTATATTACAGGTAAGCCTTATAGTTTTATGGCATACAGGTATGCCAACAATAGTTTTATGGAATTAAAAATTTTAAAAAGAAACATTTATCATCCTCATTGGATACTAAATGAGTCTATGGAAATCATTACATTAACTTGTTAATTAAATCCAGTGTTCAAGAATGGTTACTTAAATATAATTGCATTTTTTTGTGTAATAACAACCTTTGATATTTCAACCCTCATTTTAATTTTTATTTTCCTGCCTTATTAGCAGAGAACACAAACTTATATAACATTTATCTATGAAATACGAATTAGTAGTGTCTTAGTATGCAGAACAGGAATATTATGTAATATTTATCTATAAAATATTAATTATGTAGTGTCTTAGTATGCAGAACAGGAATATTATTGTGTATATATGCCAAAATACATTGATGCTGGTCAGAACCAAAAGGTTGTCTTTTTGAAGAGCTATCCTATCACAATTGTTTTTATTCACCCTCTCCCTTTAAAAAATACCCAGTGGTTCAAAAGAAAAATCTTTACTGGGAGGCTTATTAGTGGGTAATCTCTGTTCTTGGAAATCAGTGTCCCAGTGAATTAAGTGATAGAACTCTCAAATGTAGGTGCAGAAACGTCACATTTTTACAGTTGTCATTGTGTTGTCTTCTAACAACATGGAGCAGAGTCTACAGATCAGTGGAGAAGTTCAACCATTCTAGAGTTTCTGAATTCATGTTACTTAGACTCACTGATTCCCCTGAGCTCCAGAATTTTCTTTGTGGTGTTCTCCATTTCCTATGTAATGACTGTGTTGGGAAACTGCCTGATTTTGTTCACAGGCATGTCAACCCCCCACCTCCACTCCCCCATGTACTTCCTGCTCAGCAACCTGTCTCTCTTTGACATATGCCTGTCTTCCTTTGCCACTCCAAAGATGCCCATGGACTTGTTTCCTTAGCACAAGGCCATCTCCTTTGGGGGCTGCATTTCACAGATCTTTTTGCACTTTTTCACTGGGACTGAGATCATGCTGCTTATCTCTATGTCATTTGACAGGTATATTGCCATATGCAAACCTCTCCATTATTCAATAGTTATGAGCCAAAGAGTGTGTGTAGGATTTGTGGTGACTTCTTTGACCATGGGTTTCCTGCATACAATGAGCCAGTTAGCATTTACCCTCTACTTGCCCTTCTTGGTCCCAATGTCATGGACAGTTTCTTCTGTGACCTTCCTTTGGTCATCCAGCTGGCTTGTATAGATATACATATTCTTGGGATCTTCATGATTTCAACCAGTGGTGTGATTGCTCTTGTAAGTTTTCTGCTTTTGCTCACCTCTTACATCATTGTTCTTATCACTATTAAGAACCATTCCTCCACAGGATCATCGAAGGCTCTTTCTACCTGCACTGCACACTTCATAGTTGTATTAATGTTCTTTGGACCCTGCATCTTCATCTATGTGTGGCCTTTCACAAACTTCTGGTTGACAAAGTTCTCTCTGTTTTCTGTACCATTTTTACCCCCTTTTTGAATCCTCTTATCTATGCTTTAAGAAACCATGACATGAAGGCAGCCATGAAAAAGAAACTGAGTTACCAAAATTTCAATCTTGGGAAAACTTCTCCACGATATCCAGTGCAATGAACTGAGATCTCCTGGCTGAGGGGTAGTATCACCAGTTTTGTTCATGGAATAATAGAAAATTAAATATAGAAACTGCCTTTCAGATCATTTAATCTAAACTCATGAAAATAAGAAACAGGATCTTACCTAAAACTTAGAGTTTGCAAGCCTTATAATTTATGTATCTATTTGAAAATCTGTTGAAATATGTAGGTTCTTTTCATAGAAAAATGTACATATCTTCAAAATTGTGAACATAAATTCAGGACTCAATAGACCCTTGAATCCTATAAACATACCTCAGATTATGACTACTTGGAGAAGTTGGAGATCAAATATTGTATTCTTGACTTCTAACCCAGAATATTCTCACTCTGCTGCTACACGGATAGTGTTCACTTGCAGATCTTTAATTAGTATTGGGCATAATGGGATTATTTTTTCATAGCATTGGCCATATTTTCATGGGAAAATTAGTATTATGAAGAGAATCCTTTGAAGATTGTTGAGCAATCTCTTTTCAATGGGTCCAACTGTTTTAGCTCTGAGTCAACTCTGAAACAAAAGAGCATTTAGGAGGATCTAAAATTTAAGGGTTAAAAAGCAACACAGTTTCCTAATAGTGTGCAGATCACTATCTCACTTGACAATTAATACAGCAAATAATTAACCAAGTAGAAATTAATACAGCAAATAATATAGCAAATAACTAACCAAGTAGAAATTGATAAAGTTTAAACTTCAGAAAGTAAACCATTTTATAACTTGGATGAAAAATCATAGATACAGTGAATCTGTTTAATACCAAGACTAAGTATTTAGGAAATCATCAACTACTAAATTAATGATAATATTTCATTTCCAAAATAAAATATTCCAAAGCATTATTAGTCTTCGTATAAATTTTCTATCTTATTTTCAATATACTGTGGCCTATGGGAAGAAAATTTGAAAAGCATTTTAGAAATATACAGCACAATCTCCCTACTTTGTTTTTATTATTGATCAGGATAAATGTATTTTTGCGTGTAATTGTTGTGGTGGTAGAGTGTCACATTCTCAAGGAAATCTGTCTGCATAAGGTGAACTTGAAATCGTCTATTCTTTATGCAAACACATAAGCAATATCTGCCAAACATTCTGAGGCTACTTTACTCAGTAAGACAGGAACATTTCCCCACCATGCAAACATTTCCCCACCATGCGAACACCCCCCCAAAAAAACAAGTATTTTCAGGAACATCAGGGTCAATGCAGCTATGAAAGAATGACAAAAACATTATATATGTTCACAATCATGTATATATATATTTCTCCTTTCTGTAAAAGATAGCAAATGTAGGACATTTTCATCTATTCTTTCTTCCTATAAGGTGTAGATCTGAATGGGAACAAGAAAATCTGAATGTAGAATGATTATTGTATCTCCTGTCCAGCCTAATGCGTCCTTCAACTTCATACAAAATAGGATTTGGCATGCATGATAATATCAAGCCAATCAAGTCTGACAGAAGCTTCTAAAATAATAAAAAAAAAAAAAATACAGAAGTTCATTTTGTAAGATCACTGCCATATTTCAGAACTATATCTTGATGTGGTTCAGAGCTAAGGTAGAAGGCACACCTTCAGGCAATTCTATACTTCTCCATCTCTGGCTCAGTGACTCTCTCACTCTCCATTGGTAAGAGAGTCCATGTCTGCCCTCTGGGGAATTTTGCAGCAATTTTAAAATTATGGGCTTCTGGAGGGGGCACATAATGTGGTTATCTAATAATGGGGAATAATAGAATCACCTGGAAATTTTTGTTATAGTATGCAGTCCAGTCATTTCTATTATCCAAAAATTCTATAGTTGTTCCTCATACGCAACCTACGTTAAGTGCTCTTCAATAGTGAAAAATGTAAAAGCTCCACAGAATATGTTTTAAGTCATGAGATTTTAGACAAGATAGGCTTTGAAAATTAGTTAGCCAATCTATTTTCCTAAGAGCTGAAGATCCTAAGTTCCAGAGAATTCAGAGTTCCAGAGAATTCAAGGCTGAGTGAGGGGCAAAAAACATTGCTGTAGACATGCATAGACCCGGGAGTCAAATCTTGACTCTGTCACCTCCTACTTGTGTTATCCTAGGAGATTCTTTTGTGTCACTACGCCTTTTATACCTCTAATGTGAGGATGACAAAAGTAGATAAATGCTTGCTGTGCCTATTTTACATAAAATGGACAGAATGAATTCTAAAAGTGTCATTTCCATTCCCCTACCCCCTTAAGTGCACTTTTACCTAAAATTCATCTTATTTTTAAGTAAGATGCCTTTTAAGAATAACTGCATTCAGAGCAGACCACCCACCAGCATGTAAAATTAGATACTCTAGCTTTGGGATATCTCTAAGACTTTGGCTTGTCATGACACTTGGCATCAAAACAAAGAGAATAGTCTGATTTTCCATTGTTAACATGGTGGATGACAAAACTAAATAGATTGCCTGATACTCTGAGAGTTCTACTGAGAACAATATACTGACGGACTGTGTCTCCTTGAATTGGCTGAAGTATATGAAAAGAGCTCTGTACGCAATCTCTTATAATGGATTCAATTTGTGAATGCGGTAAGATTAAAACAAGTTTCTTCCTTGCAAAGAGAGAAATGACATTGGTAGTATCTTACATTTGTCTTAGACTTTTAAGGTCTCAACATGTTTCAACCCAAGCTACATCCAAGACAAATATTGACTACCTGAAATTAAATAATGTGCCCAAGTTATGAAGAAATACAGTGTTGGAGCCAGGTGCAAAACCAGATTTTTTATTTAAAATATTAGTTTATTTGTAACTAGAACATGAATTCTTCCCTCTTGCCTTAAAGTCATCCAGATGAAGGAAAAGGGGGGAAGCTGGAAATGGATGTTTGCCTAATTACTATTCTTCAGCAAAAAATTCTTATATTTGTTTTTAAACATAAACCCCTATTTTGAAGTGATAATCTTTAGGTCAATAATTGCTTCTTGGGCACCTATTCTGTTTCAGGCCCTTGCCAAGTGCTGGAGATGACATTGAAATTAAGATCTGTTTCTGTTTTTGAGCAATTAGATAGTTTCAATCTCTTGTAGGTCTGAATTCCAATTTTACCACTGTCTTGTGCAATAATGAACATATTTTTTAATGTTACTAAGCCTCCATTTCCTTATCTTTAAAATGTAGTAGTAGTATTTATCCATTATGGATGCTGTGGAAATTAAACAAAAACACATTTAACATATTTACTAATTGACTCTCATTAAAGTTTTAATGAATACTAAATAATAATATTGTTATTGCTGCTATTGTATTAAATATGTGCAAAATTGGAGGGGACTGGAATGGAAATGGAATACTACCTTGAACTTAATGGACATAGTTTTAATACGGTAATGTGATATGTCAATTTAACTAATATTAACTAATACTGGAATACTGGATCTGTGCCAACTATTATTTATCTTCAGTGTATTTGTGTAGTTCATGTTGTCCTTTGTAAGCCTGTAGTTTTCAAAATAAATATTATATTTTGGTGGTTTCTTATTCATTTTAAGTTGAAATATATTCCAAGATTGTGTGAAAGTGGAAAAATAAGTACACGATATTCATACATCAGTGTCTTTTATCACAATAATGTTTTTAAATAAAATAAAGGGTACTAAACATATAGGCTGCACTTTAAAACTACATGGTAGCTACAGAGTAAACATTCTCCTGGTTCTTCCTGTCTCTTTCCAATCCCTCCTGGATAGTCATAAATTTGCTTACTTGACCAATATACTAAACCTCAAAATATATGAATAGTTGAACGATGCAGTTGGCACAGCAATTTCTAGAAGCAACACACCCTTTTCCCTCTTATTCTCTCCTCTCCCCATTCCCGTGCACCTTGAAGCTGTTTCCCAGAATCCGTCCTACTGCCGTTCCTTGAAGTGAACTTCCTGGCTTATAGACACCGGCTCACTGCTTGACAAATTAGTGAATTTTAGGGTGGTGGCAATTGGTGGGAGCCTTTACATTAAGATAACAGAGAATAACTTCCTGAATAGGGATCAGGTAGTATCAAGACATGAGGCAAAAACTGCTCAGCAATTTCTTTCTCCAGGATTGAAGTATTCTGATTCGATGTTTTATTTTTTTAATGTAATTTTATTGAGATTTATTCACATACCAGATAGTCAACCAAAGTGTGCAATCAGTGGTTCACAGTATTATCATATAATGATGCATTTATCACCACAATCAATTGTTAAATATTTCCATTAAGTTCTAAACTGGGATCTCGGCTCTTTCACCCATTCCAGGCTGGTGTATGATATGTGTCTGGTCACAGATATCTCCCAAGCTGTTGTTCCAGACTATTTACTAGTTGTTCCTGGCTGTTTGCTAGCTGCCCTAGAGCACTAAATTTCACACCTCCCTGTGCCACCATATTGCCCCACCCCTCGATGTTAGTTTTGGTTTTGCTTATCCCACAGTTGAGGATGATCATATATTTCTTTATTTTCACATATTCATTACTAAAAGCTATAACATGAGAGGCATCATTCTATGGATCACAGAAAAAATAGCAATGGGCTTGGGAAACACACAACAATGTACAGTAGGACATGCATCGTCTGGATTGTGTTCATCTCCTCAGCCCTTTTTGCATCCCTCTCCCCCTTGGACATTAACTTTCTTTTCTCTCCAACACACCAGGCTCCATTCCTTGCGTGTGCTATTGCTATTTTATTTGCTTACAAATATCCTAATGCCCACACTTGCTCACCTTTCCTAGTTCCTACTTATTCCTCAAGACTAACCATTACATATATTTCTCCAGGGAATTTTCCTGTAATTACATCAATGCAGAAAGTCCCAACATTATACGGTCTTTCATTATTCTATAATATCCCTCCTGGTGCCCTGCACAATTAAAATTAAAAATGCTTATGCTCTTATTTATTGAATATCTTTACTTCCCCTTCTAGACTGTAACTCCATGAGGTTAGAGCTACCTCTGTCATATTCATCCCCCACCCCCAAAGAAGTAATAGAAAGTTTGACACACACACTCAATTAATATTTGTTGAATGATTAAAGGAGATATAATAATAGAATTATGTGCAAGTTACTTTTTGGTGCATAGCAGAAGGATTGACAAATTCTTAGGGTTATAGAGGGGTTAATAAATGTAACAGAGTGTGGTGATAGTCTAGTTGAAACTTGAAAAAGGAATAGCAGAATTCTGTGAAAACAAGTAAGGGCAGAGCATTTCAGGGAAAGCGAAGAGTATATATAAAATCTGGAGATGTAAAACAACGTGGTTAGTGGGTTCTGAGAAGCAGAACTCATCCATCCTTTTAGAAGAAAGGAGTGCTGGATGTGAAAGTGGTAGAATATGAGACTGAAGATTTAGGCAGAGGTAGATGACAGAGAACCAAGTGTACTAACTCTGAAGATTTAGAACCCTGTCCTATGGGAGAGAGGTAGATAAAGAAAGGTTGCAAGTAGAATATTTGCATGATCACATTTCCATTTTAGAAGGACAGTTCTGGTTAAGAGTGTGAGCTCTGGGAATTCATAAAAAAAGGAATGCATGAGGACCCTACACTGATACACAATTTATTAACTATCATATTGTCATATAAAGGTTTGATTTTTCTGGGGTAGAATTATGAGGAAACAAGCATGCTTATATATTTCTTGATGAAGAACACGTGAGTACAACTCCTTAAAAAGGCAATTTTCAATATATAAATGTACACACCTTTTGAAACAGAATCTCATTGCTGGAAATTTATCCTATAAATATGGATACACACAAAGTAAATTATATGTGTACAATATTATTTTTTGCATCATTGTTTTAATAGAATAAATGGAGATAGCTATTATTCCTAAGTAAGAGGCAAGTAAATAGATTATGACACAAACATCTAGTGTAGTGACATATGGCTATTAAAAAAATGAGCAAATTCTCTTTATTGATATGGAAAGATCTCCCTGAAACTGTTATAAAATGTGAAAAGAATACTCCGTTCAAATAATAAAGAGGCAAATGTATAAATATATATGCGAATATTCTTATATTTGATTAAAGAAGACATAGAAATTGTCACAAAAGTTAATAAAGTGGTTTTAGGTATATTTGTCCATGTATATATGTGTGTGCACTTGCTAGGGAAACGGCAGATGAGAGCAGGGATGGCAAGTATACTTTTTATCATATATCTTTTAATATTATTATGATTTTTGAAACATGGGAATGTATTATTTACTTAGAATATATTACAAATATAAAATGAAAGGAAGAAGGAAGGAAGGAAGGGAGGGAGGGAGGGAGTAAGGAAGGAAGGAAGGAAGGATGGAGGGAGGGAGGGACAAAGAGAGAAGGAAAGAAAGAAAAGCCTGGATTGAATCTTGGCTTCACAATTTATTAGTCTTGTAATCTTAGCTAAATAACTTATTTTTTTTTTGGCCTCAATTTCTGAAACTCTGAAATATTGATATTAACAATGATAATATCCTTTACAGGACTGTTTTGAGTATTAAATTAATTAGAACACCATAAGCATGTATGGCAGAGTGAGATAAATATTGAGTATTAAATAAATGTTAGTATAGTTGAATTTCCACTGCATGGAATTTTGTTGTCCTGCTTCCTTGGAGGCTTTGCAGGGCGTTTCCTTTAGTGTCATTGAACGGACATGTGGCAATTGTCCTTCTGGGTCTCCGGGATGATTTGACAGACATAGAACCAGAGTCTTTTCTTCTATAGACTCTGAACTCAGAACTATGGCCAATCCTGTTTCCCTACTCAGCTACCGTACTTCTCATTGCCACGACACAGGATGTGCAAGATGTCTCTTTATATGTTTGCTCTTCTCTGGGCTAGGAAACAAGGGGTCATTGGGCTTATTACCCTAGAAAAAATAATGAAAGCTATCTTTCTTCATCTTTCCTTTTCTGTAGAAACCTGCCAAGTAAAGTCCTGGTGTCTCAGTGTTTAAGTACCACAGATCCAAAGTGTGGTTTCAACTATCTTTATGGTTTTTCAGATATCAATGGAAATCACACCAGCTTCGCTCTCCCTTACTTCCTTACCACCATTTTAAATGCACTAAATGAATTATCCCTGATCTCATTTTCCCTCCCAGAAATCTGCACGAAGGAGGTTTTATACTTGAATGATCATACGACAACATCAACTGGTAATCAGAAATCCTAGACACTAGATTAATAGAGGCTTAAAGGACCCCAGAATGGATCAAATCAGAGATTTGTACTATGACCCATAGACAGTTAATGGCAGAATCTGACAGGATATTTATTACCTCTGAAATCATCTCTACCTGAACATTTCTGTGATATTTATGGTATTCCATTGTCAAAGAAAAGTAGAATATTAAAGGGGAGAACACAAAAATACATTTATTTAGAAAAAGACACAATTCAAAAATTGTGCTACATCATTCCTCCTAACTGTGCTGTAAGTTAAGGTACAGATACTAAAAACAAACAAATTAGCAAACAAAGGAACGATAATAACAAAAAAAAGGGTAACGACAAAGTCTGTCTCAAAGTGCTTGTAAGTTATAAGGAGAAGAGACACAGATTTAAGAAATGGTTAGATAACAATATAAAACAATGCTTAAAATGGATGCAGAGAATATTAGCTATGAAATAAGTAAAGAAAGTTCAATACAAGGACTATAGAAGCCTCTTTTGAAGAGGTAGGACTTAGTTTAAACCTTGAAAAGTGATACATAATACAACTGTACTATGTCTTGGTTCTAAAACTATTAAAATTTTTGGAAAAGAAATTGTTCCTTCATTTTCTTCATAGGTGTTCTGGAAGAAGAGGGGGACAAAGTGATAACTGGCCAGAGTACTGGCATGTCAAACAAAACCTT
Source organism: Choloepus didactylus (assembly GCF_015220235.1). NCBI lineage: Eukaryota > Metazoa > Chordata > Mammalia > Pilosa > Megalonychidae > Choloepus > Choloepus didactylus. The sequence continues at coordinate 151,722,921 of NC_051310.1, read as the reverse complement.
TCTTTGTCATTTCCAAATATGAACCCTCTTTTATCTCCAGCTACAGGTCACATGGAATGCCACTTTACCAATTTCCTTTTAGCTTCTGGGATGAGCCAAGTAGTTCTTAAAGAGGAAGCACAGTTTTGCTTCTGGGAGAGAAATACGATGAAAGAGAATTTAATGCCAAGAGCCCAATATGGTGCTTGAGGGCCATCCACTTTGAGAAAAATTTCAATTTTGTTTTGGGGAGTGTGTACATTGTATTGTTTTGGACAATATTAAGTATTTTCACATCTCTCTAATTATGCATTTACTCCTGGTTATGTTCATTAAACTGCTTTATAGTAATCAAAGAGTCGTATGAATATAAAAAGGACATTTTAATTATTTTTTCACTAATGGTAATTCATTAATAGATCTCTTCAGTGGCCATTGAGCACATTTGTAAATTGAACTGGCTGAACATCATAAGATCTGAATTTAAGACAATACATTTTCTACTGTATTAAATCCAACAACTATTTAAACAATTTTAAACAAGTAAAAAAAGTTGAAATTTACAGTAGGAATAGGTTATATATACAGAATATGTATTATTTAGTTAATATACTAAAGTGCATATTCATTTCTTTATGAATGGCAAATATTTGTCTATCTATATTACCATGTAACCTTTCATCCATCCACCCACTTATCCATCTATCTACCCATTAATTCACTTTGATCTGTATTTCTACTTAACTCCTTCCAATCTATTTATCCATCTGACCTCTACATATTTATTTTTCTTCATCTATACCCAAGTGTGTTAGCCAGGGTTCTCCAAGTAAATTGAACCAACAGGATACACACACACACACACACACACATAAGTAAATATATATATATATATAAATATTAAGATATTTATTACAGTAATTGGCTCAGGTAATGACAAGAATTGGCAAGACCAAATTCTGTAGGGTAGGCTGCAAGTTGGGGGCCCCAATGAAGGTTCTGATGATTTTCCCAGGAGAAGCTGGCTGACTGCTGTAGAGATAGAAATTCTTTTTCCTCTTCTGGGTTCCATTAACTTCCAGCTTCTGGCTGCTACCCATGGCTTCCTCTCTCTGTGACCAATTTCTTTTGCTTATAAGGACACCCTCAGCCATCAGCCAATTTGGGCATATCTTAACTAATAACATCTTCAAAGTTTCTATTTACAAATGGGTTCACACCCACAGGAACAGCAGTTGGAATGTGAACATGCCTTTTTGTGGGGGATATGATTTAACCCCCAACACCACTACAGGGCAATGCTACACAAAATATTATGCAAACTTTGACAATACCAGACAATTGGTTAATTATTAGCAGTTACAGACACCAGTAGTGCAGGTTTTTGCATTAAAAACTGTGTACTCTCAGAATGACAATGAACAAATTTTGCTCAAAAATAAACTGGCCACCCTTGTGTTGTTCAGTTGGGAGAGAGAGAGAGAGGAGAAAGACAAAATCTTCTAAGCTTGACTCTATCATTAACAATTAGTTGTCTGAACTTGGGAAAGCTATTTTATTCTCTGGTCCTCAATTTCATAATCTATAAAATAAATGGATTTGACCATACAATTTTCATTTTCTAAAAATTCCAGCAATTAGTCACATCAAATATGTTGAAGGACCACTGTTTCAAGGAGGTACTTTAATCAAACACTGTGTTTAAACTGGAGGAAATGGCTCAAATCATGCATCAAGTATCATGGCACTAAAATAACTTGTTACTGCTTAGAAAATAAGCAAATATCATATATGCAAATGAAAAACTTAGATTTCTGCCTCTAACTAGCAATACCTTGAAAAGTTACTATATTCCTGGGTCTTAGTTTCCTTTTCTGTAGAATGGGAGTGAGGGGGAATTTATTACACATGATTCTAGGATCCTTCATATCTTTAATATATCCCAGACTATAAAAATATTCCTGGATTTTACTGCACTTTTAAAACTGTGTGATCTACTCTGGAACTTTGGGACTGAAGGTTAATAAGATAAATTCTTATTATTACAAAAGAAGGATTACAAACATATTAAATAGAAAATATTTTTATTTACCAAAAACACTCCATTTCCTTCTGTCTTTTGAACTTAAGAAATTCAGTACCACTGTCAACTGTAAAATTCTGTCACTTATACAGTGTACAGGGTACTATACAAAGTGCTTCCAGATTTTCCTCTTTTTTTAAGAGACTGTTGCAAGAGACTGGAAAGGACTGTGCTCTTTCTTAGAACACATGAATGTCTTAGGGAGAGACTCAATTAAATGCTTATATATAAAAAAAGTCAGATATTCTAAATATGATTCCTTGTGCTCTAAAATGTTGAGTATGGGTTTGATAATGCCCAGTAGTAAATGTTATATTGCATGAAGAGAATTTGGTGACTGCTGATGTTGATTATCGATGTAGTTCTGCTATGAAGGAATATTGATTTTCTGCAATAGCATCAGTATGTTGACGAGCTGAATGAGGCGGGTAAATGCTTAACAAATATTTTATCTATGCTCAAGTGAAATCAGGGATATGACCAGTCTTCCTAGACTGAAAGATTCAGCTGCTTACTTTCCACATGGAATCCTTGACATCTTTATTTCTAAGGTATAGATCACTGGATTCCAGAGCAGAGTGAACATGGTATAGAATACTGAGAGCACAAAATTTGTGGAAGGCCAAAGAAAAGGGCCACAACTCTGAAGTGCGCACTGTATGTGGAGAGGGCTTGGGAGGAGCCACCAGAAGAACACTGCCAAACTGTGATCAGGATGACAGTGTAGGAGATCACCAAGAGGATGAAGCACACCAGGGCAATCATGCCACTGGTTGAGATCATGAGCACCCTCAGAAGGTAGGTGTCCACACAGGTGAGTTTAATAACCAAGGGGCAGTCACAAAAGAAACGGCCCACTTCATTGGGTCCACAGAAGGGCAGATTCACAGTAAATGCTAATTGACTCAAAGCATGGAAGATACCAACTATACAGGAAAGGGCCACAAGCCCAACACACATTCTCTGGCTTATGATGGTTAAGTAACTTAGGGGTTTACATATGGCAACGTACTTGTCAAAGACATGGAGACCAGCAGTGCAATCTCAGCACCTCCTAAGAGATGCAGGAAGAATATCTGGGTGATGCAGCCTTCAAAGGAGATGGTTTTGTGCTCACTGAGGAAGTCGGCAATCATTTTGGGGGTAGCAAAGGAGGTCAGAGACATGTCAGTGAAGGAGAGACTGCCCAGTAAGACGTACATGGGGGCATGAAGACGTGGCTCTGATATGATGGTGAGCACAATCAGAGGTTTCCCAGCACTGTGGCTGCATCAACTGCGGAGAAAAACAAGAAATAGAAGACCTGGAGGTCCCAAGAACTGGAGGGACCCTTTAGTAGGAATTCAGTTACAACTAACTCATTGCCCCCGGCCATTTACTTTGATTTCAGAGTTTGGGGCTCTGCATTTCCAGAGGGGAGGTTAACTAGGAAAGAATACAGTGATCAAACTCAAAGTGAGACCTTTTGCATAGAATGATTTGATCCCTGCTGTATCCCTTTTGCATAGAATGATTTGATCCCTGCTGTATCCCTGCCCTACCCACAGTAGTCAAATATTTCCCCTGGTGGACTTTCCGGAAACTTTAAATAATTCAATGCAAGATTAATTCCTATGACTTAGCAATTTGTCTTACAAGTAAAAGGGAAATATTCATAAAATGAATAAAAATTAAGCTATTGGAATATATACTCCTTGGTGTGTGAAATACTTTGTAAAATTTTGCTGCTAGCTGCCAACAGGTTGTGAAGGGGAAGAGAATGTTAACATTTTCCAAAACTTGATGATAATTGTGAAAGACAGAGGATGTTTGTATGAAAATCATGACTGACTATTAGTGGGAACACAATGGTGGAAAGGAATATGGGCCCTGGTCTCTTGCAGTGGGTGGGGAAAAGGAGTAGAATACTAGAGGAGGAAAGATGGTTACAAAGAAACATCACCTGTTTCCATTTTTTAATGAAGATTGTCCAGAATCAATCTTCATTAAAAATAAAATAGCCTTTCATTCCTGGTCCTTCATTTCAGAGTTCTGCAGTCTTTCTCAATGTCCCTTGCCCTGTATCACCAGAACCAGGCATTTTTAAAAGCCTGATGTACATGGTGTGGTTGGAGCCTGAGGGCTTCATACTTTATCATGTGTATTTTAAATAAAACCACTCTATTAAATATCATGCTGCTGGAAGCCAGATATTTTTGCTGCTGGATTTTATAAACTTAAACAAAAGCAATTTGAAACAGAAGACTCTTCTGTTTCCAAACTTTACTTTGAACAAATAGGAGACAGAATTATACAGAGGAAGAAAATGATAACGGTAATTCTGAAGAAGTTGTATAATATAAGATGTCTCAACAGTTAAAACTAGGCTAGTTAAAGAAGCTCTCTCACTGAGAAAGAGGATTTTATAAAGTGCAATGAAAGTGAATTGAAATGATGTATGCATAAAATCCATGTCAAAACACCTTTCACCTTACCACTAAACGAAACTTTTATTTCTTAAAACTCTGCAATAAATATACATTCTAAATAACTGGTCCCAAGACTAAACGCCATTTAGGCATGCATCCATAAAATCCATGTCAAAACACCTTTCACCTTACCACTAAACGAAACTTTTATTTCTTAAAACTCTGCAATAAATATACATTCTAAATAACTGGTCCCAAGACTAAACGCCATTTAGGCATGCATCTATCCACTGCTCTCACTTTTTGTTTTGAAGTTTGGTGCCCTTTCTTTGACTCCACATTTATCTTCTGACTTTACCCAACCCCTGAAACTTTTAGATTATTGGTCTCTGCACCCACGTACCTGATATTGAAATGGATGTCTCCAGCACAGCTCTCACTCAAATTAGTATAACAGAAATAGCAATGGTCTGAGACTCAGGAAATGTGGGTCTAAATCCTATCCTAGTTTTGTGAGATTGGGTAGATTTACTGAAACAACTGGAGCCTCATATTCTTCATATAATAAAATGAGTGGGTTCACCTAGATGATTTTAAGTCTTTCCCACTTACCTATCAATAATCATTGAAAGCAGTGGCAAGTGTTCCAGAGTGACCTTAATTCAACATATTCCTAATTTCTGGGTAAATAAGTTTCACAGTCCTTGGGACCTTTGTATTTATAATGTCTGTGTTGAAGATCATTGATTCAGTGAATTGCATGGCATGAAAAAGACCAGCTGCTGCTTGGGGAATATATTAACATTTAATTTGCAGTGGGAGTTACTGAAACATTCTAGTTGATTTGGCCAGAGTTAAAGATAGATCACAAAATGTTATGACTGCTCTTAAGTGTTTTAAGTACAGGGCATGGATGTGGTGGGATTGGGAAGAGTACAGAATCACCTTTGTTTTGGATCACAGCAAAGTTGAGACTTACAGGATCTACTATTTGACTTGCAGGGCTGCAAATATTATATCTCAGTTCCTCTATAAATAAGGGCAAGGCCTGCATCTCTTTTGCAGAAAAACTCATGAAGTAAATAATAAGAGTCAATGAATGTTTGAGACTTTAGATTTTACCATATTCACTTGAATCATTATGAGCTAAGGGAAATGAAGTAATGTCTGGTTTTAAAACTTTAATTATGTAAAGGATTTTAAGAGATCATCAACTCTTTAGTTAAAATCTCATCAAAATCCAGAATAATAGCCAAGAAAATTTAGATGCAAGCCATATTAATATCTTACTCTATTAAGAAGAATTATAAAAATATTTAATGTGTGCTCAGCTTTATTCATTAGGTAAAAAAAAATAATAATTTGCAGAAGCTACATTATATGCAATTGTGTGCTATAAAGACCACTGAATGTTGGGTTTGGAGTTCTGAGTTTACATCACAGTGCCAGATTTTACTATATGACCCTGAGTAGGTTGCCACATTATCACTCTAAGTCTTAATGAGAGTTATAAAATATACCCAGTTCCTTATAGTAAATATTAAATGAGATTCATGTCTGTAAGCACTAGGTTAACTGACAATTAGCATGTACTCAGAAAATCTTATTTATTTTTTCTTTTCAGTGGGTGAGATCTACCCTTTTCACATTGTCTCTACTGTATGGTGTTCTGAAGGACTCAGGTTAATCTGTATTTTATTCTTTGTCTGAACAAAAGCTGGGATATTTAAACTACAATGTATTATTTTCCCATTTTCTGTCCCCTCTACTGGTCTGTTCATGGTTTCTTTGCCTTATTTCCTGAAAAATTCCCTGGATACCATTTGCCTTGGCCCTACTTCCTGATTTTCTCAACCAGAAAATCTAAAAAGGGAATCTGTGATATGACCACAGACCAGGTTAAACCTGTTTGTACCTTTGGACATACTTGTGCATCTTACAGAGAGGTCTTCTTAAGATTTTGACCTTAACCAAAATGAATTCTTCATGCTATTGTACTGTAGTATCATGGCAAAGCCTTTTTGCTGGTGTGCAAAGGAAATACAAAACTATTTTTAAGGATATTTCCCCAATTTACTATCTGAAATCAAGTGGGAAATATTAACCAATAAAATTACCCAAGAGAATGATATTAGAAGTATAGAACTTGGAAAGGAAAAGGTAAAACAATACATGTTTGCAGAAAGTTTTATTATATATTAGCACAACCCAAGAGATTTAATGGAAAAGCTACTACAAATAATAGAATTTGGTTAAGTAATAATATATAAAATTGACATTTAAAAGACAATAGCCTTCATATAAATAAAAGATAGAAGCAAAAAAGGACCAAAAATACATAAATTTAAAGGAAATACCCAAAACCAATGTAAGGAAAAGTATTAAAACTCTCCTATAAGACACAAATATACACTTGCACAAATGTATACCATGCTCTTGAATAAGAAGACACACTATCATGAGACGTCATTTCTCCTTATGTTAATTTATAAATTTAATACAATACCAAAACAAAAAATACCAGTCTTCTTTGACCTAGAAAAGTAGGTTACTAAATTATTTTGGAAAAAACGGCAAACACACAAGCAAAAGGAGCACTACAAAGCAAAAAACATACTGTAAAACTGCATAAATGAAACCAATTAATGGATTTACAAAAATTGAAAGAAACAGAATGGAAAACTTGGAAATAAACTTAATTACACATGGAAATTAAGCATATGATGAAGGAAGCACCTCAGATGAACAGAGAAATAAGAACTTTGTAATATGTTGTTTTGCGATAATTGGTAGGCATACATAGCAAAAGATAAAATCACATTCATTCTTCATACCTTACCTGTAAATATTAAAAATGGGACAGAGATTTGGATGCAAAAAAAAAAACTACTCAGATATCAGAAACACAAAGTTTTCTCTGATTTGGGAGAGAAAATCATTCCTAACTGTAACCGAAAATCCAAAAGTAAGGGAAAATTTAAAAACAAAAATGATTACATAAATAAGTTGTCATGGTAGAAACACCAGAAGAAGAGTTAACACCTAAATGAAAACCTGGGATACATTTTCAGTTAATTACAGCAGGCAAAGTATTGGTGCCTTAATACATAACGAACCACTGAAGATAGAGAATCAGAAGACCAACCATGCTGCCTAGAAATGAGAAAATAAGTGCAAATGACTATTAACTATATAAAAGATGCTGAAACTCTAGTAAGAGAATGCATATTAAATCTATAGCAAGATGTCACTTCTCACCTATCATATGTCAAAAGCGCTTCTCATCTATCAGATAGCAAATTTCTAAATGTATAACTTATTCTGATGAGGCTGTGGTGAGGTAATTCCAGCAGGAATGTGAAATGACACAACCCGTGGATGGTCATTTGACAGTATTTAGCAAAATACATGTGCATTTACCAGTTGATCCAATAGTGACATTTCTAGGAGGCAATCCCAAAGATATAGAACAGATAGATGCATAAAGATATGTAATGCGGCATTATTTTTATTAGCAAAATACTGGAAATCATACATACATAAAATATTGTTTTAATAAAATAAGCTACACCTACTGTGGAGTACTATGCAGCTATGAAAATCAATGAGGAATATCTATCTGTCTATCTATCGATTTATCTACCTATCTATATCTATATATATCTATATCCATATGTATCTATGTATCTATATATATTTAGATATATATGTATATTACTAAGGGATTACTTAAACCAGTGCCACATAAAATATGGTCCATGACCAATGCCATTCAGTGAACATTTTGTTACAAACCTGCGACAAGATACATACAGAAATTGAAAGTAAACATGTTAAACCTTTTATAGCAGTTCAAAATTGTCTCAGACTTCAAGCACACAATTTCCTGTTTTCAAAAGTCTTTGGTCCATGATGAATTATTCAGATGGGTGACGATGAATGACAGTTTTGCACTAGAAGATCCATGTTTCTTTTCTGATGTTTGCTTCCGAATGCTCTACTATGATTCTGGGGGCAACAAACTGGGGGAATTCCTTGCTTATCCTTACATTGATCCTGGATCCTTTAATTGAGGATAAAACCAAGAATAAAAAATGAACCCTTGTGAAATAACTGTTTAATTGAATGATTATTTCTAAGAAATGCCACTGAGGAACATGACCTACTTAGAATAATTAGCTAAAGCTACAAAAAAAAGTCCGAATCATAAATTTTCTTATGAAGTAACTTGATTGCATTTAAATTTTAGAAACATTAGTAGTAAATTATGTAATATTTATTACAATATATTTTTTATTCAGAGTTCTTTTTGACTATGTTTCAAGTGGGTTATCTTTTTATTATTGAGTTGTAGGAGTGCTTTATATATACTGGATACAAGTCCTTTGTCAGATACATGTATTCTGATTCTTTTCTCCCAGTCTGTGGCTTGACTATTCTAACTGTCCAGAGAGCTTTTTGCTAATGATAGAATTCAGTAATGACCCATCAGGTGGTAGAGCATTGAAATTCGTTGAAGAATGTGAGCACTGTACCATGAGTCTTCCAAGGTAAAGATACTTGAAATATCTGTAAGAAAAATTAATGAGAAGTTAAACAGAGTAAATTATTTAATAGATAATCAAGATCAAGTATAGCTATTGTGTAATTTAATCCTATAGTGGCTCTTTTGTAATGTTTTTTTTCATAGAAACTAGTTATATAAGGCATTTTAATGAGACTGTTACTACATGAGTGAATATAGCCATGCCCTCAGAGAAGTAACCATGAAATTGGAACTTTATTCTTGACCAGAATGTTTTGTTTTGTGGGTCAGAAATGCTAAATGTTTGTCAAGTTAATATTTTTATGAAAATAAAATTAAATTAGCAGATTTTAGATAATATAATTACTGGGTAAAGAGAAAACAAGATCCTATGGATTGCTAGCTCTAGCTCACTTATTATTTTTGGGCAATTAACACACAATTACCAAAAAATGGAAATACAATAGTTTTACTGGACAAACTCTTCCATTGTTCTGGTCCCTTTACTATGATATCCCTAAATTATGCTCTTCTCATTCTAAGCCAAAGAGAAATTTCAGAACAATTTTTGAGGTCTAGATCATAAGAGAAAATTGTAGCTATCTACACTGAAATATTTTCTGGGAACCTTTTCCATTTTGGGATGGAAATGCTTTCTTATGGAATGCTAATAAAATAGTTCATTTAAATAAAAAAGTAATTGCTGGTGCCTTCATGCTGCCTCTCCAATCCCAAATTTCATTTTAGATAACTCTAATCCAGAACCATGCAAGAAAGGGAATTTTGGGACAAGTAGTTCTCAGTTTAACCATATGGACAAGAGAAAGAATGTCACCCTGCAGTCTACAGGAGACAGTCAAGCAGCTGCATTCATCTGGGAGCTCAGCTGGTGCCAGCGCCCCATGATGGCTTCCAGAACATATCCGGTGCTGTTTTAGATTGCTAGACTGCTGAAAGCAATATGCCGTGAAATGGTTTGGCTTGAACAATGGGAATTTATTCGCTTACGGTTGGAGGCTGGGAAAATGTCCAAATCAAGGTGTCATCAAGGTGATGATTTATTCCTAAAGACTGGCTGCTGGTGATCTTTGATTCCTCTGTCACATGGTGGTATCTGCTGGTCTCTCTCTTCTCTTCTGGGTTTCCTTGCTTTCAGCTTCTTCTTCCATGGCTTTCTCTCTCTCTATATATATATACGTATACATTCATCCCATTTATAAAGGACCCCAGTAAGAGGATTAAGACTTACCCTCAGGCCACACCTTAACCAAAGTAACCTCATCAAAAGGGCCTACTTATAATAGGATTACACTCACAGGAATGGATTAACTTTAAGAACATGATTTTCTAGGGGACACGCAGATTCAAACCAGATTCAGCTGGAGTGGCTGCAATGTCTGGGGTCTAGTTGGGTTTCCTCTCTCCACATGGTGTGTCATCTTTCAGTAGTCTAGCCTGATCTTCTTTACACAGGGACTGTGTCCCAGCAGGGTGGAAGTGAAAACTGCTCCTCTCTTAAGGGCTCAGTTATGGGATTCCCATGATAGCAATTTTGCCACATTCTAATGGTCAAACAACTTACAGCTTAACCAAGATTAAGGGGGTGCAAAATATTCTGTTTGTGAATTCAGCCTATCACGTTCTACTCTCTGGATGCAATTATTTACATTCCTCCTGTGGGGAAAATATGCTTATTCAATTCAAAGGGTTCCAGAGTCTCAACCAATTAAAACATATGGCTAGAAGTCCAGGATCTTTTTATTTTTATTTTCTTATATCAACTCCAGATATGTATGAGGATATTTGAGCTTAGATCCTCTTCATAAGGATATGTCTGAATGAAAAGATGTCATTGCTCTCTTCCCCACATGCCCAACATGCAAGGATGAGAAAAGGAGCAGATAATTGCAATAGACATGCCAATTCAAAAAGGGGAAATAAAAGTACATGTAGTCTCTGGCCCACAGCTATTCTGGACATATTTCATTAGATTCCAGGACTCCAAGGGCAGGAAATGTTCCCTGACTAGGACCTGGTTCTGCCTCTTGGGCTGGTTTCCTATTTCATTGAACTGAGTAGAACTAAGCTCCACACTCTGAACTCTTCTTCATTTTTCATAAGAAATGGTCTATATATGCTAATGAATAGAACTTTTAGTTTACTCCCAGTCTGCTAACATTTAGAGTCCTGAAGGTCTCTTTTGGTCTGAGCTAATACAGCACCTTTAAAAATATTATGGAGTTTCAATGTAATTATATCCAGGATGTATTAAGAAATGGAAACAGAATCTATTAGTTGACTGGCTGTGAACAAAATAAGGATAAAGAGTAAGAGGGAAAGAGGCAAAAAATTGTTCCTAGATTAAGACCTGCCCATAAGTAGTGATGTGATTAAAGGTTTCGGTTTTGGTTTTAAGTTCGCACCACTAGGGACAACAATGTTTCCTTGAAGGTCTTGTTACTGTTCCTAGAAAATTCCAGCTCCTTGCCCCAGGCTCTTTTTATTTGCTGTTCCTTCTTCCTAGAATTCTCTTCCATTTAACAATGGCATGGCTTGCTTTTTAAACTCAGTCAGGTCTTTTCTTAAAGTCATATCAGTGACGATTTCTCTGAAAACCCTACTTAAAACTCCATTTTCAACAATCCATATCCCTCTCTTTTTTATTATATTTTGCTCAGTGGCATTTTTTACTACTTACCATGCTATATATTGTACTTTATTTCTTTTTTATCATCTGCATCTTCCAATCAACCAACAAAACTTTTCTGAGAAGAGGGGTTTTGCTTGCTTCATTTAGTGTATGCATTAAGCTGAGAAAATTGACTAGTACTTCGTAGACATGAAATAAATATTGTTGAATGAATATTGAATAAATAGTGAATGAATGAATTTCTTCACTGACGTTTAAAGAAACAAAAGCCACCTCTCTACAAATATATTGGAAGTAAGCCTTCTTATTCCATATCAACTATTTATTCCTCAATCATTTATGTCCAAATCCATAGAAAGTTTTAATCCAAACATGCTCCCTCATACAGTGATATCTGAGCAGCTGATAATGAATATTTATGGGGTCCATCAAATATTTATACAGTAGGGGTAACCCCTTTTTGATACTGTTGCTGGTTGAATGACTCATTCCACTATGTTGAGAAATGTTGGACTTTCAGTCAGGAGACATGGTTTCTACTCAAAACTGCTCCACAGTTTTTGGAATCTTGAGAAATTTACTTAACTTATTTGAATTTCAGATCCACCTGTGCAGAAGAAGGGGATTGAGCTAAATCAGTCATTTCTCAAACAAAATAAAAATAAGCACTGAAACAGTTTTTAAAATATGAAATTGCATGAGCTTACTACATAAACAGATAAGTGAAAAGCTGCCCCGAGAGCAGCAGATTGGAGGTGGGTGGATATTTGGAGCCTCCACTTTCCTTAGAGCACATAAGGCACCTGTGTAACATTCCAGGGGTCCATGGATCAACGTTTGAAATTCCCTGGATTAGAAAACCCTTCTCTTTCTTCCCATGTCTTTTATAATCTTATTTTCTTGCCTCTTCTTGGCCTTTGCTTGCAATCAGTTAAGTCTGAAATTTCTATCCATGAAATTTTATTACTTTTATCCCTTCGTTGTCTATGCCTGTCTAATGGCATCCATGGGAATACAGGAAACTTCTGCAATAGTCTCCAATAACCTGTAGCCTTTTCCCCCTCCAGTCAATTCCACAGCCACTGTCAGTGACATTTTCCTAAAGCATATTCTCCTGCACTGGAATGGAAAATAGCAATCCATGTTCCAACACGTTAAGTATAAAATTACAAGGCCTTTCCTTGAGGTCTTCCAAAATACAGTCCAATAAAACTCTGTGGCATATGTTCTCTTGCCAAGCTGGAGTAGTTGTTCTGGGATCACTTCCAATTTTCTTCACTCATGCATTTGTTTGTCTGGTTCTATATGCACTGTGTAATTTTCCTTCACTCACTGTCTCTGCCTTTCAAAACAGTGCATCTCCATTAATACTACAGTGTTGTTCTCTTCACAAAGGCTACTTTGTTGCCCTCTTCCTTCCCCTTTCTGTTTCCCTCCTCCACCCTCCTCCTTCTTCATTGTTCTCCCATCTTTCCTGATCTTTCCAACAAGATATTATCTTTCCCAATGTGGAATTCCTATATCATTTGTTTGCACTTCTCTTATAACATGTAAACTATTCTATTTTGCATTGTATTTCTATTTATTTTCTTTAATTGCCCTTCTAAATTACAAACTACTTGAAGATAAACTGTCTTACTTATTCTTGAATTGGTATTCTGTGGTTTTGCATGAACTAGATACTCAATTTCTAAAACTTCTTGAATCAAATTTAACCTGTGGGATGTAGAAAAAATAAGATATAGTCTGTTTTGCCAAGTTATTTATAATTTGCGATACTGTAATATTTCACTACACCTGTCAATATAATATTTAGAATGTGGCGTGACGCAATCTTTTTCACAGAAAATGTTAGTGGTAGTAATTGTGACTGAACTGATCCTGCAGTCAGTATGAAAGGTGCTTTATGAGAATTCAATCACAACTCTGGATAATGGTCAGAAATCTTACCTATGAGTAAAAATTCATATAAAATGAGTTCCACACTAGGTACAAGAGGCTATTAAAATAACAAGTGTATAGAGTAGTTTGGAAGCATAACCTTTCAAAATATTTATCCTTACATAGAAATAATATTTGCCAGGTTATGACCTAAAGGGCTTGTTAGCAATGGCCCCCTGGGACAAAATTAGCCCTCAATGAGAAATACATCTCCAACTCTACTTCCTCTTATATAAAGTATGTAAAGTATAAAGACAAGCATATTTCAAGCAATATGAAAACGATGTATTTTTTATGTCACTACAATACCTCAGGTTATTCCTGTGAAATTCCTGAAATAAAAAGAGTTGACAAATTCCACCTCTCTTAATGAATCTATATGGCATCCCAGCAATGATTCATGTGAGTTTTAATACTTCTGTTACTTCAAATAGTTTTCTGTAGATAAATTATATTGATATATTTTTATTACCCAATTATATTAATGAGGTGGAATTTATCTCACTTTGTCTGAACTCCCATTTAATGTTCTGAAATATGGTATTTTATTTTCCATATGCCAATATCATTCAACGTGCATTTCTCTTCTGCAGACTCAGCCACTCTGATCTTTGAGTTTATAATTTCAGTTATATAGCATAAATGTGGTGCTGCAGTGAATGGCCAATATATTTGCTTGAATTAAATTACTTCTTTAAACATGGAGTCACATCTAGTTTTTAGTTCTTGCATTGATCTCCATAACATATTATGCCAACATAGTATTATAGAATCCTTAGCATACAGTTTCTACAGTGAGAATTACAGCTTTGTCATTTCTTTACCCTACGGCCTGGGCCAGTGATTTAACTTCAATGAAATACTGTAACATAAGGATAAAACTAAACTTTAAAAGTTACCTTGAGCATTCTCTATTACACACATACACAGACACATACACTCACACTCATATAACATTCCTAAGTAATTAAATGAAACAAGAGGTGGAATTCTATATGGGAAAATTAGTGATTGCAAAAATTATCCTATTAAGCTATTTTAGTTGTTTCAGTGGCCTCTTTGTTTATTCTAATAAAAATTTTTGATGGACAATTTACCAACATTGATGATCCACTCTTTATATCTTGGTTTAATGTGAATTAAAGATTCTATTTCAAGTTCCATATATTCAGAGACTACAAGTTATTTATCCATAGGCTTCACAAATGCTTAGCTTCAGCTAGTTGATGGGTGATGTGCCCATAATTTAGATCTCATAAGAAGTCACATACAAAAATTCTCAACCCAATTCTTTCACCTGCATCAGGATAAATTTGAGTTATCTTCTCTTTTGCATGTCTTTCGGCTTGTAACTTGTGACTTTTTTTTTCCCTTTCTCTTTTACTTCCTTATTTTTGTTCCTTTTAGCTTTCATTTGCCTCTATAATGAGTTTGGGACAGAAGAAAACACCCATTAGATTTTTCACGATTCCTTTTAAGTTTATAAGGTGCAGTATATGGAATACTGAAAACTATATGGTCAATGGAAGTTATTTGGGTTTAAATTTGGTTTCTGATACTTAATTTTATTCCCAAAGTTGTGTGTCTCTCTTATTAACTAGAGGTCTGAATAACCCATAAATTGTTTATATTAAAATATTGTCTTATCCCACATTATTACTAAAAGTTCACCCAATTAATGACACACAATATCTTTGTGGTATTCAGAGATATTCAGACTAAAGGGAGTATTGCAGGCTGATAGGAAAAGACAGGAGAGGGAGTTTTGCAGAATCATGTAGAAAAGAAGACTATCAGGCAGGGTGAAAGGATAGAAAGAAAAAAATAAGATACAACATATAAAATCCAAAAAGCAAAATGGTAGAAGAAAGTACTGCCCTTACAGTAACAAAAATAAATGTTAATGTATTAAACTTTCTAATAAAAAGATATAGACTGGAAAAATGGATTAAAAAACAAGACCCATTATATGCTGTCTAAAAGAAACTCACTTCAGATGCAAGGGCAAACATAGGCTGAAAGTGAAAGGTAGGAAAAAGATATTTCATGCAAACAACAAGAAGAAAAAAGGGGGAGTAGCTATATTAATATCAGACCAATTAGACTTCAAATGCAAAACAATTAAAATAGGCAAAGAAAGACACTATATTAATAAAAGGGGCAATTCATCAAGAAACATAACAATCATAAATGTGTTTGCATTGAGCCAGAGTGCCCCAAAATACATGAGACAAACACTGACAGCACTGAAGGGAGAAGAAAATACTTCTGCAATAATAGTTGGAGACTTCAATAAACTACACTCATCAATGAATAGAACATCTAGACAGAGAGCCAATAAGGAAACAGAGATGTTGAATTGTATCATAAATGAACTAAACTTGATAGATATTTATAGAGCACTACACCCCACAATAGAAGGATATAAATTTTTCTCAAGTTCTCATGGATCATTTGCTAGGATAGACAACATGTTGGGTCACAAAGCAAGCCTCAATAAATTTTTAAAAATTGGCATAATTCAAAACACTTCTTGGATCATAACAGAATAAAGTTGGAAATCAATAACAGGCAGAAGGTTGGAAAATTCACAAATATATAGAGGCTAAATAACACACTCTTGAACTACCAGTGGGTAAAGAAAGAAATTGCAAGAGAAATTAGCAAATACCTTGAGGCAAATGAAAATGAAAATGCAACATTTTAAAACTTATGGGATGCAGCAAAGGCAGTGTTGAGAGGGAAACTGATTGCCCTAAATGCTTATATTTAAAGAGAAGAAAGAGGAAAATTGAGGAATTAACTTTTCATCCAAAGAACTAGAAAAAGAAGAGCTAACTAACACCAAAGCAAACAGAAAGAGAGAAATGCCAAATATTAGAGCAGAAATAAATGAAACTGAGACCAGGAATACAGTAGAGAGAATCAACAAAACCAGAAGTTAGTTCTCTGAGAAAAATCAATATAATTAATGAACACTCAGCTAGGCTATTAAAAAGAGAGGGTGGGGAGCAGATGCAAATAAACACAATCAGAAATGGGAAAGGAGACATAACAACTGATCCCTTAAAGAAAGGAAATAATAAGAGGATACCATGAGCAACCATATGCTAACAAACCAGAAAAATTAGATGAAATGGACAACTTCCTAGATAAGCATGAATAGCCAACATTGATTCAAGAATAAATAGATGACTTCAACAAACCAATCACAAGTAAAGAGATTGAGTCAGTCATCAAAAACCTCCCAAAAAAGAGAAACCCAAGATCAGGTGGGTTCACATGTGAATTCTACATAGCATTCAAGAAAGAATTAGTCACAATCCTGCTCAAATTCTTCAAAAAAGTTCAAGAAAAGGGAAATCTACCTAATTCATTCAATGATGCCAACATCACCATAATACCAAAGTCAGACAAAGGTACTACCAAAGGGGGAAAAAAAAAAAAAAAGAAAAAAGAAAGAACATTAAAGACTAATCTCTTTAATGAATATAGATGAACAAATCCTCAACAAATGACTTGCAAATTGAATCCAGCAGCACATTAAAAGAATTATACACCATAACAAAGTGGGATTTATTCTAGGTATGCAAGGCTGGTTCAACATGAGAAAATCAATTAAAGTAATACACCACATCAATAAATCAAAGTGGAAGAATCATGTGATCATCTTGATCAATGTAGAAAGGGCAAATGAAAAACTTTAACATTCTTTACTGATTAAAACACTTCAAAGGATAGGAATAGAAGGGAATTTCTTAATATGATAAGGGATATATATGAAAAACCCACACCTAACATCATACTCAATAAGGAAAACTAAGAGCTATCCCTATAAATTCAGGAACAAGACAGGGATGTCCACTGTCACCATTGTTATTCAACATTGTGATGGAAGTTCTAGCTAGAGCAATTAGGCAAGAAAAAGAAATAAAATGTATCCAAACTGGAGAGGAAGAAGTAAAACTTTCACAGTTTGCAGATGACATGATCCTATATATAGAAATCCAGAAAAATCTATAACAAAATTATTAGAGCTAACCATTGAATATAGCAAAGTGGGAAGGTGCAAGATCAACATGCAAAAACCAGTAGTGTTCCTCTACACAAGTAATGAGCAACAGGAGGAGGAAATCAAGCAAAAAAAAATTTATTTACAAAGCAATGAAAAGAATTAAGCATTTAGTAGTAAACATAAGCAAGGCCACAGAAGACCTATACAGAGGAAACTACAATAAACTGCTAAAAGCAAATAAACAGGACCTTAAAAATGGAAAAACATACCATGTTCATGAATTGGAAGACTAAATATAGTTGTCATTCTAACTAAACTTATCCATACATTCAATGGAATACAAATTAAAATCCCATCAACATACTTAGCAGAAATAGAAAAACCAATAACCAAGTTTATTTTGAAGGGGAAGGTGCTCCAAATAGCCAGAAATATCTTGAGAAAGTGGAACAAAGTCACTACCTGACTCAAGCATACTTCAAAACTACAGTGCTGAAAAAAGCATGGTACCAGCATAAGGATAGATATACCCACCAATGGAATCAAATTGAGTGTTCAGAAATAGACTTTTGCATCTACAGACAATGAATCTTTGATAAGGCAGTCAAGCTAAAGCAACTGGGACAGAACAGCCTCTTCAATAAATGGTGTTTGGAGAACTGGATATCCATATCCAAAAGAATGAAAGAGGACTCCTGTTTTATACCTTATACAAAAATTAACTTGAAATTGATCAAATGCCTAAAAATTTGTGATAAGACCATAAGACTTTTAGGAGGAAATGTAGGGAAATATCTTAAAGATCTTGTGATAGAAGGTGAATTCCTATACCTTACACCCAAGGCATGAGCAACAAAAAAGAAATAAATGGGAGATCTCCTCAAAATTAAACACTTTTGTGCATCAAAGGACTTTGTCAGAAAAGGTAAAAGACACCAGACAAAATGGGAGAAAATATTTGGAAACCACATATCAAATAAGGATTAATATCCAGTATATGTAAAGAGATCCTACAATTCAACAACAGAAAGACAAAGAACCCAATTAATAAATGGGCAAAAGACTTAGATACTTTTCTGAAGAGGAAATGCAAATGGCTTAAAAACATATGAAAAAATGCTCAACTTCACTGGCTATTGGGGAAATGTGAATCAAAACCACAATGAAATACTATCTCAAACCTTAGAATGTCCATTACCAATAAAACAAAATTACATGTGAAGAGGATGTGGAGAAAGCAGCAGAGTTATTCACAATTGATGGGTATATAGAATGGTGCAGCCACTCTGGAAGGCAATATGGTGGTTCCTCAGGAAGCTAAGTATAAAATTCTGTATGATCCAAGTCATTACTAGGTATATATACTCAGAGGAACTGAAATCTAAGACACAAATGGACATTTGTAAACTGATGTTTGTAGGAGCATTATTCACAATTGCCAAGAGATGTAAACAGCCCAAATGCCCATCAATGGACCAAGGATAAATAAACTGTGGTATATATACATGATGGAATATTCTGCAACTGGAATACAGAACAAAGACATGGACCATATAATAATGTGGATGAACCTTGAGGAAATTATGTTGAGCAAAGTTAGCCAGAAGTAAAAGGACGAACAATGCATGGTCTCACTAATATGAGTTAACATTAATGAGCAAATTTTGAGAGAAAACACTGAAACACAGGTTATCAGGAGATAGAAAGAGGGTAGAATGTAAAACAAAATTGATTGCAAAGATCTAGAAATTGATAGCATAAAACTATGTGATGATAGCACAATATTTTAAGTACACTGAACAAGATGCCTATGAGTAAAGCTGAAAGAAGTGTGCTATGGGCAAGCATGGCAACAAAAGGAAAGATAGATGATAAAATCTGGGACTGTATAACTTAGTGAAACCTAGAGTAGTCAATGATTGTCACGAAATGTACAAATATAAAAATATTATCACATGTGGGAGAACAAATGAATGTCAACCTTGCAAGGTGTTAAAAAAGGGATGGTATTGGGGAAAAATATAATCAAAGCAAACTGGAGTCTACGGTTAACAGTAACATTGTGATATACTTTCAATAACATAACAAAGGCAATATACCAAAGCTAAATGACTATGAGAAGGATATAAGGGAGGGTATGAGATTCCTGGTAGTGATGTTGTTGTTTAACCTCATTATTATATTGTATTCTATGGTATTTTAATTTTTTTATCTTTTTTATTAAAATTTTTTTGAAGTAATGAATATGTTCAAGTGCTGATTTTGGTGATGAATGTACAACTATAGGATGATAATGTGAACAATTGATACACTTTATGATTGTATGGTATCTGAATGTATCTCAATAAAATTGCAGGAAAAATATAAATAGAGGGACACAAGTGCTGGAGAAACACAGAGAGAGGGATGTACCTACTTACTGTTGGTGGGGTCATAGAATGGTGTAGCCTATCTGGATGAGAGTGTGGTGTTTCCACAAGAAGCTAAATATACGGATGCCATAAGGTCATGCAATCTCATTATGGAGTATATAATTGAAAGATCTGAGGGCAGGGAAATGAATGGACATTTGCACACTTGCATTTATGGCAGCAGTATTTATGATTTGCAACAGATGGAGTTAACCTAAGGATACATCAACTGTTGAACAGAATAGTGAACTCTGGTGTATGCATACAGTAGAATATTGAGCAGCTGCAAGAAGGAATGAAGCTGTCAGACATGCAACTAGGTAACTGGATCTTGAATACAAAATTATGAGTGAAGTATGTTAGAAATGAAAAAACAAACATAA
The DNA here is from genome assembly GCF_015220235.1 of Choloepus didactylus. NCBI lineage: Eukaryota > Metazoa > Chordata > Mammalia > Pilosa > Megalonychidae > Choloepus > Choloepus didactylus. Next base: position 151,702,526 of record NC_051310.1, on the reverse strand, counting down.
TGTTTCACTAATATGGACTATTATGTGTGAAGTCAGAATTGAATCTTAGAGCACATCTTATCTTAGGAATGCTTATTGGAATGATCCCTAGACTGAAAGCTTTTACAGTAGTCACATTTATTCCTGAGTCATAATGGTTATCTCTAAATTCTGAGATGCTGAGCTCTTTGTGTATAACCTGGTCAGTCTCTGGCATTTTGGGTATTTGTGTGACACCTGATACTCAGAGCTACAGCTCAGCAGCTATGAATGTCAGTATTACCTCATACAGCAATTGTTAAAAAGCTGAAAAAGTGTTCAGACTTCAATTAGAGATATGTGTGAAGTGTATCTGGTTAGGAGTAAGGCAAATCAGGCCAAAACATAAAGGAGGATATTCACTGTGTTTTAAAACTTAAACTTCTGTGTGAGACCAAGGAAAGAGATATTTATTTGGTGCAGGATTTATATTTTTTTGCAGCACACTAACTAATTCAACTTGTATGGCCAGTTTACTCAAACACCATAATTAGATGGAACTTTGAATAGGAAATGAGATCTGGTAGGTTTGTACAGGTTAGTGTGAAATCCTGATACATCCCAAAGTAATTTGGGCAGAGAATAAAAACATATTTGCAAGTTCCCCCTGAGGACCTGGGAAAAAATGTGGAAATTTTGGACTTACCCACCTGGGTTATTACTGATATTCTCACAAATATTGAGGACTAACAATTTAGTAGGATGAGCCCTCAGACTTGCATCTTGCACTTATAAAGTTTGTTACTGCCAAGGAGATGCTAAGCCTACTTTTAATTGTGCCTGAGTCACCCCCAGAGAACCACTTTTTTGTTCACATATGGCCCTCTCTCTCTAAGCCCACACAGCAGGAGAACTCACTGCCCTCCCCACTACATGGGAAATGATTCCCAGGGATGTAAGTCATCCTGGCAACATAGGACGTGACTCCATGGCATGAGCCTGGACCCAGCATAGTGGGATTGAAAAAAATCTTCTTGGCCAAAGGTGGAAGACAAATGAAACAAAATAAAGTTTAAGTGACTGGGAGATTTCAAATGGAATCAAGAGATCACTCTGGATGGTATTCTTATGCACTATATAGATATCCCTTTTTAGTTTTTAGTGTATTGGAATAGCCTTGACTCTTGAAGATGATTGCATGACTGGGTAGCTTACATGGTTTGACTGTGTGATTGTGAAAGCCTTGTGGCTCCCACTCACTTTACCCAGTGTAAGGACAGATGAGTAGAAAAATAGGGACAGAATTAAATGAAAAATAGGGTGGGATGAGGGGTATGCAATATTTTAGGTGTTGATTTTTACTTTAATTAATTAATTAATTTGGAGTAAGGAAATGTTCAAAAATTGATTCTGGTGATGAATTCACAACTATGTGTTGGTACTGTGAATAGTTGATGGTACACTGTGGATGATTTTAGGATTTGTGAATATATCCCAATAAAACTGTATTTAAAAAAAAAAGACATATCATGCAAACACCAATAAAGAAAGTAAAAATAGAAAACTGGCAGCATACAAAAAATATTGCAAAACACAATCAATCGGGAGTTATCCCAGGAATGCAGTGTTTCAAAATACATGAATATATCAATGTAAACCATCACATTAATAGAATAAGTGAAAAATAACTGATATGGTCAATTGATGTAGAAAAAGCATTTGACAAAATCTGACATCCTTTCAGGGTAAAATCACTTAAGCAAACAATAAAAAGGAACTCCCTCAAAATGGTAATAACTACAGCTAACATATTCTGTATGTTGAAAGACTGCTCTTACCTCTAATATCAGGACAAATACAATGATATGTGCTTTTTCCAGTTCAATTCATATTGCACTGGGAATTACAGCCGGAGTATATAGGCAAGACAAAGATATAAAAGGCTTCCAAACTGAAAAGCAAGAAGTAAAACTATCCCTAGTCACAGATATCATAATTTTATAGACAGAAAGTCCTTCTGATACACACCACACAAAAACTTAGAGTTAATAAACAAATTCCGCAAAGTTACAGGACACAAGATAAACACATAAAATCAGTTGAATTTTTATACAATAGTAATGAGCAACCCCAAAATTAATTAAGAAGACATTTCCAATTGCTCTGGCATCTAAAATAATAAAATATCCTGGAATAAACTTAACCAAATATATAAAGACTTGTACACTGAAATCCACAGCACATGGACAAAGAAATTAAAGAAGACCTAAATACATGGTAAGATATCCAATGTTAATGGATTGTAAAATGATATCATTAGGATGAAAATATTACCCAAAGCAATCTATGGATTACATGCATATCCTATCAATATTGCACAAATGGAAAAACCAGTGCTCAAGAGCCAATTAATGTAAAAAAGAATAATAAAATTTGAGGACTCATTCCTTTTTGGTATCAAAAGGTACTATAAAACTGCAGTAATCAAAACTGTGTGGATTCAATGTGGAAAGATTAGTCTCTTCAACAAATGGTGCTTATTAAACTGAAAATCCATCTATAAAAGAATTGAGATGGACCTTTATATCACACCATATCTAAAATTAACTCAAAATGTATGAAGAACCTAAGCATAAATGCTAAAAACCATAAAGCTCTTAGAAGAAGGCATAGAAGTCAATCTTTGTGACCTTACATTTGGCAATGATTTCTTAGATATGACATCAAGGCACAAGGAACAAAAACAACAAAAAATAGCAGAATAAGATTTCCTCAAAATTTAAACTTTCTTTGTTTCAAGGGATGCCATCAAGAAAATGAAAGGACCACACGCAGAATGGAATAAAAGAGTTTCAAATCATTTATCTGACAAAGGTATAGCATCCAGATGTATGAAGAACTTCTATAACTCAAAAACAAAAGACAATTAACTCAATTTAAAAATGGGTGAAGGACTTGAATAGATATTTTTCCAAAAAGATATATAGATTGCCAACCACATGAAAAGATGCTCTATATCATTAATAATTAGGAAGATGTAAATCCTAATGTGATACCACTTCTCACCCACCAGGATTGTTACAAGAAAAAATACAGAAACTAACAAGTGTTGGCGAGAGTGTGGAAAAATTGGAACACTTACACATTGTTTGACAAAATTATATCCATTCATGATAACAAAACTCAGAAAATTAGAAATAGAGGGGAACTTCCTCAAACTTCTAAAGGGTATCTACCACAATCCATAATTATTATAAAAACTACTTAAAAAAATATGGACTGCTTCACAAATTTGCATATCATCCTTGTGCAGGGGCCATGCTCATCTTCTCTGTATTGTTCCAATTTTAGTGTATGTGCTGCCGAAGCAAGCACTCAACTTATTTTTGACATGAGAGTAAAAACAATTCAATGGAAGAAAGACAGCCTTTTCATTAAATGCTGCAGGAACAATTGAACATCCATAGGGAGGAAAATATATTACAGATTTAAGTGTCAAACACAAAACTATAACAACTAAAGGAAAAAAATAGGATATACTTGGGATGTAGGAGTAGGCAGAGTTCTTATATGTAATACCCAAAGCACAACCCATAAAAAGAATTATTAATAAATTGCACTTCAATGAATTAAAAAAAAAACATTTAATCTGCAAAATGAGATTAACAAGATGAAAATATAACTAAAAAGTGGAAAAATATTTAAATTTGCTGAATAACAATGCACTAATATTCAGCATATGTAAACAACTCTCAAAACAAAAGATTAAAAACAAAACAAACAAAAAAAGCAATAAAATTACAAAATGGGCAGAAGATGAGAAAGATATTTCACTGAAGAGGATGTAGTATACAAATGGAAAATAAGTTGTTCAACAGCATTAGACATTAGAGAAATGCACATTAAATGCAAATGAGTTTTTACCACACATTTCTCTGAATGACTAAAATTAAAAATAATGACAATAAATTACATGGTTGTTTCATTTTGCTACTACTGCCATTATGCAAAATACCAGAAATGGATTGACTTTTATAGAGGGGGTTTATTTGGTTACACAGTTACAGTCTTAAGGCCATAAAGTGTCCAAGGTAAGGCATCAACAATCAGGTAGCTTCACTGAAGGAAGGCCAATAGCATCTGGAAACCTTCTGTTAGCTGGGAAGGCATGTGGCTGGCATTTGCTGATCCTGGGTTGTGTTCCAGCTCTTCTCTCAGCTCCTGTGCATTCTTCAAAATGTTGCTCTTGGAGCATTTGTCTCTCTTAGCTTCTTGTGAGCAAAAGTCTGCTTTCAAAGGCTGTCTCTAATATGTCTCTGTAAGCTGCACCTCTGAGTTCCCTTGGTTTGTGAGCCCCTTTATAAGACTCCAGTGAACTACTCAAGGCCCATGCTGAATGGATGGGGCCACACCTCCATGGAAACGTTCAACCAGAAGTCACACCCTAACCAAAGGTGTCACTCACAGTTGGGTGGGTCACATCTCCATGGAAACAACTTAATCCCAATGTCCCATGAGACTGGATTAAAAGATCATGGCTTTTCCTTGGGGGACATAATCTATCCAAATTGGCACCATGGTGTTATGCTAAGGATTTAGTTTTGGGTTTTAAAGGTTCACCACAAGGGGCAATGGTGAGTCTTTCAAGGTAGGGCAGGGGTAGGAATAACAATTCATGAATAATGCTGCTTCCAAAAATATATTTTATTAAGTTAAAAATATTTATGAAGTTAAAAATTCATTGAAAATTAAGATCTGTTATAATTTCACCCCAAATGAAAGTAGTTGTGCATCTTTAATTATAATTAATTACAAATACAATGGTCAAAAAGAAGCCAATAAAAAGCTAATATCAATCAATACAGAACCATTAAAGAATTGCTGTCTTTCTAGAATACCAATTCAATTATCACTTATTTCACACCTTTCTTTTTAAAAAAATGTTAATATACATTTTTTAAATTTCAAAGATAAGAAATGTCTGGCTTTTTTCACTTAGCATAATGTGTTCAATATTCATCTATATTGTAGCATATATCAATACTCCATTCTATTTTATGGCTGAAAAACATTCCATTGTATAGATACACAGCATTGTGTTAAACTATTGTTCATTTGATTAGCATTTTGCTTTGTTTCTTCCTTTTGGCTATTGTACATAGTGTGGCTATGAATATTCATGTACAAATTTATAACAAATGGCCACATGTTGTATGATTCCATTTGTGGGAAACATCCAGGAAAGGTAAATACATAGAAACAGAAAGCACATTAGTGGTTTCTGGGGGTTGGGAAAGGGGGTACAGAGAGCAACTGATGAATGGGTAAGGGATTTTATTATGGGGTGATGAAAATGTTCTGGAAGTAGAGGTG